>NC_136937.1:1260053-1307553 GCF_949987615.1 Pollachius pollachius
AGACATGGCCATGCTAGGGTTGGCGAGCTTCATCCAAGGTGACTTCCGCGGTGGCGCGACGTCGCTCCTGAGGTGCGCTCTGAGGGCGGCGAGGGACCAACAGAGACCCCCTCTCCACTCCCCCCTACAGAAGCCCCCCAACGCCTCAACACCGCAGGCCGTCTGCCGATACCAGCCTCGTAACAGTAGTTCCGGACTTCTCGGTTGTACAGCTCGGCCCACCGGTCCAGCTCATTTTATCCACAGACGCTTCCTCTCCACGGGCCCCAAGCCCGGCGCAAAGTCGGCCAAACTGCAGCTCCGTACGCGGCTGGTGGTGACCCTGGGGTTCGGGGCGGGTCTGATGGGGGTCTGGTGGTACGTGTACTCGGAGAAGCAGCAGATGGCGCAGAGACAGCGCATCGAGCAGCTGAAAAAAGTGGCCCTGGGTCAGGGCAACTTCAGCCTCACGGACCACACGGGGCGCCGGCGGAACAAGAGGGACTTCCTGGGGGAATGGGTGCTTCTGTACTTCGGGTTCACTCATTGCCCGGACATCTGCCCCGAGGAACTGGAAAAGCTGAGCGCCGTGGTGGCGGCGCTGGACAAGGACCCGGCGTTGCCCCGCGTACAGCCGCTCTTCGTCACGGTGGACCCGGTGCGGGACGATGTCGCAGCGGTGGGTAAATATGTGAGGGACTTCCACCCCCGCCTTATCGGACTGACGGGCACCGAGGAGGAGGTGAAGGAGGCGGGGCGGGACTACCGCGTGTACGCCAGCGCGGGGCCGATGGACGAGGACGGAGACTACATCGTCGACCACACCATCCTGATCTACCTCGTGAACCCCGACGGCCTGTTCCTGGACTACTACAACCGCATGAAGAGCGAGGAGCAGATCTCCGAGAGCATCCGGAACCACATGAAGGTGCATGTGAAGTTGTGACCAGTCTTGGTTCTTATTGACTTTAGGAACTCGCACTTCTGTGGAGGCACTTGACTCCTACGCAGAACCTGCTGCGGTTATCATGACCATGAGGTGTTCTGGTTGTTTAATGTTGGCTGTAAAATGACTTATATCTGTATATATATATATAAACACCAAACAATATGTGTGCAATGTCAAGAGTGTGGTGTCCTGTGTGTGAGTGATCAGTTGTATATACTTATTTTTTACTAATCAGGAAAGATAATCAACTAGTCATTGTAGGCCCATACAGATTGTATAGGAAAGTCGTAGCGAGGAATTTGTGGCGACAAAATCGAAACATGACGTCGCGGTTAATCTTTTACCAAGCAAGTCTTAAACAACTGCATGCATGTTAATTATAGCACAGTGGTATTTTAAATAAAGAGCCGAGATTAACGTTTGAGTTTAAATCGACAGCACTTAATGAGCGCGCATAAAATGAATTCCTTGAGGTGAAAACTCAAAACATATCTACAGGGAAAAAAACGTTTAGAGCATTCACAGAGACACAAGATATAAAAATGAAGGACCAAGCACAGAAGTCTTCAACAGCATCGTCCCCGCACACCTGGGCCTTTCATGCTGTGACTGACCCACGGACCAGAAGACTGATGGAAGACCCTTCTGCACGCATGCGGACCCCAGGTACGTTGCAATTGACGGAGTTCGAGTCCAGAGCCCAGTTCCAAAGATGTAAAGCACATCGTATATAGGCATACAAAAAGCACACATCTCGGATTTTGCCAGATGATTCCCTGTTGTGGGTTTGAGAGCCGTCCGTCGCGCTTCTGTCCAGGTGGAGGTTTGTCCTGGGGGGGGGTCTCAAATGGCGCCCCCCATGGTCTTGAAGCGGTCGTTGGCCCTGTGCGTGGTGAGGAGGGTCAGTCCCATGCTGTCCACACTCTCCTCTAGCCCCGGGGCACTGCTGATCTCCACTGTGTAGTCGTTGGCCTGGAGGGTACGTAAACAAGGACCACTTTAGGAGCCGGAGGCAAAACTAAAACCCTTTTCGAAAACGGTCACTGAGCACGCATTATTAACCGTAACCGATGATTGTTTTACTCACAAGAAGCAACCTGTTGGGGGAATGGATTCAAAAAGATGGGGGGGGGGGGTAAGGGAGCCAAGGCATTCTTGTGGGTTGTGGAAATCAGAGACTCAAACCCAGTACCCCCCCCCCCCCCCTAACGAACCAGTGGGCTGTTGTAAACGGGTCTGGTTCCCGCATTTTAAAACAGACGGATCAAGTGTCACTTGTTCAGAGTTCAACTAGACTCCCCCCCTTCCCCCCTGTAACACACTTATCAGATGTTGTACGTCCTGCACTTAAAAATATCCCTTGGTGTAGCATCTTCTCCTAGATATACTTTGTTGTTAACCTAGCGATGGTTAGTGCTTGGCACTTGGTTCTATGAACATCCTTAATGTACCAACAGAGACATTATGTTGTTTCTCTTTCTTCTGACAAATGCGCTTTTTGTAAGTCGCTTTGGATCACAGCGTCTGCTAAACGCCCTGAATGTAACCGTTAATAAGTCAATGAGATCAGATAGTTGTGTTGAGCAATGTGACTTCCTTGACTTCATATATGATGTAAAGTCAATGAAGACGCCCTGAAGGTGAATGTACACAGCGCGCCACATACCAGCTGCAGCGAGGCCAGCATGTACTTGCAGGCCTCGAAGTTGTCGAGGCCGCTGACCACGGAGGCCAGCGTGCGGCTGCGGCCGACGTCGCCCAGCGCCGCCACGATGCGGTCGCTGTAGTCGTGGATGTCGAAGGTCGGCCGCTCCCCCTGATGGAGGCAGAGGAGGAGGAGGAGGAGGAGGAGGGGGTGAATCAACACGACGCGACGTCAATTACATTCAGGAGCTTGTGAAGTGACCGGATGGAGAAAATGAAGAAAAGCAGCACCTTCGGATGAAAAAAAAAACTAAAGACAGTAGTCGTGTGCTTTGAGAGTCAAAGTCCGAGCTCAAACACTGATCCCGAGTCATCAGACACAAGATAAAATAACGCTCTAATACAAAGATAAGATAATAATACTGTACGGGAAAGGTAAGAGGTTATTGATATAACAGCTAAGTAATATATTTTAATTTTTTTCGTGGACTGTAGCAAATGTTGCTCACTAACCATCATACATCTAGGTGGCCACGCCCACTTGTGATGTCACATAACACAGGAAGAGGCAGATTGTCAATCTGCGTGTGTAATGGCTGATCACACTGATCACACCTGGCATAATATCCCCCCTTTAACCACGGTGGACGGTCCGAACAAACGACACCCCAGCCGCGAGGTGTTAAAGCGTGCATGTACACCTGGTCATGTGATCCGGGCCGTACCTGCAACACAAGCTCGGGGCGAAGCTTGTCGCCCCATTCCTTGACCCGGCGGGACAGAGCCGTCTCCTGGGCGTACCCCTTGGAGTTGACCAGGAACTGCTCCTGGAGGCGGGTCAGAACAGAGCGCTGAGCGGGAGAACGGTACCGGGTTGGGTGAGCGGGGATGGGGGGGTCGATTGGGTACGTACCACGCTCTTCTTGACGAGGTCCTCGTAGCTCAGCTCCTCCCCCTGGCTGCCTGGGGTCACAAACAAGAGGAAGGGAGGGGTGCGTGTGAATCACCCAGCATGCATCTGTACTGACCCTTCAGCGCCTACGATTGGCCGAATGCAGCACTGAGTGACCAACGTCCTCACGTGATGGAGAAGTTCTCCTTTCCCGCTTCGAGAGCTTCCCGCGTCCCTCCTAGAGGCTGAACCTCTCTGGCGCGGGACGCGGCCCGAGGAAGGGGTTTTTAAGGAGCGCCCGTCGTTTTACCTGGCATTATGAAACCGCCCCCGCCGTCCAGCGGCTCGTTGTCGTCGTCGGAGCCGTCGTCATCGCCACCTTTACGGGAGGAGAGCGTGACGCATAGGTTGGTGGGGGGCCCTACGCAAACGGTCACCGAGTGTACCTGCGCTCGATCGCTTCATTGGAGGCGTCAGGAATAAGACGAATGGATGACGCCAACGGATGCCATGGCAATGGGCCCACGCTTTAATTGGTGCCAAGGAGGGCCTTAACGTGTGTGTGTGTGTTACCCTGCAGGTCTTGGAGGCGGTTCTCCTCCGGGCCGTCCTCCCCCCCCCCGCTCTGAGCTCCTCCTCCTGCCGGCTGCAGGAAGGTTCTCCTCAGCTCCTCGTCTGAGACCACCACCCCCTGGTGGGGAGGGGGGGAACCGCAGGACAGTGAGAACACACACACACACACACACACACACACTGTCTAACACACACACACTGTCTAACACACACACTGTCTAACACACACACACACACTGTCTAACACACACACTGTCTAACACACACACTGTCTAACACACACACACACACTGTCTAACACACACACACTGTCTAACACACACACACTGTCTAACACACACACACACTGTCTAACACACACTGTCTAACACACACACAGTCTAACACACACACTGTCTAACACACACACACACACTGTCTAACACACACTGTCTAACACACACAAACAAACTGCCTAACACACACGGTCTAACGCACACACACACACTCTGTCTAACACAAACACTGTATAACACACACACATACTCTGTCTAACACACACACACACACTAACACACACGCACTGTAACACACACACACAGTCTAACACACAAACAAACTGCCTAACACACACTGTAACACACACACAAACTGCCTAACACACACTGTCTAACACACACACTGACTGTCTAACACACACACACACTGCCAAACACACAAACACTTCCTAACAACCACCAACCGCTTTCCTGTTGATCGTCTGTCTCGTCTTCATCTTGTCCTTCACTTTGCTCAAGTAAACATAATTCAGATCTGTGACACAAACATGAAAGGTTAAACATGCATACCTTTTTGATTTAATAATTGATTTTAAATATTGGTGATAGAAAACTATTGACCTGTACTCGCCGGACCGCCCTTGAGCTTGTGCTCCGGGGGATTAACTGAAAACATCAAGAAGACACAAAACATAATCAATAATCCATAGCCCTTACTAGGGCTGGGCGATTAATCGAATTTTGACCGATTTCGATTTTAGCGTCAAACGACCACAAAACTAACATGATCGAGTTTTCGATTTTTCTTTGGACAGCTGGATACATATCTGTACATTATTTTAGATTCCAACGTTTTCTTTTTGACCATTTGGTGTATTTCTTTAAGGCGAAAATTTCAAACTTCTCAGTTAAAAGTGTTTTTGGGAGAGACACGCTGAATAAATACGTCATGTTTTCGAACTCAAAAAAATATAATCGTGATTTCAGTATTGACCAAAACAATCGTGACTCTGATTTTCTTTCTCCATGATCGAGAAGCCCTAGGGCTTACTCATTAGACCGAACGACCACTAGGGGGCGTGGAGGAGCTGCTTCACCCACACAGGCCGGTGAACCAGCTCCTGAAGTCCTGCAGCGCGTCGGGCCGTTTCCTCTTCCTCTTTCCGCCGTCGCACAGCCCGTCAGGCACCTTGTAGCACTTCCCTAAAACACAACACGCACAGTCCCAATCAGAACCACTGGGCTTTTACTTTGAAAACCCCGTCGGGTAGTGTGCGTTATTATGATTGTTTCTTTTCTTTCTTACCCGTTTTAAGAGGCTTGTCCGCGGTGAAGACGTCATAGGGGTTGTGCAGCTGCCACGCGTTGGCCTAAAATAAAATAATGAAATACAAAAACGTGGAAGATGGCTCTTTGCCTGCACTGAATTCATTCACAAAACACTGGTTCATGAATCCGCTCCATGTTTTGTTTATCTGGTACGTCTGTGTACCTGTTAGCCCCCGCCTTGTAAACAATCTGACAACAAATCACAACAAACCCTAACATAATGCCCATTGGGCAGGAGATGTCTTTGCATGACAGTGTAACGCTGAAGGACTGTCATGTTCTCGACAGCTGCAGGGACCTAGCATCTCCCTCGGCTAGCCTGTTCCTTAGCCTACAGGACCTAGCCTGTTCCTTAGCCTACAGGACCTAGCCTGTCCCTTAGCCTACAGGACCTAGCCTGTCCCTTAGCCTACAGGACCTAGCCTGTCCCTTAGCCTACAGGACCTAGCCTGTCCCTTAGCCTACAGGACCTAGCATGTTCCTTAGCCTACAGGACCTAGACTGTCCCTTAGCCTACAGGACCTAGCATCTCCCTCGGCTAGCCTGTCCCTTAGCCTACAGAACCTAGCATCTCCCTCGGCTAGCCTGTTCCTTAGCCTACAGGACCTAGCCTGTCCCTTAGCCTACAGGACCTAGCCTGTCCCTTAGCCTACAGGACCTAGCCTGTCCCTTAGCCTACAGGACCTAGCCTGTCCCTTAGCCTACAGGTCCTAGCCTGTCCCTTAGCCTACAGGACCTAGCCTGTCCATTAGCCTACAGGACCTAGCCTGTTCTCAGACAGTGACTCGTAGCCACTGCAGGTGACTGGTGCAGCGATGGTTTCGTACTCTCTCCTGCTGGCCCTTGCGCAGCTCTTCAGCTTCCTTCTCGGCCGCCTGGGGTTCCGGTCGCTCCCTCAACATCCTGCCTTCGCTGGGGGCCTGGAGGGGAACACAGGCCCCGGGTCAGAACCTTTGCGGCCCCGGGATTAGGGACCCCCCTGGGATTAGGGGCCGAGGCCAACTAGAGACTAGCAGTATTAAATAGTGATCGACCGATATATATCGGCCGGCCGATATTATCAGCCGATATTTGCGTTTTTTTACCTGTATCGGCATCGGCCAATTTTGCGCAAATTTTTTATTTATTTTTTTCCCCCAGCATGATATACAGACAGTTCAATAAATGTTCCCTTTCTTAATTGAGCCTTGTAACATTTGTTATCATCATTGTGTATTTTTATGATGTAAATTGAGGGAGCAAAAGCAGAATCGGCTCAAGAAAATCGGTATCGGCCAATCAGGTCATCGGCTAAGGCTGATGAAAAAAAAGAAAATAATAATAATAATAATAATCTGTATCGGCCCGGTCGATGCCTAGTATGAAAGGACCTGTTGTCTCTCGATGTGCTCCTCTGCCGTTTGGTCCATCTCCTCGCCCGGGTCCAGGAGGGGCATGAAGTCGTCGCCGCCGCCGCCATCGTCGGCGGCGTGGTTCTCAAGGGCCTCTGGAGCTGCAGACATGTCAACTGTGTGGTGAGAATAGTTCAGTGTAGTTCTGTTGCCGTTGTTGTCATGACGTCAAGTCATATTGTAAAACGACAATAGGCAGCCTAACTCATGACCAGAGTTTTGTTTTTTTTTTAATCTTGAATCATGCGAATATCAACCTATGGACTAGTTTGATATTCGTAAGATTCTAGAGCAGAGTAGAGTTGAGTGAGAGAGAGAACCTGTGGCCTAACACCGAGCTACAGCCAACGCGGGGGATGGTGGTGGTGGTGGTGGTGGTGGGGGAATGACCTACCGGCTTCCTGCGGCGGCTGACTGAGAGAATGGCGGTCGGCGACGAGGCCCCCGGCGACGAGGCCGTGGGTCAGGAGGATGAGGTCCTGGGTCCCGGGGATGTAGGTGTTGATGCGGAAGTCCTTGTGGCTCCCGATCACATCGCCCTTGACGCTGCGGGACGAGAAACGTCGGTCACACCCTCATCCACAGCGGCCCCACGGAGTCAATTACAACTACAATTAGGGCATTTAGCAGACGCTTTTATCCAAAGCGGCTTACATCGGTTAATACACACATTGACACACCGACGGCAGAGTCAACCGTGCAAGGCGACAGCCAGCTCGTCAGGAGCAGTTAGGGTTAAGTGTCTCGCTCAGGGACACGTCAACACTCAGCCAGGAGGAGCTGGGGATCGAACTAGCGACCTTTCGGTTACGAGACAACTACTCTACCTCCTGAGCTAAGCCGACCCCACTAACGCCTACTAACGCCACGGACCAGGAACAGCTCGCCCATCAGATGGTCGAAAATGCACTTTATGACGTTTATCGGATTGGAAACATTCATCGGCCAAGCACGTCATTTTAACGTCAATCCCAGAGTGTCTGTAGCTGCCGGACGGACAAATCGATCCCCGATTGGCTGGTGACACGCGTTTCATTTTGGACCCTGGGGACATTTCCGTAACGTTCGTGGTCCATTCAAGGCGTGATCTTATGCCACCAGGTGGGAGTGTGATCAGCCGTTACAAGCCGGTTGAAAAGCCTGCCCTTCCCTGTGCCTCAGTGACCTCACAAGTGGGCGTGTCCAGCAAAGGTTGCTGATCTGTCCATCATACATCTTGGTGGACACGCCCCCTTGTGATGTCACTAAGGCACAGGGAAGACGCCGATTTTCAAACGGCTTGTAACAGCTGATCACACTGATCACCCCCCCCCCCCCTTAATACTTCCACAGGTCAATGAGGGGCAGGTGGGGGGTGAGGCCGCCTGGTCAAGAGGCCATCGGGGGGGGGGGGGGGGGTCTTATCTGAGTCTGAGCCGTTCCCGAGCCCGGGTGTTTGGGCTGGGGGGTCAAACCCCCCCCCCCCCGAGAGAGAAGGGGCCCTGGTAACCCCTGACGACGCTGAACCCACCTGATGAGGGGCAGCTTCTGCTTCTCGTGGGTCTCGGGCAGGATGAGGCCCTCGGGGGCCAGAGGGACCACGTGCACCGGCTGACACACACACACACACACACACACACACACACACACACACACACACACACACACACACACACACACACACACACACACACACACACACACACACACACACACACACACACACACACACGCGCGCGCACACACACACACACGCACACACACACACACGGTTGCATTATGACATTGAAGACCAAAAATAAAAAAATAAAAAACTGTTCACCTTCTAAATAGAGTTTGAAGAAAAGCATGGCTGCCACTTAATGACCGCTATCTCTGCCTCAGGTGTGTCCCCGTTCCGGACGGCCGGGCGGGGGTCGGTGTTCTCACCGTGGCCGAATCAGAGTCCTCGGACCAGTCTGCAGTGGAGCTGGAGTCCATCTCTTGGTACTGAGGGGAGGACGACGACGACAACAACAACAACAACATCATAGGGTCAATCGTTTTGGCGGCGGATCTTCTCCGTTGCCACGGCGAGGGGGCTCGGCTTCCCCGGCGCCACGCCCAAAAGGCTCCGTGTTCGACGCCCGTTAGAGACACGCAGCTGAACTCACCGTGAGTCAGCAGTCAAAATGAGCACATGAATCATTTATTCAATTTATAAATCTTTTTAAATGTATTCATTACTGCGAGTCATTTTAGGATCTTTAAACCGAGGTGACGAACGGCCCTAGCCTTAAGATGAGGCGCCGATATGAAATGGTAATGAAGCAACGGTCACCATGAAATCTCCGTCGTCGTCGTCGTCTGCTGCGTGGTCGCCTGCGACCTCCTTGTCGGCTGCTCCCGCCTGCTTGTCCCGCCTGTTTAGAGTCCGAGAGCAGAGGGGCAGTCGGTATCTCGCTGGGGATCGTTCTACCACTCCGATCCATCACCTGACGCTATCTGTGGCTGCTGCCAGCCTAAAGCACCAACACCTCCCCCAGTGAAGGGAAGCGGGGGGGGGGGAAGGCACAGCTAGAGGCAGATATTCCTCGAGGTAGCGCCTGTATCCAATGCTGTGAACTCGGTAGGTGTTGCAGAGTAAAGAAGGAAGCAAACCTCTGTTTTTTGTCGTTGATGTAGTCCATCGTTTGGAACACCAGGCTGTACAGAAGCTCCACCTGAAAGAGTCAAGGACGAAATGATGAATTAAAGTGCAAAACGTTGCTAATTACAAACCGGTACTGAAGAGATTTCTCCTTAAATTGACATAACTTCCGAATTAGAAGAAGAAAAAACAAAACCTATACAATGGAGGCAGCCGAAACCAGCACGCAAATAACAAACTACCTTTTTGCTGTAGATGCATGTCGACCCTTGGATGAGAAGCGCTGCTTCCGCAAAATTCAACTGGATCTTTCCTCCGTCAAAAGCGATGCATATCTCATCCAGCTGTCAGAGGGAGACGAGAGCGTTCAAATGACTGCGTGTGTGCCCATCACTGCGCGTTATGTGACGTCACATCATCCAGTGTCTCCAGTGACCAGCGCGGCTCCGTAGAAGTCACCGTCACGTTGTTTGCTGTAAAAACATGCTTGAGGGAAACACTAGGAGGTTCGTTTGTTGTTGTTTTCGTTTTACCTCCTCCAGATAGTCGTTGAGCTCCGAGGCCACATCGATGTCCCAGTTCTTGGTGAGATCCCGAATCGGTTGCAACAGATGGGCGAAACGGTTCTCTATGGACTCCATGGCGTCTCTAATCAACAAACACGTGTAATCCATTATGATTACGAGGTAGTAGAGTACTAAGCAACGCGCGTAATGTCAAAAAATGCTCATGTAATGCATATATCGGGCATGTATTATCATTGTGTAACTTATGCATATCAACCCGATGTCCACCTTTTCAAACCCATCTCTTGACCGTTATGTGTTTCCCTAACAGAGCAAAACAGCAGAACGATACTTGAGAGAAATACATTTTAAGCTGATCTGATCTGATCATCATCATCATCATCATCATCATCATGCAATAGTCTTCCGGAAGCTGACAGAAGAGTGGATCTCTGAGTTGAACCCTTCGGACCAAACGCACTCACCAAGGTACCTCAAAGCCGCATTGGAGCCGGTGCGCTACTCAAAGGAGTGTTTGGTGAATAGATGAGGACACAACGGCAGAAGATCGGTCGTACCCGTCCGCTGAGATGCAGAAGGTAAACAGTCCAAATAACCGCGCGTTAATTCTTCTTCCGACGTAGTTTGAGAGTCATGGCTCATCCGAGGAGCTGCCGCGCCCCCTACCGCCCAGGCGTTAAATGTTGCTGCTGCTCATCGACCCGCAGTGACATTGAATGGCCACACGATGGCGCCAGTGCACTGAAATCACTTTATTAGGGTTTGATTTTAACTGGGCCTTTGCAATCGCTCTGGCAGTGAACTCGACATTAAAAGAATAAGAAGGACCTAAAGTCAGACCTATGTGTATTTAACCTATAGGTTACGCAATGCAACATTCATCCTTTTGTAGGCTTACCACCTTTGGTTGGCGTCTTATTTGTAAGCAGCTAAACCGCCTGCTGTGCATAGATGTAGCTGTGCAGATCTAGCCTTCCATTATGAACGATCTGGACATGCGTAGAACAATGCATGTTGTAGGCTTTTATGCAAACTATCAAGTCAGCATAAATATGAATCATGATAACCCTTAACTCTGAGTATACAAATGTCTGGATCAATATAGGGGCAAAAGAATATACAAAAATACAATTGTTGACACTTGGAATCTTTATTGAAGTGTATTGTATCGTTTTATATTGTCTTGCATGGTGAAATACAATTTCCAATATTAATAATAGTAATTATAGTAAACAATGCCATTAAAATTTCAATTATGGGATGTACTGTAAACAGTTACATGCTTATTAAATGAGAAAAATAAAAGAATGTCTTCAAATAGTGTGTGTGTGTGTGTGTGTCTGGAGGGGGTGTATTCGTGCGTGCGTGCGTGCGTGCGAACGCGTGTGTGCTTGCATGTGTTAGTGTGTTTTTGTAAATGTGCGCGCGTGTGTGGGTGTGTTCGATATGAATCCGAACAGGTAACCACCAGAAAGTTTACATTCGCCATGGGTGGCCTTGCATTAAAAAAAATTACAGATCTAAAACTGTAAAAAATGCAGAGAAAGGATGAACGGGGAATACAACGGACGACCTTAAAACGCGCTGAGCCTGACCACGTGATGTGATTCCTGGAAAGTTCCTGGAAATGGTTCTTTGGTGCAGGACCGTGTTTATGGGCGCGCACTGCCTTTACTGCCCCGCTATCAACAGTGATGGTCGGGCAACATGTTTCACCGCCGACTGATTCTCCAGACGCGAAGACCTGGGCTTTGAAATGCAGATCTCCTCGTCACACATTGACTAGCCGCCATACATCGGAGTCGTTTTGCGCGGAATAGGGGACGTGTGTTTTACAGGGTCGCCGTCGAGTCGCGCGTTGGATGTGCGCGCAAAACCTACCATCTCCTTCCACCCGGACCGGGTCTGGCAACATTCTACACCTTTTATTCAAATGCGGAAACTTGAAGATACGAGGAAACACCATGAGAGCAAACATCTCCCTCAGGCACCGCTGATCGTGTTTGCACACACACTCCTGTGTACGGTGGATTAACGCACTCTCGCTGCGCCTACTTGGCTACACGCTAGCACTGATTAGGATCGGGCGTTTTAGCTTGTTTACCACGTGTTTATATGACTAGTGTGTGATCCCTACCCCGATTGGGAATGTACCCGCGCTCTGTCTGTCAGATCTGAATATTGAAGTGTCTGTACATGTGAACATCGGAAGGTTTGATTGCTTGAAGCGGTTCAAACAATGCGCCGTCCTGCCGATTAGAAAATGTCACCGCGGAATAGTGTGTGGGTCGAGGATTCTGCGGTGGTGCTCATTCCGCTCCGTTCCCCAGTCGTTCGCAGGTCAACGCTTCGAGCAGAAGTTCAAAGCGTTTGGAGCCACCCGGCTGGTCGAGCGTCCGTCTGATGTCCGTTCTGCTGGCCGGCCGCAGCCAGACAACAAGGTCGTTCCACCAATGACCTGCCAGTCCTCCGAGGCTCCAGACACCGTCCAGCGGCATGACAGGCGGGCGGACAGCGACCCGAGGGCGGGCGACTCCGACGAGAACCGCATCGCGTCGGCTATGAAAGATCTGAAGAACACAGGTAGGTTTCGTTGGTTTGTTTTTTTGTCTCAACGTGGTGACCCGAACCCGACTGGTCACCCGCTCGGTGCCGTGACGCACGCGTTGGAATGCCTTTTGTGTGTCTTGTGTATTGAGTGGATGTCGTGCCTGCTTTATTCTGGACAAGCAGTCCATGATACATTAAATATGAATCGCTCAAAGGCTAAACGAGGTTTCATCACCTCTTAACTCTTTTAAAGGGGGATCCAATCCTCTAAAACAACATTGTTCGTGGTTAATTATACATGAACAAATTATTCACTGTCTCACTACCCCGTTGTAGTAACACTTTTTATATTCAGCCAACCCCAAGTATTGTATTTAATATATTTTTCCCCACTGAAGGAGTTTTAAATTCCAGTGGTTGTTGTATAGGCCTACGCTGTTTGTGATATCAGATTGTGAGATTTCCCATTCTTTGATGCTCCGATTAGAGACATTGGAGTATGCTTGCATCATACAACTATTCCGAGCACTGTGTAAGCGTACCCCAGCAGATAATACAATGGTAAATCCCATCCGTTCCCCCCCCAATCAACGAATCTGGGAAACTCGAACGCCAGGAACGAGACCTTTTTTGTGTTTTTTATCTGAGCAAGTGTAGAATTCATACATCCACGCGCACTAGCGTACATTGTCTTGTAATGGGCCGTGACCACCTTGGTCGTGTCGATGCCTCTGCGCAGAGCATCGGATCAGATAATGCACGCACGCTGAGCGCCCCTAGCACAGGCTATGAATGCAACGGCTGTAGGTCCCGGTCGTTTGATGTTCATGGTCGATGTTCGCAGCCCTCCACTCGTGTGTTTTAGACAAGCGAGAAAGTATTCGAGTGTGTGTGTGCTTGTGTGTGTGTGTGTGTGTGTGTGTGTGTGTGTGTGTGTGTGTGTGTGTGTGTGTGTGTGTGTGTGTGTGTGTGTGTGTGTCATGCTATGGAGCCAGGGAGGGAAGGGAAAACAGCTGGCCCCGTGCACCCTGCTGCTTCTGCAAAGCGTTTTCTGGGCCTTTTCTGAATGGAATTTTATTCTTCTGAGTTTTCTTTACAAAAATGGAATTTTAAACGTCTCGCCTTTAGCGCCCAGGAAGAGTTCTTCCGCCGTTTGTTGCTTCCGTGTATTCAACGTCCGGATCCGTTCTCTCCTGTCTCCCCCCCCCCCCCCCAGGCTGGTACTGGGGCAGCCTCACGGCCCACGAGGCGAAGGAGATCCTGCACGACTGCCCCGAGGGCACCTTCCTGGTGCGGGACAGCTCGCAGCGGGACTACCTGTTCACCATCTCGGCCATGACGTCGGCCGGCCCCACCAACCTGCGCATCGAGTTCAAGGACGGCAAGTTCAAGCTGGACTCGGTGGTGTTGATCAAACCCAAGCTCCGCCAGTTCGACAGCGTGGTACTGCTGGTGGAGCACTACGTCCAGCTGTCCCGCAACAGCTCCAAGGCCGGCGGGAAGGACGGCGCCAAGACGGGGGGCGGAGCGCCGGCGTCGGCGTCGTCGTCGCCGCCGCCGGCGGCGCCCAGCGGCACGGTGCAGCTGCTCCTGACGAAGCCGGTGTACACGGTGGCCCCCGCCCTGCAGCACCTCTGCCGTGTGTCCATCAACCGGAGCGCCCGCAGCGTGCACGACCTGCCGCTGCCCAACCGGCTCAAGGACTACCTGACGGACTACGCCTACAACGTCTGACGGACGGACGGACGGACGGACGGACGCCGGGTTTTTTTTTTCCAAAGGGAGGAGACTGTGCCCCCCCATCCCCCACACCCCACCCCGCCTCGGGCAGACCAGGAGGTGACGGCGACGGGTGGGGCGGGCGTGCGCGTCAGACGCAGGCATGCGTACCCTTTGACCGCCGTTTTGATCGCGAGGTGGGCTCGCACTTACAGACTCTGAGAATGACCGCTCATCTTCAAGAGGAGGGGGGGAGGAGGAGGGGGAGGAGGAGGAGGAGGGGGCGGAGGAGGGGGAGGAGGAGGAGGAGGAGGAGGAGGAGGAGGAGTGCCGGGGTGACGGTAGGCAGGCAGTACCGTCCCCCGTTTGAGACACTCCCGGTGGCGTACTGATCGTCGTGGGCCCCGGGGGTCTTTGACCTTTTGAGACTCGTCCCAAAGGAATATAATTAGTAAGAGAACGACGACGATAGAACGAGGAGGGCGGGGTCCCGGCTGTTCTCTGGCGTGTCGGGGGTGGGGGGGGGTGCGTCATTCTTTCCTGGTGAGTCATTACCGCGGTACCGGGGCTGCTCAGGTTAACCATAGGGCGTGCGCGGGGCGTTTTTGCACACATTATGAGGTCTGTTTATCGTGGCTTTTGGTGTCTCTGGAGAAAGGCATCGAACACTGTTGGCATTCTTTTTTTTGTTTTGTTTTTTTTGCTTTGATATTCCAAGATTTATGTCTTCTTCTTCGTCTTTTTTCGGACTGTTTTCCACCCACCCCGTCTCTCTTGCTTTTGTGTCGCAGGTTAACCATTGAGGAACTAGGTGCTTTACTCGGTCCACATTGTTTGAGGACGTCCTAAACGCTAGGCTAGAGAGAGCGCCGGTCTTCTCAGAAGGCCTCTGTTGCTACTGTACGATCTCCCTCTGAGGGATTTATTTTCTCTTTCTTTTTCTTCCTCCTGTGTTTCTAAGAAGCGGAGACATAATACCGAGCGGTTCTATTCATACTCGTACTGGAGTAGTATCCATTATGCTAGGCTGTACTTCCCATCAGATACAGCCATTACATGCATTCCTTCTGCCCGTCATTACAGAATAAGGTTTGATACGTTGCGCTAACAACAGATCTCCTGCTAGCCTGTCACATTACCAACAGTTCCCCCCGTGATTGGATCTGGGACCAAGACATTTGGTAATACACCATGCATACAAACGGACAGCATTACACCGGTCACAGTATTGTGACTCACTTTGTTTTTCTTCTATTGCTGAGGTCAGTTGCTAGGTGATATCTTAATTGGATATGTCAGTTGTGATCGCCTTGGACTATTATGAAATTGTTTTTGTTAAGGCAAAAGAAAATGCAAATATCGGAATGAAAGATGATGTGTTGTTGGTTCAAAAGAATAAACTGATAGCTGCTGTTAAGACAAAGGAAGTACATTTTTCTGATGGCACTTATGTTCTCGTGCTATATATATATATTATTGTTTTGTTTGTGTAATTGCTCATCTCTACAGGATTTTTTCAATGGTTTATTTTCTTATTTTTGAACGCTCTTTAAGAAGTGCCCAATCATAGCATTCAGGCTACTCGTGGATACACGTCGCTGGGCAATAAAAAGTCAGGGTGATTTCTGAATTAAATATTTGGGGCTAGGTGCTAATTCACTATCCCAGTAATGTCCAACCAAAATAAAGGTAGAATTGCTGGTCTGTCTGCTCTGAAGCAAGGAATCCTTGCTCCTCGACATCACAAAACAGCCAGTTGGTCAGGGAAATATAAGGTGCAGTAAAAACAAACTGATCTCTGCTCTGTATTACTGGATCTTAATAACTGTACAGCATATCTATGGTCGCGGCGAAACATTTGGTAAAAGTATTTATTGATTGTGTGCAAATGTTGTTTTCCTGGTAAAATATTTTTTTTTAAACAAAGCTGTACACTATTGGAACGCATGCCATCTCTCCTTGAAAACACGATGGGGAGTGAATGTATTGTGGTGCTGACCTCTCTGTGCTGTGGTTTCCTCATGCGCTTTGTAGATGCAGTCTAAATTGATTCCACTTTGTGGGGGTTGGGGAGGGGGGATATATACAGAAGAAAGGCAAATAATAAAGACTGGAAAATAAAGTCTGAACTTGTCTCCGAATTGTTTTTTGTCCAGGTCCACACTGGCTCTGGAAATCTTGGGTTCAAACTACGATTACTGAAACATGCTACCGTGCACCTCCTTTAAAAACAACTTTAGTTTTACTTGGAACGATTTGCATAAGCGCCTGAGATTACTTCCTACTTCCTCGCTTCAAAACTGTGACTCATTATTCTGGCCAAGGACGAAGCTGACGAGACCTCACACTTTCAGAATCTTTCGGGGAAGGGAAATGGCTCAGTGGGCTGGTCGGACATCAGGTGTGCATAATAAACCCCTTATGTTAAGCTCACATAAGGTCATGACTGCTGCTCCACCTAAGCCCCTTAGGTCATTAGGTCTGTTTTGCAACATGTCCACTTGACACCGCCCCCGACTTAACAAGATTTTCAGTGTTTGAGAAGCAGGCTGCTGCATCAGGACGGTGGTTTCTGCTGTGCTGGTTCACCCCACAGCGTCTCTAGTTACCTGGGTCCAAATCCGGTTTCCGGTGCAGTCTGCAAAAAACCCATTATGATTGGAAACCCTTAGTAGGAATGGTGTGGTTGTGACTCAGCCATAAGACCAGTTGAGCTCTTCCTACCTTAGGCCCAGAGAATGAAGGGTTAGCCATCACCACACCACTCAAACCTGACCTGGAATCTGCTTGAATATACCGGACCATCAAGAAAAACGGTTTGAGTCTTCTGCCTAAAACGTAAGGCAGTTCTCTGATCTGCAATACTGGATTAACAAAGGAAGAGTGAATGGCTGTTAAGAGTTCTCTTAAAGCTTTTGCTATAAACCTCCACACAGCTGTCATCAGTTTAGTTAAGTGTGGTTCTAATATTCAACCAGCCGCTAACCATTTGTGGAATAACAATGTCCATATTGTCTAGAAACCCATTCTAACGCCACAATACTGAGACAAATAAGAACGATAGTGACGTTATTATAACTCTAGCTCTGTGCTTGCAGGCGTAGCCGTCTATGCACATTGTCAGGTGCAATGAATGGCTATTATGCCCTGGTTGGCAAAAGTCCAGCCACTGTGAACGTTATTTGCATACAGGTAAGATAGCCACGCCAAAGGGACACTGTGTGATTGTTACGACTCACAATGGAGTGTCTGTGAGGCTTTTTTGTGGGGTCATTATTGATGTTTAACTTTAATCTAGTTTAACTCAACCCTCAACTGAAGTGTTAGCTGCACAAGCACTCCAATCCTCAGGTATAGTTTCACTAACTTATTGTTAGTGTGCAGGGCCAAAATCAGTGGCCAGCCCTCCAATCAGCCAAGGCAGGGAAGCTTCTTATAAAGGATGACTTGTTTATTATCTGGCTCTGGCATTAGGCCTGCATGATCTTAAGAACATCAAAATAAGCTTTCTCTAATGGGGAGCTGTTTCGATTTGGCTTCTGTACATTCCATATTGAGACCTGGAGCATTGGGCTGTGAGATGGTGTCACACAATGCATTCAGGATCATTAAAACAAATCTGAATCCATACAAAAAGCACATCTTTGCTTTAAGTGCACCACTAGTGTCACGTTAAGTATCTCTCTCTCTCTCTCTCTCTCTCATTGACAAAGCAGGTGAACAATCAAATAAAAAGGTCAGGTCAAAAGGTCAGGTGTATAGTATAATATAAGTATAAAACGTTAAACACAAAATATATATACATATCAGATAGTATCCTCTAAAATTATTATAAAAAGTAAAATGTGCAATATTATAAAAATTACAGTATCTATCGCTCTCTCTCAATCTCTCTTTCTCTCTCTCTCTCTCTCTCTCCCTCTCTCTCTCTCAATCTCTCTCTTTCTCTCTCTCTCTCCCTCTCTCTCTCTCTCTCTCACTCTGTCTCTCTCTCTCTCTCTCTCTCTCTCTCTCTCTCTCTCTCTCTCTCTCTCTCTCTCAACTATCTGTCTTGATAAACAATTTCCATACTAAATATAATCAGAAATAATAAATAATATAATCTGAAATAAATAAAATTATATCAGATTATAATTTTGTATCTATAATGTTTTTTTCAATAAATACATAGTATTGATTATTGAAATTGCTTAATTTATATTTGGTGGTTTTTTACCAAGCTATTCTAATCTATTAGTTCCGTGTGTCAGGTTTCCAGTCGGACCATATACCGGGGAGCATCGTCCCTCTGTGATCGTAGCGTTGTTATTATACATCCACGGATCGTAACATTAACTAACACTATCTCGTTCCTTGGCCTTAATATCCAGCTATTTCCCACTTGGCTATGCCAGTGACCCTGTCGATCCTAGTAGCATGGACCAGACGCACAGAGAGCTGCTACGGAAACAGCGACTGTACCTCTCCAACCAGATACTAGTCAGCGACACGATCGTCCAGTTTCTCTACCAGGAGAACATTTTGACGGCGAGTCACGTTGAAGAGATTGAGTCCCAGAATACCAACAAGAGGAAGTCCCTGAGACTCCTCGATGTCCTGCCGACTCGGGGACCCCGAGCGTTCAACCTGTTCATGGAGTCGCTGCTCCATGACTTCTCCTGGGTCAGAGACAGTCTGCTGCAGCAGCTAGAGGCGCAACCTGCAGCCCCGGGACTGGGCTCCGAGGGTAAGCCTTCAATGCGCCGTCAAGAAAGCACACTGACTTCCATGTGAGTTCAATGCAGTGTAAAGAATGCACACTGACTTCCATGTGAGTTTAATGCACTGTAAAGAAAGTACACTGACTTCAATGTTATCCCTTATAATCTGTTGTCGTCTCGGTGAATGGTGAGGCGCGTCAAAAGCACACGGCACTCTCTGTTGGCGCAGAAGATGGATGATAAATGGTTGATATTTTAGTGACATAATAACTAATAATAGACTAGCATCCCTTCCTTGATTAATGTA
The DNA here is from genome assembly GCF_949987615.1 of Pollachius pollachius. Classification (NCBI taxonomy): domain Eukaryota; kingdom Metazoa; phylum Chordata; class Actinopteri; order Gadiformes; family Gadidae; genus Pollachius; species Pollachius pollachius. Next base: position 1,279,479 of record NC_136937.1, read on the forward strand.
AAGATTGCCATTTAGATTGCATGGACACATGGAGTCACATTGAGTGCAAATCTAATTGATGACATTTTCGCACAGTGGGTATATTTGTTCAATAATATGCTGTGTAAATGCATAATAGATATCATCTTTACTGAAATTCTTCATAAATATCCAGAAATTATATCCAAAGAAATTAAATATATGTTATTACAATATAGTGTACATATGTTAATATAATGTTTTATGTATTTTAATTATACAGATTTAATACAAATAGCCAAACCCCAATATCAGAGCAGAAGGAGACCCTGAACTAGGCCATGGTGTAACTATACCCCTGACGAATACCTGTTGAGAGAGAGAGAGAGAGAGAGAGAGAGAGAGAGAGAGAACTTTAGGTTGAGTGAGAGAGTCATTTCCCCTTGTTTTCTTGTACCCTTTTTGTAGTAATTTGTTTTTTCCCTTTGTTTATTTAATGACTTTGGCAATGTACATGGTTATTTTCCATGACAGTAAAGCTCTTGGAATTAATTGCAGAGAGAGAGAGAGAGAGAGAGAGAGAGAGAGAGAGACTTGGCAGATGAGAGGCAACCCTCCCACTAGCCCGAGGCCTGATCCCCCCCCTCAGCCTCCCAGACAGAGAAGAGTGTTTGGCTCCCGCCTGTTGGTTTTGCAGTCCCCATGTGGACAATAAGCAGCATACGGGTGATCCGTGTAAGTTTATACCCTTCGAATCACGCGCACACACACACACACACACACACACACACACACACACACACACACACACACACACACACACACACACACACACACACACACATACACACACACATACACACACACACACACACACACACACACACACACACACACACTCGCAAGGCCGCTGTTGGCAGGAGTCGACTGCCTTCAGAGCTGCAGGCCATTTGGTGTGATGGATGTGGCTGGGCGGACGCAATGCCCTCCTACCGTCCTTCCCTGCTCCGTCTCCGGCCTGTTTTGCTTTGCTGCTTGCTTCCTACTTTCCAGGAATTCGTTGCCGCTTTTTTTTCATTTTACTGCGAAAAACTCTCGGCCTTCAAAGGAGAAATGTGGGCCTGATCCACGGGAAGTCAAACCTAATATCTCGTTAGTTATTTAATAGAAAACGAAACGTAGACTAAACTACCACGTTGATCCAATACAAACCCGGTCACAATGATTATCCTTTCTGGGTTTTTTTGATGTAAGACTTTTGGGCTTTTTGACATTTTAACATTTTTTTCTAGTTTTGCTCGGGATTCGAGATTGGGTCACCATGATGATAGGGGTTTTCAACTTTACAACTTTAACAATGGCCTCCTGTCGTTTACGTACAAGATGAGAAATAGAAAATTATTCTTGGGCTCCCTCTGTTTTTATTTGTGAGTTTGTGAGTGTGCATACTTAACTAACAAATGTGTGTGTCATTATACAATAACTAATTACAATAACAGAAAAACTGTGCAAAAGTGTGCTCACAAAACTAAAGGTCAATCTGTCGAAATGTAGATAATCTAACATTTCAAAAATTCAATTTTCTGTTGCATGCCAATTCTCGGCGCTTAGTGTTCGCGGTGGCGGTGTGACTGTGTGCACGGGATGCATGGCATTTTAAAGTCTGGACTCTTTTTTTTGAAAACCTTTTTTTAACTGGCTGGATTTGACCAATGAGAGACCAAATCAGCGGGCGGGCCCACACCTCCCACATTGAAAACGTTATAGTTTCAGTCCACTGGCTGGACTGTGGTAGGATTGGTGTTTACACTGGCAAGCCCTGACACACCAATGCCAAAGGACTTCATTGAGAAAGAAAAATGTCTGCAGGATGTTCCGTTGGTTAGGGGTGGGATGCCTGTTGCAGAACCCCAACAGTTAGGGTTTTCGGTTCAGACCCCAATGTTGGCCCTGTCTTTCTGACTGATGTATAAACCCTGACTGCTCCTTAATGACACGTAGAGAACATTTGCCTTTAAGTCATGTTTCAATAAAAAGGTCTGTATGACCAAATATGTACAGTATTAAATAAGCAATTAAATTATTGAATATATTATATTAATATTATTTATTATACTAGGTTTAATATTTTTATTTTATTAGTTTCATTAAGTAACCTTCAAATTGGTAGTTTGCGGTTGTTGACACACTTGCCCAACATATGTTTGCCTTCAAGCTAGGAGTGAAGGGACAGAAAGTAGGTCTCATACCAACACTCGGTCGACTGCTTTTTAAACGATTTGGCCTATTAGTATTGATTATTATTACCCTTCGTATCACCCAACATCGAAAGCAGCCTTTTTGAGTGGGATCACCTGATCGATCAAAACCTTTATTAATTTTGGGGGGAAAACCGGGAGAAGTAAAGTAAGTAAAATGTTAACATATCTCACAAAGGTTATGTTTTGATGACCTTTAGATTCACCTTAGTTTCAGTTCAGCTTAAAAAGGTTTTTATCTGCTCACAAAATGTGGTTTTTCACAGAAATATGGAGCAACAAAGCAATAAAAACAAGAAAGTAGAAAGTTCAGCTTGGTGCTTTGAATACAACCGCTAATTCTTTATTTGATTGCATCCATTTTCTTTATTTCATTTCTGCCCTTTCTTTTTTATGTTGTCTTGGAATCCATGGTGAAAAACCACAACTCCTTCAGCAAATTACACATCTTGACTTGATTAGGACTCCAGGACCCAAAACAGTTACACGCAATCACATTTCAATTGAAACTCAAGGGGGGAAATAAACAAATAGAAAAATGATATTAAATGTATAAAACAAAAACAATTCAAGGGCAACGCATTAACCAGGTCTAGACGGTAATTGCCCCAAATGTGTTCTAATAAATGGTACATCTTGATAATTGAAACAAAGGGGGCCGTTGTCTCTGTCCCGGTTCTGCAATCCGGCTCCCAGCTCCATTGACGTGTTTTGACCGGGGCCAGTCACCCAAGGTCAGCACCCTGCTCCACAGAGTCACTGGAAGGGTCCATGCTTTGAACTGTTCAGGAAACAGGGCTCGGTGTGGAAGACAAACAAACAAACCGAGTTTGTTTCGTTTAATGAAGGCTGATTTGAGTTTTTGTCGACCTATGTGCGAGCGCACACTGCCAGCACAGCACACTGTTTCGACACAAATCTTTGTTGACGGCTGAGAGATCTAATAGTATTTTTTTAAGGTGCCACCGAGGCCAGAAGAAAGGAGACCATTTGAATACCAAGTGAGCAGGCAAATGAAGTGACACAAAGTTAAACTCTTTTCCTTCTTCGTACGAGGAAGGCAACCGCATGTAGCCGCTGCTTACAAACAACAAAGCTGCCATTAGGAAACCCCTGATAACCCCCAACTTCTAACCTACCCAGCGACGCCTCCTTCATTCAGGTGTGCTTCCCTCTGTCCCCCAGATGACATTCCCGAGGCCGTCCTGGGAAGGGTTCCCTCGGACCGGGAGCTCTCCCGGCTGGCGTCCCGGCTGGGCCCCGAGTGGGACTCCCTCCTGCTGCACCTGGGCCTGTCGGCGGGGGCCCTGTACCGTTGCCGCGCCGACCACGCCCTCAGTGCCCACGGGCAGGCGCTGGCCGGCCTGGTGAAGTGGCGTCAGTCGGGGGGCCGGGCGGCCACTGTGGGCCGGCTGCTGGAGGCCCTGCGGGCGGCCGAGGTCCACCCGTCGGTCCTGAGAGAGGTCCTCCAGTGACCTCCGGGGGGGGGGGGGGGGGGGTACGCCACTGGGTGATTTCTCCTGCTCATCCTGGGGGCTCCCGAGGCGTTCCCGAGGCGTTCCCGAGGCGTTCCCGAGGCGTTCCCAGGCCATCTGTGAGTCATCACCCCACCCCGCTGATGTGTCCTGAGTCGGCCCCCAGGTCTCATCCCAGTGGGGGGGGGGGGGGGGGGGGGGGGCCTGCCCAGAGGATCTCCAAATATGGACCTAAAGACTTCAGCGTCGTCATCGGTGAGGTGAAGGACCCCTTATGCTAATCGCCAGGGCGTTGGTGGTCTAGAACCTTCTCTGACTGACTGGGTACTTTCTGTTCTTCTTCCAAGAGGGGCTGGCCCAGTTAAGACTCCCATGGAGAAATAGCAAGACTTTCAAGACTTTAAGACACTTTTTAAATGTAACTCTAACACAAAACAGCAATGGTGTGCCAAAGAAAGTACACTTTGGTTGTAAGTAATCCATCCTGTTGCCAATCGACGATGCTGAAGTACTTAGTGTGATTGAAGGGGGGGGAGGGGGGGGTGGCTTGCGTATACTCGGCCTCAAAGAAGGCTGCCTTCCAATCGTTTGTTTTCTTTCTGCGAAGAAGCACGGCGACATCGGGGACAATCAACAGATCTTGGAACTCAATGTTCCGATAATGTAAATAAACCTTTCCGGAATCCCAAAACAAAGTCGTAGGATGATTCTTGTTTTGACGCGCGGCAGGTCTGGGGGGGGGGGGGGGGGAAACAGGTTGTAGCTCACCTTAAGGAGCCCCTGTACAAGATCCTCACTCTTCCCGCGACATGCCTGTCACACTGCATGAGCGCTGTTTGGACGACTGGTTGCTCCAGGGCTCAACGCAGAGGGAGGGCAAACGTCCGCGCGAGAGATTTTAAACGTGGCAGCCAACCCCATAGGCCTCAAGGCTCGGTGATGGTTCCACGTCGACGCAACGCAGAGGACCCCGCAGGCGCGAACCTGTTTCGGTTCCGCGCCGGGTTTTAGTCAGCGGACCAATCACAGCCCTTGCTGCTGCGTCGCCTCGACGCAAGGCTACGATTTTTGAGAGGCGCGCGTCAGGCCCCCACGATGGACGCAAGGAGGGTCCGCGAGGACGTCAAGGGGTCCGTAAACCCCCTTGCGTTGCGTCGACGTGGAGCCGTAATCAGACCTTCTTGTCTCACAGCGACCCGGGTTGGGTTCCGAAGCAGCAGGTCATCGTCCGTGTCCCTGTGCCCACTTCCTCTCCCTGCTCGCTGTTGTCTTCGCGAAGCCACACCACCTGTATAGAGGAACGACAAATATGCACTTTGTAATGGATGAAGATTAGCTAGAGGCCAAGTACCAGGGCTGAAACCCGAAGCGCAGGGCTGACATCGCTGTGCCCGAACCGGTCTCATGGTTGGAGATGGCAGTGTGGCGTCCTTTCGGCAAGCACCTCTGAAGCGGCTTCATGCGTTGTGTGCTTTTTATACTAGTGCCGGTAGTAGTTATTAGAGTCTTGGATGTCTGGACTATACCGGTGTGGAGATCTGCAGCTTTCTTGCCCACCCATGCCGTGTGCCTGAGATAGGGGATAGGATTGAGGCATCCCTGGTGGATTTGTCGGTTTGGACAGGTCATTCCCATATGAGTTATGTAATAACTAATACCTTCTGTAGGACCTGGGCCAATCTGTATCTTTTCTCTTCCCTAAGTCCTGGGGATCTTCTTTGCTGTTTATTCTCAATCGCCAATCAGTTTGTCAGCGGTGTGTGTGTGTGTGTGTGTGTGTGTGTGTGTGACGTAATCAGGGCCCTCAGGCCTGGTTCCTACGCGGTTTGTCGTGTCGCCGTGCACCCTGCGCGAGGCCCCTGTTCACGTCACACTTGCCTCACTCCGGCTTCAGGCGACGATACACTTGGTTTTAGAGGAGAGAATCAGGAAGTTAGGATTCACCCTTTGGAGTCCTCGACCGCGCAAGGTATTTCTCAATATTTCGTGTGTGTGTGTGTGTGTGTGTGTGTGTGCGTGTGTGTGTGTGTGTGTGTGTGTGTGTGTGTGTGTGTGTGTGTGTGTGTGTGTGTGTGTGTACTTTAGTCCATTGTACCCGAGCTATAAGATATGGGGCATTGGTGCAGTCTGATTAACGGCTTGTATTTCCATTGGTCATCTTTTTTCGTTGCTCTCTCTCTCTCTCTCTCTCTCTCTCTCACTCTCACTCTCTGCCTCTCTCTCCATATTAGGTTTTATGGACAGAGTTCGGTTGGTGATTTCCAGTGTACATAAACGTCATTATTATAATGGCTTTAGACGTGGGTGACCCAACATGTACATAAACACGTCTAAGTCGTTCAAAATCAATATTATGATTGAGTTATTGCTGTTAATCTGATTGGCCGGGCCTTATATGACAGTCCATCAAATATAACGATGTGCATAATTCACGCACAAGGAATGCCATGTTCCTGATGTTCCTGACTGGTGAGAGCCATTCACTGTGGCGCCTTTGGTACAGTTGTTGTTCGAGCACTTTATGCAGTTATGTAGCTTGTTCGATTGAGGCACACATTTTGAGATGAGTTATACTTTATTAATTTATGGACTCGTACTACTAAATTACAACACTTAAGAAGCGTGTGTGTGTGTGTGTGTGTGTGTGTGTGTGACGACGTGCGTGCGTGCGTGCCTGCGTTTCATGTCGTGGTTAATCGGGATTGCACCAGTCGGCCTATGTAACACGGTACTGACCGCCTGTCACCGACTGCCTTGCTGTACAGTGAGTGGATAGGTGCACCGTGCACGGCACACTCAGCGGTTTAGTCTATTCCTGGAAAACCAGAGGAAAAGTTCACACTGATATGAAGCTGATTCAGTCGCCTGGCCCTAAACCGCTATCAGAAGACTGTTCTTCCAGGAATCGCGGCAGCACCCACACGCAGACGGCGCACAATGATTGTTTTTTTCTCCCCATTCCATTAAGTGATTCTTCAAAAGCTAGAACTGTAAAGTTTACTGTGGGACTGCGAGAGATGGCTGTATGTCTTATATTTTAAGGTGGACCGGCCGTTCTGCTCTGAAGTTATGCCTTGTTTTGTTGAACACAATATTGTGTGTGGTGGTCGGATTCAAAGAGGAATTTGTATTGTGTGTTTTGCATTACGTCAGCGCCAAATTAAATATTATGCTAGAGGCTATACTATATTTAAATAATTTATTTATATTTTAGAGAAAATAACGTCAAAAATACTCGAACCCCCCCCCTATAAATTAGTTTTTTAACTAAAAAACCGAGGCCGTTGAGATACATGACAAGGCCTTTTACTGTGGACCAACTCAGTCATGCACGTGATACGAGATTCAGCGCCTGGTCCCGCGAGTTTCCCGGAAAGCTGTTAACTCCGGGCTTGTTATACTCTCGTTCTAGGAAAGCCTGCAAACACTCGCTTTTTTTCCCTCCTCCATCTCCATCCCCCCCCCCCCCTGCCCGAGCAACCCTGCCCTTCTTCGTGTGGCCCCGTGACAGTCTTTTGTGGGGTTGGGGTGCTTAGGGCAGGTATGACTTCAAACCTAGAAGTAGCCTACTCGATACCAGGTTACTTAGTTATTTAGGGAGAATGTTATGTTTGAAGTGGCCCGTGGAGTTCATTTCCCATTTTCCCTTGAGGTAATTCATGGATAAATAATGCTTTCTGCACGCACCTAAAGAAGATGGCTTACACATATAAAAATACACGTGTTATAACATGTTTGGCAATATAGATATTCTCTTTGTAATTATTGATAGCCGCCTTGTTTTCAACTAGTCACGTGGTCGGCCACGCGAAAAGAATTGCTCAATATTTTTTTATTTCCACGCGTTCATTTACCCGCTTGATCAGGTGTTGAAAATCATGAATTGGAACCGGTGAAAAAAATAATCAATAAAGTTTCATCATAATGATCGTTATAGTACACTGTCATAATTAATATATGTTCCATTAAACGCGCGTAAACCACACGCGCGAGCAGCGCTCAGTGGGGCATCGCGGCCGACGGTAACAGACACCAGGAACTCCCTTATATGGCTTGTGTTTTCATCGCTCGCTTGCGTATGTGTGCAAATAAATGGACGCGTAGTACTTTGATGTGTTTATTCAACACATGCAAGCGCATTTATTAACCCGGCGCTGTAAACAAACTGGGAGGCCCCCATCAAAGTAGCAAATGATCTACCCCGAGCTGAGGTAATCGAGTTGAACTTTATGATGCAAAAAGAAAATAGGGAAAACAAAACATATGCTGGATTTAATTTTGGACTTTGGACAAAATCATGTGTTGTATATCACACAATTATGTGAATAAACGACATGTCTATAGCATTGTACCATTGTACCATTAAATCATACAACTCATGTGTAAATGAGGATGACGTTACTCATTGACTTATTGAGTTACGAATACCTGTTTTCAACCTGCTGTGGTGTGTATTATGTATTACTTCCTTGCTTGAGAGAACATTTGTTCTTGTATTTCCTAAACTGAAGTTTATACTGGGTTGGGTTAAACATAAGAAGTATAAATGTCGGTCACAGAGAGCACTAAACCGCCCTCGATGTGAAGCTAATCTGAAAGGACTCCTTTTGCCTCTAACGTTTTTTCTTTTGGTGTAATTCCCCGCCTCCTTTGGTCCTGCTTCTGAGAACAGCATCTGTCTTCCTGGTACGTCCAGCTCTACTGCAAGCTTTCAGTTTGTCCGTCACATTTTCTAACAGCCGCACACAGGTACACACACACACACACACACACACACACACACACACACACACACACACACACACACACACACACACACACACACACACACACACACACACAGACACAGACACAGACTCGTGATGCACTTACGTACATGTGCATGTACATTCAACATGAACGCAATGTATGTTGACTATTTTTACCCAAACTCTCCCTCCCTCCACTCACGCTGTTCATTAACTCGTACAGTCGTACGGATTCTGTTCCTTCGCACATGGCGACCCCAGCTGCAGCCGGTCGATGCACAGCGGAATGCGTTTCCCAGGGCAGGTAGTTTGACTGCATAACATGTTCTCATTCGCAAGCAAAGAAAGCGCCACCCAATCCCTCCCATTCCAACACACACACGCACACACAAGCACACACGCGCTCACATGCTCGCACGCACACACATCGTTGCTCTCTATGTCTCTCCCTTTCTCTTCAGAACACACACACACTTTCTGTTTCTGTCTAACAAACACGTGGCACGCACACACACTCTTTCTCTGTCTAATGTGTAACTTACACACAGACACACACACACACGCACACAGACACACACACACACACAGACACACACACAGACACACCACCAACAGGGTCCTCTTGTACTTCAGGCTCATAGAAGGTGTCTCCTTACATGTGGAGTGTGGCCTCCGATGGAGACAGGGATTTCTGCGGGATTATCCCTACCTACCGTGCTCCCCTACCCAGAATGCAATGGCAGATGGAAAAGGTTTTCCCGGAAGCCCGATTGGTTGGAAATGGGCGGTGGGCCAGCGTGCTGGGACATAACACACACTTTGTTGAGCCTGCATGCACGCGCACGACACACACACACACACACACACACACACACACACACACACACACACACACACACACACACACACACAGTGACACGTACACACACGCACACACACCCGACGACACATACACACACACCACACACTTCTGCAACGCTGTCTTTTTTTTTTCTCTTTTATTCTTTTTTCACTGCCATGTTTATGTTGGCTTATTTCCTGGGAACCACGACAGAGAGGAATGATGGTGGTAAAGTTTTCTGTGATTTGGTCTTGTTGTTTGGGTGTGTAGTTTTGGGCCTGTTTGCCATTTCATTCCATTTACACATATTAATTGAATCAATGGTGGTTTTATCTGATCTTCATCACATTAAAACGGGCGATTTAGGAAAAATAGGAATGACACTCTGAGTGAGCCTAAAGGACTGTTTCAAAGGCAGAATAATTGGGTGTTGATGAACTCTTGTTCAGGTTTATTCGAGGCAGGAAATAATGACTGCACAGGAAATTATGTCCTAACTGCCACAGGAAATCCTGCTTGATATTATAGTGCACTGTATTGAAGGAAGAGTACATTTTCAATCAGACCGTAGGCCTAATATTCTGATGTAATGACCCATAAAGCTGTGGGTTACGATAAAGAAAACATCGCTTTATGACAGTTACCATCTCAAAGAGATTGACAGACCCATGTCCCAAACTATGACGTCCCCGCAAAGACCCTCCGATAGACCAATAACTGTCCACCAAAAAAGCTAATGCATGTCTCCATCTGTGCGTTTATGAATGTCTAAATCACTAGGCCGAAATTGCAAATCCGTTTACTGCATTCCAAAGCGGCCTACATATTAATTTCATAATCTTGTAAATACTTTCTCCAAATGTGTTTCTGGGAAGATGTATTTATAGTTCACACACACGTGCGTGTAAGCCTCGTAGTTGGTTGGTTAAGGCACAAGACTGCCCTCTTGTGTCAGAAAAAGATCCTGCATTTGTTTTACCACATTGCCACAACATCCCCGACATGTTTAATAGTCACGACGTAATCTGAAGGAGGTTGTGAAAACACGCTTACTCTAACATGCAAATTTGAAGGAGAAATGCTGCACGTCGCGTTTTGATGCAAGTACATTCTTGCTGTTGACGTTCACCCAAATATAATTGTTGGCCCTTTGATCCCTATATCCTGCTCTGCTGTCATTGGTATTGCAAGTATTTTGTTATGATATGTTATGGTATGTGTACGCATTCATGTAATAATCGGCATACTTTCATATTGGCCATTTCTCCCAGCATTTATAGTTGAACAAAAGAAATCGGGAAAGGGAACATACAGATTGTATTTGATGCTAATCAGAAAATTTATATGAATATCGCATGGGAACTCCTATTAATTTCTAGCTGAATTAAAATAAAATAAAAACATAAGTCTTTGTACAACCCTTTAAATAACCGAGATGTTTTGTTATTATGTGAACACACGCGTTTATGTGGTGTGTGTGTGTGTGTGTGTGTGTGTGTGTGTGTGTGTGTGGGCGCGCGTGGGTCCGCGCGCACACTCTTCTGATTGCGTTTTATCCCAACATTTAAAACTTCATACACAGATTAAACGGATTAGGCTTCATTTGGCATGTGACAAAGTAGATAATGGTGATCCAAATCGCTTAAAGGCTTAAAGAAACGCAAATCCCAAATCTTGTGTTCTAGTTGTTAATTATTTCGGTGGAGTCATCCTAAACCCTATTCAGCGTGAAGCTTGCTAGTCTAGATTGAAGGATCCTGAATTTGCATTTTTGTCCCATTTCCTTCTTTCACTCTTTTTAAAAATGGCCTGAGTTCAGGGACTGATTCAGGGACTGAAAGCATCCCACCTTCAGGGAGGCGATCCTTTTGAAGATAATCTGAATTGAGGCAGAAACACAAAAGGCACACAGAAAACGCTTGGTTTACCTATAGCGTTAATAACTGTACATGCTTAACATTCCCTGTAAATCTGCCATGTTTATAATAGGCCTCTTCCAATATGTTAAAATGTATTTACAAAGTCCAAAGTGCATTTGATCAAAAGGGAATTGAACTCATAATCGTACTCTCGACTTTTATTAAATCGATTAATGCTCTTTTTGTCACTATATATAGGTCTATATTTTCTCTTTTTTTTTTTTAACCATTCCAACCTTTACCACTGGGAGGCGGAGCAGCTTCTTTAATGAATGAAAATATTTTTCCTCTCTTTTTTTACGATACTGTACAAAACGGAATACTGATCACTATCTCCATTACCAAACAGTAACATTGTCATTCAAACTTTTTTGTGGCCTTTATGCTACCATAAAAATGATTTTTCTGTAATTACGTGAACCGTTATGTTAGGCGATCAGCATCGAATTCAACATCTGGTTCCATCTCTTGATCTGCTGACCATTCCCTTTGTTAGATTCCCCACATTACATTTCTAAAACACGATTGACCCAACTGTACTTTTCCTTTATTTGCAGACTTTTTAACAGCGTATTCTTTTTTATGGAACGAATAAAAGCGCGGAATGATACCCAGTTCACCAATGTGTTGCCTCAGGGCCCCAGCCTCCTCCTAGGGAGAACAGGGCGGGGCGTCGGCGAGCGGCAGGAGAAAGCAGCCTCTGTCTCTCCGTGTAGCATACGTCTGTCTCGTCTTGGAATGATGACCATTGCCTTGGTCCCACCATCCCTTTCTCTAGGGCACCGTATATGTCGGGGGAACCCCTCTTAAGACACCGACCCACCCTTGTCCAACAAGTATTTCCCCCGTTAGGGATGGTATTAGCCACTATCGGTCCATTTTGAAGTGAAGAAAGCAGCGTTGCGAGCGAAGCGCGCAGACAATTACGCGTGTCGAGTCGCGCTGTAGCGGTCCTATGCAGCTAAAAAAATCGCCATTGTTTGGATGAACGAGATACTGGTGAAAGCTAAGAAAAGGAGACTTTTGTCTGCGAGCTATCATGGTCTCAACATTTCTTTGGGCGATCTATCTCCAGGGTTTCATCCAGGTAAGATTTTTCCTCTTTTTCTCCGGGACTACGGGATGTTTATGAGGGGAAACATGCTACCCATCAGCTAGGGGGCTGCGCGTCGCTCCGCCTGTCTGGCTTGTCATGTGTAACGTGACGGCTTGTGGCTGGAAACACACTGTATACCCGAATATTCTAGATTATTAATGTAGGTCGGTTTATCTACTGTGTGTCGTGTGCTCTTGTGAATCTCATCCCTCACATGGTTTGCAGCACGTTACTCGGAGGTGGCAAACGAAATGTGCTTCTCTGTATAGCCTATTTCTTCAGGCAAAATTGGGTCAGTCGGCTGATTCAACAGCCATGTCAGTCTCACTGGTTGCAGGCCCTGCATCCAGTGCTGAACGTAAGACTCGCTTCAGAGCACATACACAACTGTACACACATTCACATCACGCACAGCCTCTCGCTCCCTGTCTTACACACACACACGCAGGCACACACACACACACACACACACTATATCTGTCTAACATACACACACACATACACTCAATTTAACATACGCACGCTCTCTCTCTCTGTCTAACACACACACACACACACACACACACACATTATCTCTGTCTAACACACACACACACACACACACTCAATTTAACATACGCACGCTCTCTCTGTCTAACACACACACACGCACACACACACACACACACATTATCTCTGTCTAACACACACACCCACACACACACACATACACTAAATTTAACATACGCACGCTCTCTCTGTCTAACACACACACACACGCACACGCACTCACACACAGAAACGTGGAGAGAAACATAAATATAAGGTCCACCTGGATTCCATCAGTCTTTGGGTTCTGACATGGCCTCAGGACACATGCCTCCACAGCCAGACTCATGAGCAGACATGGCTTTAAATAATTCATGAGATAATGAATTTTATAAACATGTTTGTTTTGCTCAATTGTCCAGCTCAGGGCCGGCAGGAATTGTACTCCCATTATTTCAAAGCCGGCTTTGAGTGGGCTTACTCTCTGCTACTGCCGTTTAGTTTGTGTTTTTAGAGAGAAGTCATTGTGACATGTCATTCATGACGTTTCCTTTCCCGTTATCAGGCTGTAGTTTACAGAAAGACCCCCCCCCACACACACACACACACACACACACACACTCTGTTTGAATAATAAGTACAATTTGTGAAAGAGAAAATGGTAGCAACTCCATAATTATGAATGACATTTAGAGGATGCTTTCACCCAAAGCGTCATTACATTATCGTGAGTGCATGGGTGGCTCTAGTGGGATTCGAACCCCTGACCCTGTGGGTGTGAATGCCTTGCTCAACCCATTGGTGTAGACAGGACCCCAGAATGGGTGTGAATGACAGCCGACCCGTAGACGATTGGATATGGTATCTATCTGTTATCTGATTGGCTGGCTTGTCTTTAATTTCCTGTTTGTTTGGTGAACCACCAATGTGGGGATGAAAGGACGATATTGGAGGAGATGAGTTATATTGCTTTTAGATTTGTTTCCTAACCTATATTTTGTGTGTGTGTGTGTGTGTGTGTGTGTGTGTGTGTGTGTGTGTGTGTGTCTGAGCCATTGTTTGAGGACCACTGATTTACACTGAGGTCATAAAAATGTTTTGGCTGGCATTTCTAGTTGTTGCCCAAAGGTGCTCTACAACATTTGACTTAATGTTGGAAGGGAAATCAACACATTAAGATTGATTGATGAACACATGCATAAATTAAAGACATGTGAACTTGAAGACACTTCATAAAATATAGATTAGAGCTGGGCGATTAATCGAATTTTGTTTGCGATTTCGATTTTTAGTGTCAAACGATCACAATTAGCACAATAAGTTTTTCGATTTTTTTAAAAATTGTTCATGCTTTTTTATGTTTTATAGAAAGGGCAGAACAGCTGGATACATATTTGTATATTATTTTAGATTGGAACATTTTCTTTTTGACCATTTTGTGTATTTGTTTAAGGCGAAATTTCAAAGTTCTGTTACAAATTTTTTTTTGGGAGACATGCTAAATAAATGCAACATTTTTTCAAATAATAATCGTTTGAATAATCGTGATTTCAATATTGACCAAAATAATCGTGATTATGATGTTTCCCGTAATCAAGCAGCCCTAATATAGATAGATAAATAGATCCTTAATAATCCTTTGAAATTACAGTGCCACTAGAGCTTCAACACAGACATAACACCGCACATTCCCTCAGATCGCTTCCATACTTAATAAGTTAAAAATACAATAAATAAATACTAAAAAAAGTGCAAAGTTATTTTTGTGCATTGTAAAACCAGCTGCTGGTGTACAAGACTTCCTTAATGCTAAACCTGTCTCTGACCCGACCTCTCCTCCCAGGCTCCTCCCACTCCCACTCCCAGGCTCCTCCCACTCCCACTCCCAGGCTCCTCCCACTCCCACTCCCAGGCTCCTCCCACTCCCCCAGGCTCTCTGCAACGTGTGATGTGTTAGCATAATGTAAGTCTAATGTTACAGCCACACACCCAGCGGGGGGGCGGCCGAATCACCGTATCTAAAGCAGCCGGCGCTACGGGCATAGAGTCAGGGGTCTGAAAGCACGGAGTGGGAGGTGTCTGCGTGAGGGAAGGAGGCTGGGAAATTCACCTTAATAACCGCTAAAAAAATGCATTGAATCAGTAATCTGAAAAGTAAAATATGTAAAAAAAAAATAAAAATGCGTAGTGTTTTGGAAAGCCGAAGGTGGTCCCAGGGACAGAGATTGACAGTTGTGGAGATTACGTTGTGAAAAGCTGAATCATTTGGTGCCATAGAGAATGTACCGGAGACAATGACGGCCATAGTGACATTGTTGACTACGAGTGACTTTCCACTGCTGCTCTCCTTGTACTGTCAATTGATTGACAGGCCCAATAACAACAGTGACAAAACCTGCAGACATTCAGACATAACTTTGATGAGCTACAACATTGCATGTGTATTTATTACAGATAAATAATTCAATATTGATCCAGTGCATTTGAGATGCAGTGCCACTGCCATTCAGTAGATTAGAGGAGAACATAACTCGAACCCATTCCTCCTTCCTTTAACCATTTAAAAACCTAATGGTCTCATAAAGGTTTTGCTGTCATTTAACATTCAGTCAACAATGAAACCAATGAATGAATACCTGGAAAGTTTATCCAGCTGTCTAGCTTATATTTTAAATCAAAAGTTATAATTATTCAAACTTGCCAAATAGTACGATTAAATGTAAGTATTATTATTATTAATATGTTATTCAGGCGTCCTATGCCACCTATTTATGCAAACAAACAACAAGGCATAAAGTTTTCTCTCGAGTGTTTCTCCCCATTGACTCTTTGATTTTCCTTCAGAATCTTGATGCTATTTTCAAAAACAAAACACCCACAGTTGGAGCAATTAACCAAATCCCAAATATGTTTTTACACCAAACATATCAAATGCATAATTCCATAATTGCAGTCGATTACACTGGAGTGCAGTCTCACAGATTCGCTCATGTGAAGTCCAATAACATGCAGTAGTGTGTGTTTTTTGGGGTGTAATCTGGTATGGTTCTGGAAGGAAAATTACACTAATGACCACCCATGTGAGCTCATTATCCGTCTGCATTAGCGTTTAGTATGAGCCGTCGCTATCAGCCTGTTTTACTGCTGCTATATGGTTAAGAAAGTACAGTGAAGACAACTGGAACCTTGTCGTGGGCTAGCTAAGCTTTAGCGTGTTAAAAACAATTCCCCATTGAAAATCAACACGTAGTGCTCTTAATCACAGAAACAGTCATGAGTTATGTTACCGGACACCCCTAAGCCCTTTGAAGCCTGGGTCTAGCTGATAGATGTTGCATCCTATGTAGGGGTACGAGAGATTTTAAAATCCAGTGCAGCGCAAACACTTTGACTGGATAGAGGAGTAGAATATTATCGAATTGAACTCGAAATCAACAGCATCCTACCCTCCAAAATCATCATGGGAAAAGTGAATGAATTTCTAAAGTTGACCATCTTATAGGGCGCTATTGAAAAAAAGGCTACATATTTGGTGGCTGTTGTCTTTTTCTCTCCGATATTGCATCAAAACAAACATCCCAGTGTCGCTGTGCGCCTCCAGCGTTGTTCAGGCCGCCCAGCCGGCCGCGGGGCCTTCAACGCACGTCCTGAAGAAACACAGGAAGTAGTAGAAGAAGGAACCGACCACTGACTTGACGCCTCGGATGGCGGATGGCAGGCAGCCATTATTGATCTGCCGATAGCTTCCTGTCCTCCTGTCAGAGGTGGGAGGAGGAGGAGGAGGAGGAGGAGGAGGAGGGTGGAGGAAGGACGCACCACAATCGAGCTCGACTTCACAAATAAAGAAGAAACCGGTTCCATCCTTAGCTGGTGCCATGGGGGGCCATTCAGCACGGGCCTTGTTGAAGTTTGTATAGGGCGCCATTGTTGGGGCTCATTGAGCCAGTCGGAGAGTGGGTGGAGGCTGAAGGGTGGGACCCCCCCACACCCGTCCTTGTCGAACACCCATTGTTTTCTCTGTAGCGGGGGGGGGTTGGGAACACACAGCATCCAGTGGTCCCTCATTACTCTTTGTTTAGTTTGATTAAGCACCCTCCCTCTCACCCAGAACAACAAAAACAAGGAGTCGGGATGTGAATTAAAGAACTCTGTTGATCCACGGTGGTTGGAGTCACTTGGGCGTTTTCTGTAATTATCTCTTTTCGCTGGCTCTCCAGTAATTAATGGGATGTTCGGGCGTTTGCCCGGGTCTTCGCAGACGGGCGGATGAGGTTTCTGCTTAACTAAGTGTTGGCACAAGCGCTACTCATTAGTTTTCCTTTCCTTACGTTTCCAGAGCAAATTACTCCCGCAGTTAACGAGAATGAGCAAATAGACGGCTTCAGGAGGACTTGTCGTCCATATAGCAATCAGAAACGTTCATGTTTCATTGATGCACTGCCAGATGAAATGATCAAACTGTCAAAATATGTTTTGACAGTTTATCCTTTACCCTGAATGGCAATGTCATTTCCGTGTCAATTTCCAGGCGTCCATTTCCATTTTTTTTTCGCAGTGTATGTATTTCTATCCTACAAAACAGAGGCAGAATGAATTCTGGATTGCCGTCGTCCATCACTACCAGCTGAGATCGACTATCAACCAACAAGAGCGAAACTGAAAGGCTTTTCATTGGCGCATAAAGGATTCAGTACAGACTCAGTCTGTCTGTCTGTCAGCCAGTTAGGAGCTTTCTCTTGAAGGAAGAGTTCTGTCCGAGCTCATTGTACCACTGCTGTGTTTTTGTGTGTGTGTGTGTTTGTGTGTGTGTGTGTGTGCGTGCGTATGTGTGTGTGTGTGTGTGTGCAGCATGTGTGATGTGTGTGGGTGCGTGTGTGTGTGTGTGCGTGCTTGCGTGTGCGTGCTTGCGTGTGTGTGCGTGCGTGACTGCTCACGAAACCGGTGGACCATATAGGCAGAAGAGCGAGATCAAGCCACGTGTTCTTCCCTCCCCCGATCCAATCTAGGCTGATCAGGCTCTGGCTGGCTGTGTGCTCTCTCTCCTACAGAGCCAAGGCCAGCCAATCAGTGGGCCAGCAGGCAGTCTCATCAGCGCTAATCTGGGCCTCGTTGCTGTCATCCGTACACTTGATTCCTTTTTATTTATCTTTTCACGTTTTTTTTAAATGTTCGCCTTCGCTCTATTTTTGGGCTCGAGGTCTGACTTGTTTGCAGATGATCTCGTTAGTGTGGAAAGTATCTTTCGGAAAAAAATAAGAGAATGTCAATAGGTCTGTTTATTTTCGTGTTATTGTTTTGCTGGGCCCTTATTATGGATCCATTCCCATCCCCTTTCCTTATCGCTCTATTCATTTTCGTCTTGTGTTAATGTTTGTATAATTTGTCCGTCAACAATAGCGATAGTTATTCTCTCGGCGGAAGGATGTTCTCCTGCCATATGCTCAGCTTATGCATATTCATATTATCCAGTCAAACCCACTTGTTGAACTGTCGTAGTAAGTGCCAAAATCCTTGTGCAGTGGTGCGCTCTTACTGTGAAGGATGAGCCATATGCCGTGGCTGTATGTCTGACGGAAGATTGACTGGGTGGGAAAGGGGACAACATAACCCCACAGGGTTCTCTCCATACGGCGGTGGCTCTCCGAGGCCTGTATTCATTAGATCATGGCCTTGGGACGTCCCTTGCCCTTTAGATCACTGGCTCTCATCCCCGGCTGGGACCACGCTTTGGTTCCCATCTGTGTGCACAACCAACCAGCCCCAAAAAAACTTCAGACTCACCCATTCTGGCTCCTCTCCCTGTCTCTCTCTCTCTCTCTCTCTCTCTCCCTTCTCGCTCGCTCGCTCTCTCTCTCTCACTAATACACATATGGACCATCGACTGGTTCCAGAGTTTTTGGGAGGGCGAGTCAATACCCTCAGGTTTGCATGATAATGTTGCGGTCGACCACGACCAGGAAGTGTTGCCCCCTGCACAGGCAGCAACACTTCCTGGTCGCGGTCGACCGCACATCGCCCCCTCCCTGCTCCCCACACCCCCCACCTCCTCATGCCTCCCCCAGCCACAACTTTTCTTTCACAAACTCCATCTCACCATTTCCTTTCTTTTCGCCAACTTTGATTTTCTCGTTAAAAAGATGTTTGACGGCGCCTCAGAAAACTGTGCAATAATAATGATAATTAATGCAATTAAAAGTTGAAACATTCAAAGAAAATCATTAGTATTTTTATTTTATTTGTTTTATTGCAATCTGTTAGATGTTTTATTGTAATGGTAATTGGGGCTCTTCATTCACACCCCCTCATCTTTGGGGTGAGGTGGAGGTGAATCTCTGGTGAAGAGCTGTACAGGGTGTGGATGTTCACGTGCACCGTAGAGATATATGTGATACTAATGCTTCATGGGCTTCTCTTTACAGAAATAAGATACATGCGAGCAGCGCACTCACGCCCATAAAAAATAAATAAATGTGATTTGTGTAATGACCTGAGAGCTTCCACATATGTGCTCGATTCATACACACCCATTCTCAGTTCGACTGAAACCTATAGACCCACACTGAAACTAATTATTTATTTTCCGGTTGGATAATATGCTGTAGCATCTTGAAAGGTATCTTTTTTTTCTTTCCGAAACCATCTGGCCAATATTATCTCGGGAAATATATCCAACAAGTTTGGATTGATGGGCTGCCAATGGAAGGGAGTTTACAATCCAAGAGAATTCCTTTGGCAGACACGGCCGTTCCACAACGATAGTGTTTGATTTCCACTCAAACAGCGACAGGCCTACAACATGTCCTCTCTTCATGTTTAAACATATGAGCAAATTAGCTTCTCTTACATATCTTAATCAACAATGTGTGTCCCCTCCCTCTGACATGGATCATATCATATTATAACAGAGTAACATTATAATCCCACCCCTGATTCAACACCCAATTCAACGCCAAACTGAGGGGGGTTTTTCTGCAGCTCAGAACAACTTGAGTCTATGGTTCGTTCCCTGTTTGGATCAAGTTGTTCTCCAAAACAAACACAGAATACACCAGGCCATGTCTCTTGAACTGAAGATTTAAATAGCCAACGACGCACAAACGTGGTACGTTTGATTGTGTGTTGTCGTCCTTGAACTTAAAAATAGTACTTAGCATTGTGTTGCATCTTTTCCTAGCTATCTTTGTTGTATTACGGGGAATGGGTTTGCCTAGTGATTGTTAGTGCTTGTCACTTGGTTCTATGAACATCCTTACTGTAACGACAGAGATATATTGTTGTTTCTTTTTCTTCTGACAAAAGTACTTATTGTAAGTCGCTTTGGATAAAAGCGTCTGCTAAATGCCCTAAATGTAAATGTTAATGTACGTTGCTTTCCTCGATGCTCACGGCTCTGAAATAGGTGGAGTCGTATGTAGGGCTTTAAACAGGGGCCGGAAAGAATAACAGGTCAGGGATTGACCAGATTGAGGAGAGTGTGTTTGAGAGAGTGCGTTTCACCCTACATGATTAAACATCGCCCTCTCTTTTACTCTGGTTTCGTCAGCGATAAGTCTCCCTCGTGCCAGTCTGATGAAATGTAAGGGAGCGTGACGAAATACCCTCTGTGTTTTCCTCAGGTGCTTTATTTTTTTTACATCACCCTCTCGATCCCTCAACTCCCATTCTCTGCCTCGCTCGGAATTCGCAAGATAACGGAAAAAAACGAATCCTTATCTTGTTTGACTTTTGCTTTGTTTTACAATACGGGGGAGACATGGTGAAGAACTCGGCCTGTACTTATTCCTGAAACCCACCCCGATTCACAGTCAACGCTTTCACTGATCAAGTACAGTAAAAGTAAAAGAAGTTCTTTTATGTTTTTTTTTTCAGTTCCCTTTATGAACAAGAATAGAATAACGGATAAAAACAGCGCGGCCTAAATAAATAGTTCTGGCCTTGAAAGCTTCTGCCTCCTTTTCCCCAGGGCCATTGAATATTCATTTCTGCTTCTTCACAACACCAGCCTTCCTTCACATGATCAGGATGAGTGCGTGTTCATAATACAATGAAGAGGGACTCATAGACAATGCAGAAGGCCTCTCTATATTGGACGTGCTTCATTAATGTCGAATTAGGAGCATTACTGATCTTTGCGTTTTGTATTCCAGCAGACGATACTTGAGCAGTACTGGAACGAATTAGTACAGATAGCAGCCTACAGATAAGAAACGTCGTTCCGGTTTAACCATTATCTTGGGGTAATGCTTTTAATATGGGTTATCACAACATCGTTTATTAATGTATTAATCCTGCGGTCGGTCATTAAGGCACAACGTTGTATGGTTGAGTGTTATATGAGACCAAAACAAGCAAGCATTTATTTAGACCGCACAAAATGAACGATAAGGATTATTAGACTAAATAAAAGTTGATCCAATGCTGTCCAGGCATTTACATTTCTCTTACCAGGAAAACATCTCTGTTGTAAATTGTAAATCATTGTTGAATATACGCTGAGCAACAGTGACCTGGCTTCGTACTGGATACTCTGTCTTCTCGGGTGTCACAGTCAAAGGGCCGGAATTATGCGGCATGTAACTCTCAGAAGCGAAAGAATGACTCATGTTGAGTTCTGCCATCGATCACACACCCCTCTGGCCGTTTCGAGGATGTAGGCTGGCGTTTTTTTTTAATTCACCCAGCGCTCTGTTGTCAAGTGAAACAAGGGGATTTGGGGAGGGGGGTTGGGGGGTCCTCTACAGCCCCTCGCCCCTCCCCCACCGTGGTCGTCGCCATGGCAACCCAAATAAAGGGGAGAAGGCAGACACGATCCGGGGCCAGGAGGGAGAAGGCCCCCCTGTTGCCTCCTCTCCATCCCAGACAGCCGATGAGGAGAGAGAGAGAGAGAGAGGACGTATAGAGAGAGACTGTTGAGTGGCAGGCAGATAGATTGATAGACAGACAGACAGACAGACAGACAGACAGACATAGCGACCAAGAGAGGTAGATAGACAGACAGGACGAGAGATAGGGTGAATAAGGTCTTGATAGGCTCCGAGCGGACAGAAGGGGATAGAGATAGATAAGAAGAGAGTCTGAAAAAGAGTGAGGGAACTACAGACAGACACCGAGGGAGGATGACAGACAGAGAGAAAGAGACAGCCAGATTGAACTGGATCAAGCAGAGACGCAGACAGACAGGCAGAGAGACAAAGACAGACAGAATGCTACATATAGAGAAAGAGGAAGAGAGTGAGAAAGACAGAGGGAAAAGAGAGAGAGAGAGAGGGGCAGACAGAAAAACAAGGAAATAGACGATAGATAGGAACAGAAAGCCATGTTAATAGATTGAGAAGGACAGGGGGAGAGATTGAGAGGAAGAACTGGGGTATCTGGCCTGGAATCTTAATGTTAATCCCCCAACCTCCTCTATATTTACAGAGTTTGTCCATGTTGTTTTCTCTCTTTGATGCGTACCACAGTGAGGTGCCTTTAAATATATGCTCACACACGTCCTCCCCGTTATTAGGACGGTCTTTAAATAGGTTTGGGATGGCTGAAATGATATTAATATAAACAGTGTTTGTGTGATCCAATGCGAGTTAGACTGGCATCTTGTTATTGAGTACGAGGAGCCTTTGGGTCCTTTAAACACACACAAAGAAACGTTGCAAACATTTTAACAACAAACTATAACATTCCTAACATTCCTATCAGTGTTATGGTCGATAAAATTGATGGAAAATATGGCCCAGGAGCAGATGAATGGCAGGGGGGGGCAGCAGTACTTAGTAGTAGCGGTTCTGAGGCGGTCTGCTTTAGTTGGGTTTTGAATGTTGAGAGTAATTGATTGTCCCTCTACTCCGACCACTCAAAGCTCTCAT
This sequence comes from Pollachius pollachius, assembly GCF_949987615.1. Classification (NCBI taxonomy): domain Eukaryota; kingdom Metazoa; phylum Chordata; class Actinopteri; order Gadiformes; family Gadidae; genus Pollachius; species Pollachius pollachius. The sequence continues at coordinate 1,302,165 of NC_136937.1, forward strand.
CACATCCACGGCACACTCAAGTTAGTCTCCGGAATAGTTCCCCCGCACGTCCTCCAAACACATTGACGGGTCATTTCAATATACAAACCCTTCCACATTCTCCCTGGGACAGGAAGCAGTGCATTGTGGGACGGCGAGATGATTGAAGAGTGCCCTTATGAGGAACTAGCTTGGCCTTTTAAAAGTCTGGGTCGGCCTGCCAGAGCAGTTTAATTACGATCTTGTGGTATTTGAAGGTCAATATCAAGAGATTAAAAAAAGGAAACAGCCAGGGTTTAAAAGTTGTGAGAATCAAGGGCCCAAAAAAGTCATTTTAGTGCTTCAGGCGTTGTGGGAATTGTAGTTCTTTAATGGTTGAGTAACCATGTGAGAATTTGGACAGGATGTCAGAGTGAGGATGGCTAGGGGAGTGATGTTGAGATTGCGTTTTGCGTTTCCAAACATGAAACATCTTTTCTTTGTTGGCTATCCGGGAGTAGGACACCCTCTTAGAATCAGAGAAAGATTTGTATTTTGTGGTTGTAACTCTTTGGATTTCGTGGCTTCCTCCACCTTGCCAGAGCAATCGTGGATGCCCCCAGAGATCACTCACATTGTGCTGTATGCGAGAGATCTCTATTATCTGGATGTTAGTCTATCTCTGGTTCCGAGTACCATAATCATGGACACCCATCTGAAGTGAAAGATGTATTCAGATCATTCAGGTATTTCACCCGCTCAAACCTTTTCCCCAGACTCTAAAGGGGAGTGGATAAGTGCCTATTTAACAGTAATCTGTTTTCTTAAACGACTTCATGGCCTTAATACATTTCACACAGCGATGTAGGAAGGGAGAAATTACACAGAAATCCCAAAAAGCCAAAAGATATTCTTTAAATTCCAGATTAACAAAGATGCGCTGTTTTTTAGTGCAGCTTTCACTAATCCCGTTTTTTAACGTATATCCTGATCCGGATCGATTACTCGCATCATCCCGATGGAACCCTCTCCTAATCCCAAGTGCTGGCGGTTGTTTTCCGCCTTAACGCTATCTCTCTCATTAGGAAGAAGAGAATTACAGCAGTTTCTCTTTTGACTTTTATTCTCGTGCTTTGCTGTACTCATCTCTCTTTCTGGCGACCAATCAGATAATCCATTTTGCTGCGGTAAGCCTTTGAGTTTTCTGACCCAAATTCCTTATCTGAGTATCTGTGCCACGGAAATGTGTAACTAGCGAGATCTCTCGGTGATGCCCAGCTGTCCAAGGGTCACTTCTGATGTCATCGTCCATTGTTGCATCATGGGAATTAGGAGCATCACTTGGCCAAAGAGGATTAAAGGCCGACATTGGGTCATATTATACTGAGATACCTAGCACAAACCGGCGCAACGTGTACACCTTGGATGAGACTTTAGGATCGAGTTGTTTTGAAAGCGAAATTCTGGCACTTAAAAATAGTACTTTTAGTGCATTGTGTAGTGTCTTGTCCTAGCTGTCTTTGTTGTAACCTAACGATTGTTAGTGCTTGGCACTTGGTTCTATGAACATCCTTACTGTACCGACAGCGATATATTGTTGTTTCTCTTTCTTCTGACAAATGTACTTATTGTGAGGCACTTTGGATAAAGGCGTCTGCTGAACTCCCTCAATGTAAATGTAAATGTTATTCAGATGCATGTAGTTAAGGAGCAAGTAGGGGGATAGGGCTTTCTCCTCAAGGATGCTTACAGGTCTGGTTGCGGACATACTTGTACCCAGAACGTTTGGGCAGGGAGTCAAACCCTCTGAACCCCCTCATCTCTGTTACCTTCTTAAAGCGTCAGTGCGTTGCGCTGTGGTTTGAATCGAGAGCAGCATGTGTGCGCTGTGTTTCCGGTGATGACGCAAGCGTTTGTTTTTTTTTTGAGTCTTTGTTTATAGACTGATCGAGCAGGGTCACCAGAGAGTAAAGTGTGTTTCAGTGCCTTTGACGCCTGTGGTTTCCACTGTTCTGAGAGTTTTGCTTTGTCAGGAGTGTGAGTCGTGCGTTTTCGAGAAATGGACTGTAGCGATTGCGAAAATTTGTAAATATTTGACCCCCCCCCCGCATCCGAATACATACGTGTGTGTCTGTGTTTGTGTCTGTGTCTTTGATTGAACACACATATACTCACAAGGCCAGAGTCAGATCAAAGGACATTATTATGTTTGAGTTATAACATTTGGGGGAGCGAGCGAGGGAGGAAGTGGGATTAGAGTGCAATGAAGCCATTTCAGGACTATTGCACTCAGCACCAGTTGCTCTGCACTCCTTTCTCCTGCTCTACAGCTGTGGTCAATAAGAGATGTATTTTCTATTCGTGGCTTCTCGACGTGGGAAGTGGGATGTGATTAAATAGTGTAATGGGGACATCATGTTCTGCCAATGGTAAATGAACAGAGTATGCCCACAGACGTGAGAGAAGTATTTATGTTGTTGTCTTCAACCATCTTTTTCTATGTCCTCTGAGTGGGCTGTGGCCCGAGGTAAAAACGATGATAAATGATAACATAAAGAAAATGGGCTTTTCTGTGTAGCCTACATTTCAGGTCGACAGAGCATCCTGCAATACTAACACACAGGACAAACTGTCCTCCGGTCGAGGCCAAGTGTAGGCTGGGCCGTTACTCACAGGGAAGGGACATTTAGATCTGTTTGTGATTTAGGCTGTTTACCGACGCTGTAAAAGAGCTCATTCTGCTTCCCAACACTGCTTCAGTTGGAGCCCTAGCTCCAATTACACCTGTGGCCTCGTGCTTTGCCCTTAAATGTCTTTTGGAAATGGCTGCCATTTAAAGGTTACTGTCCAATGTTTCCGACCAACAGCCTGTGTTAAAAAATAATACATCCGTTGACATGAAAAAAAAAAATGAAAATAATAATAATTATCATATTATCATACTCTTTATTTGTCTTTCCGGTTTGCTCACTAATCTAACCTCATAGCTTGGACACCAGATAGAATAAACTAGTGTGAGCATCTAGAATGATCTAGTGTAACTGACCAAGATGGCGTCGTTCCTACTCTGTATTCGCCCAGCAGCCCTGTAGGTAAACGGTCGTACGCAGAAGGATCCGGTATGTTATAGCATAATGCCAGGGGGTCGTTACACTGGGACCTCCAACGCCCAGGCCCAGCAGACATACACTATTTATCCGCCACGGCGCGACTTCATGGCTCTCTCGCCACACCCAGATGACAGAGCGAGACAGATGAGCCTCGCAGGCTGGAGGAGGTGTGTGTGTGTGCGTGTGTGCGTTTGCGAGTGTGTGTGTGAGTGTTTGCGGGTGCGAAAGCGTCTGCGTGTGTGTGTGTGGGGGAGTGTGTGTGTGCGTCTGCGTATGTGTGTGAGTGTGAGTGTGTGCGTCTGTGTGTGTGTGCGTCTGCGTGTGTGTGTGTGTTTGTGTGAACGACTCCCACTGAGCCCGTTAATGAAAGGCTGCCTTATCTCTGGGATTCCAGATATTATGACTTTTTGCTCCCAACCCCCCATCTCCTCCACTAGACTGAACGCCGGTGTACCTAGAATAATAACGATGACGGGGGAGACAAGAGCTGCTGGTGATGGAGTGCTGCTGATGACGATGATGATGATGATGATGAGGATGATTTGAAGTGTCAGGATTGGCCTAACAATGTTTATTTAGTGTTCTCCAGAAATGTAGCATACGTACGGCCAGGATGTAAATCAATACTTTTTCATATTGATCGTGCATGAGATTGCGTTTGGATCAATCTTTTAATCAATAAATGCTCAGTTTAAGACCAATTATACACGAGTACACCACAAAAAGTTGGGTTGTTTTGACGGTATCCTGTTTGCCACGCTATTTTTAAGCAAACCGCGTTGCTATTTTAACGGACCAATCACAACGGCTCGCTATCATGTGGGACGTTTGAGTCAATGCTTTTGATTGGTTGGTGAATCAAACCAAGCATGCATTGGGTATGCTAATGTTCCACTGGGGATTCAGAAATTATCACATAATCAATCATAGAAATGCAAACTGTCACATGATCTGATTGCGTGGACAAGTTTGGATGGAATCGGTAGCTACAACTCATCACATATACATACACACTCGCACACACACAGATGCACACCCACACACATATACACACACACACACACATAGATACACACACACACACACACACACACATATACACACACACACACACATAGATACACACACACACATAGATACACACACACACACAGATACACAATCATACAAACACACATCATGGACACACACATAGATACACGTACACACACACACATAATATACACAAACACACACTCATATAAACACACATCATGGACACACACAAACACACACACACACACAAATCATGGACACACACATGGATACACACTCATACAGACAGACACATCACGGATCCACACAGATACACACACACACACACACACACACACACAAACGATCATGGAAATAGTCTGTATTCCATAAACAAGGAAACCAGGAAGGAGGCAATTGGACAGGGCAGGGCAAGGTGACCTTTTGGAGAACACCATGGGGGTGTGGGCGGAGGAGTGACGGGCGGGAGGGCGGGAGGGCGGGGGGGGGGGGGGGGGGCGGACCAGCAGGATGTCAGATAATGAAGGAGGGCACCCCGCGGAGATATGCTAATGAGAGTGTGCCGTGTGGCGGCGCTCTGGCACGTCGGCGCCGGGGAACCGAATCGCTCTGGGATGCTTTCTCAATCTGACCCCAGGACCCGTCACCCAGTGTCCAACGTCAAGGCCTGATTCTGGTTCCACGTTCCCGCAACGCACTGACCACGCAGCTGCTTCGACAGTCGTGAACCCGTTCTGGTTCCGCGTCGGGTTTTAGCGAGCGGACCAATCGCAGCCCTCGCTGCTGCGCCGCCTCGACGGAAGCTTACGATGTTTGGGAGGCGCGCGTCAGGCCCTTGCGGCGGACGCAAGGAGGGTCCGCGAGGACGTAAGGGGTCCGTAATCCCCTTGCGTTGTGTGAACGTGGGACCATAATCAGACCTTCATGCTCTACCACCCTGGTCCAATGTAGAATACACTGCCCTTCGCTACAACTGGTCCAAAACAGGCTAAATCGCCAAGCTATGATATAAAGACTGTCCCTTTTCCCAAACTTTACTGGTCGGGTAGATTCTCTCTCATCACTCATCTTCATCCGCTCATCCGGGGTCTGGTTGCCGGGGCAGCAACTCTTGCGGTCTAGATTTAGCTCTGACAGATTCAGTTTGCAAATTGCAAAATAATGAAATGCAAATATGGAAAAAAACTGAAAAAAGCCTCAAACTGGTCCAAATATATTATTTTCCGTGAATTTCATTAGCAAAACAGCAGGAATTACCGGCTTACGCTGAGAACAATTATATCGCT
>NC_136937.1:1310053-1325053 GCF_949987615.1 Pollachius pollachius
GGGGGAGCATAGATGATTGGAGGAAATAGAAGTGAGAGAGAGTTAGGGGAGGAGGGAGAGGGATAAAGGAGGGACCGATAGGGGGAGGAGAGAGGGAGAGGGAGGAGGAGGGTAAGACAGAGGGAGGGAGAGAGAGAGGGGTAGAAAAGGATACAGGGAGAATGAGAGAGATGAACGTAAAGAGAAAGGGAGCGAGAAAAAGCAAGGGTCGTTGGCCAAAGCTGGGGAATCAGCTGCAGGGAGAGAAGAAGGAAAGGGGGAGAGCTCCTAAAGAATCTCTCCATAGAGGACGAGGCAGAGAGAGCAACTATGTATGATTCATGGGGTTTTTACGCCCTCTTATATTTTTACTGCCAGTCTCTCCAGATTAAAAGTGTGCGTGCGCACGTGTGTGTGTGTGTGTGTTTCTCTTGTGTTTTGGTGTATATGTGTGTGAGTGTGTATATCTGTGTGTTTCTCTGTCTTGGTGTGCCATTGTTTCTCTTTTGTGTGTCTGTGTGTGTCTGTGTGTTTCTGTTTCTTTGTGTGTCTGTGTGTGTTTGTACGTCTGTGTCTATGTGAGTGTGTGTCTGCGGGCTTGCATGTGTGTGTGTGTGCCTGTGTATTTGTGCTGTGCGTTGAGTGTGTGTGTTGTGTGTTGAGTGTGTGTGTGTGTGTGTGTGCCTCTGTATTTGTGATGCGTGCGTGTGCGTGTGTGTGTGTGTGTGGCTTTCCTGATGCGCTTTGCCCTCGTCCTCCTAATGGAAAACCACAGGGAGGATACTGCAGCTCCACAACTCCCCCAGAACCAGACACCCCTCCAGGCAGCGCTGTCATATCTCCGTCGGTCCTTAAGGTTTCCTCTGTGCTTCTATCGCCGTGTCCAGCGGCAGCTCAGTGGCTGCTGTGCCGCGCGCTAATGACAGCTAATGCTGCTAGCGCTCTGTCGCGTTGGTCCCAGCGTGAGGGGGGGCGAGACGTGGCACCGAGCGGTCGTACGTCAAAACGGGAACGTCGATACGGACCGTCACCGTCGCGCGACGTTTCAGGGAAAACGTGAAACGACCGCCGAAAGATAAACAACGGTTCTCTTGGACGGTGCTCTGTGACAGAGTGCTAGAAGAGATTGTCAGCCTCCGTGTTACACTCCTTTTTTTGATTGTTTGTGTGTAATTGTCGTTTTATTTGTGTGTGTGTGTGTGCGCATGTGTGTGTGGGTCCACGATGACTGACTAGGATGGCTGCCAACCGGAAAAAATGTTCTGGCACAATAACCCGACCTTACCAATTCACAACATTGAATGTTAGCATTGTCATTCTGTGTTTCAGAATAAGTGCAGTAAAAAAAATCGACAATGTTACTGATGACATTGATTGGTGCTGAATGATGGAGTGGTTAGGCCAATCATTCGTAAAAATGAAGTGTCAATCATTTCTCACACTTTAAAGTTCAGTAGTAAGATTTAAGAGCTTTTATTTGACTGTAATTTGTTAGAAATGGCATAGCCATCCATCTGGACCAACCCTAACCCCATCAGTGAGTGAAGTGCTCGGTGAGAATATATGTCTCCATCGGTCCTGCCTCTGTGCTTTCAGACCCGCCTTCAGAGCCATCAGGGCAGCTCTCTCCCGATTGGTTTTGGGAATCAATCTCACACGTCAGCCAGTCTTTTTTTGGGTTGTTTCGTCGCCAACTATTGCTCTCTTCTCTTCTTCTCCTCCGCTTTCTCTCTCTCTTTACAACTCCTGAATCGTACCTCCAGCAGCTCTTAGTCTTTAGGGCTCGTACATCGTGTATCACATCGCAACGGCCGTCTCGATTTCGGAAGAGTAGGAGCATAAGATTGTTTATGGTAGTAATAGTGTTTTGGTCATTGTTTAAAAATTAATCTGAGAATGATTTGTCATTATGGGGTGACGTTGTGTTTGAAACCGCCAGTGTATCTCATGGCAGACGTAGCAAAACAAAGTTTTGAACAGATACGGTATATTTACGTCCATTTAGTATTTCACATAACCTCAACTCTCTTGTCTTGAGTACTCTCAAAAAGGCAGATTATCGGCGACAAAAATATCCCATGATGCAAAGTACAACGCCCGAAACAGTGTATAATTACGGTTATTTCAGATTTCACACAACAACTCTCTTGAGTACTAAAAATGGTGGCAATTATCGGCGACAAAAAAACTCCCATAATGCATTCTGATGTACAAACCCCTACATGGTATATTTATGTTGATTTAGAATTTGACAACAACAACTACTCTCTTGTCCTGAGTACTCTCAAAATGGCGGCACTTACCAGCCACAAAAAAGTCCCACGATGCATTCTGACGTTCTCCCTCCCCCCCCCCGCCCCGTGCCCCTCCAGAGCGGCGCGGCCTTCCGGGTGACCCTGCGGGACGAGGACTGGATGGCGGCGGTCCTGGAGCCGTCGGACCTGCGGGACAACGTCACCGAGTACGCCGCGCTGCTGGCCGGCGAGCCGCGCCCCCGCCTGGTCCCGTTCCTCCCCGTGCCGGCCGACGGCAGCCCTCCGCCCCCGCTGGTGCTCAACGTGACGCACCCCGGCCTGGCCTACAGGGTGGGGCTGTTGGCCCGGGAAGGACGGGCCTGGTCCCGGCCGCTGCGCAGCGTGGGCGTCCTCACACGTAAAGACCAGACGCTACGCAGATATGTCGACGATTGATGCTTTGTTAAAGAGACGGTATGGGGGGTAGGACAGGCAGCAAAGGCCCACAGGGAGGATTCAAACCCGGGTCGCTGCGTTCGGGACTGAGCCTGCATGGCATGTGGGGACAGGCGCCCCCTCCATCGTTGTTTTGATTTATTTATTTTTAACAGGAAAAGGGGCATTAGGTTACAGTCACTCCTCTCCCTGGGAGTCCTGGCCAAGACTGGCGGCAAAAAGTTTCAAAATACTTAAAAGACAGGAGAGAGGTTCCATACTACACCGGGGGGGGTGGTACTTCTAGCACTCTTCACACGTGCACTTCAACGTGCTTTTCACCGCAAACACTAAATGAAAACAACTTCATAAATAACGATAGCAATAAAGTAGAAGCAATAATAAAATGGTAGGTGGCTTATATTTTTTAGAAACACTTTTTTGCTTTTTTTTGTATTCTTTCTTATTTAATGTTATAATCCTCAGAAGGGAGGTTAGTTCGTTACTTTAGCCTCGGAAACGGACACCTTAACTGAACCGTGTTTAAAATATCCATGTGTATTAGAATTATGACATTGTCTAATATTTACCGTGCGTATGTGTACATAACACCGATTTTACTCTGCCCTGACCTATTTCGCGAAGATTAAATCCAATTTGGTGTAAAGATGTAGGTCACATAAATAATGCAGCTTACTTATACACCTAGAGATGAATCCTTTTCCCTGTTTTGGCTATACAACATAAAGACAGATAATAACAACGTGTTTCTGGTGTTTCTTCCAGGGCCTCTGCCGGTGGACAGCGCGACCATATCAGACTACAGAGAGGCTCCGGAAACGGGGGTGGTGTTTGAGATCAGCTCCCCGCCGAACAACGTCTTCAGCCGGGTGAACATCAGCTATGTGGAGGGTACCGACCTGCGCTCCATGCTATATAAAGGTAACCGCCGTCCCGTACGGCGGGGTTTACAGGGTCACTTAAAGGGGGACTGGGGAATACCCCTTCGAAGAGGACCCACCCCCTATGTCGATCGATTAACTTATTTTTCGTTGTACGTCCTGGCACTTAAAAAATATTACTTAACATCTTATCCTAGCTATCTAACCTAATGATTGAACCTAGTGATAGTTAGTGCTTTGCACTCGTCTCTATGAACATCCTTGCTTTGCCGACAGAGATGTATCGTTGTTTCCCTTTCTTCTGACAAATGGTCTTATTCTAAGTCGCTTTGGATAAAAGCGTCTGCTAAACGCCCAGGCCATAAAACGAGGCCATAAAAACGCAATGATTATTTTTTTCATGAAATTATACACGTATTAAAACACGTTGATGAATAATAAATTCCATTTCTGCCAACTCCGTTACGCTGAGGCAAAATTGGAAAACACTGCAGCTTTAATTGAAACGTTGCTCCACGGTACCACTATCGGAACACATATTCAAATGAGGTTCAGCAAAGGTTGAAGTAGATCTAACAACATATCAATTTTTTGGTTTTAGATTAGATTTTGCCATAAAACCCGATTTGTGGTCCATTTGATAATAGAGTAGAAGCGGGGGTAGAAGTCTCCTAGGAACAAATGATGCAGATTGAAAAGCATAAAAAATACATTACAGGATAATGTTGTATTTAAATAGTCGCAGGTGACCTCACCCTCTCCTCTCTTCTGTTTCGCTCTCACCCTGACGATGCGACCAAATGAGAAACAAGTTTCTCCTGCACGCAAATGTTGCTAGCCTACTAGCAAGCAGCAGGCCTACCTCCAGTGCCATGGGCTTATATTGATGTCTGCAAGACAATAACAACGCTAGAGTCGTGACAGATAAAAGAAAAGTCGAATATTATTCTGAGCCAGATTAAGATTCAGAAAACATTATTGCCTGTCGTAACAGAAAATCTTCTTTGACGTCGCTCAACATACAAACAGGACAATGTATTGATTATCAGTCATACAACACCGATTTCGTTGAGTACACACACAATGTGTGTAGATCTTAAAACAAGTATAATGATTACAAGATAAAAGCTGTGGATACGTGTAAAGTGACGTCAGGGCTAATTTATCCATTGGTTATTGTTTATTTACACTGTTTACAGCAATGGGTATGAATGAGTTTTCATTATTATTTATCTAATCTTATCCAACAATTCCATACATGATTATTCGAGCACTCAAAGCAGGTTAGCAGACTCCTCACAGGGTTCTGCTTTGTCCACGTCTAGTCCCAAGCCCCTCCCTGATCACGGTTTCATTGTGCTTTGTAGATTTCTACAGGGGGAAGACGGTGTTCAAACACTGGCTGCCCGGCCTGTGCTACAGGAACGTCACCTTCCAGCTGATCTCCGAGGCCACCGTCAACAAGACCGCCATGGTGCGGCACAGCGACGTCTCCCACCGGCCCCTACAGCACCGGACAGGTACCGAGCGGCGGCAGTATCTTAAAACTGAAGCCTTTGTTGAATTGTTACTTATTTATCGCGTTCGACCAAAAATATTTATTTATGAAAATGAACCAAAAAAAAACGTATTTATCATGGCTCCCTGTTCATCACTGATGATTTGTGTCCCTGGTGAATAGGGAACATTCATTTATTTATATTTGAAAGCATCAACAGCGAGCAGACACCACGCAATGTATCATCGCACTGTCTGACTCATCTCTGGATTCAACCTCTCTTTTTTTTTATTATGTTATTTATGGTTTTTTTTATTATGGGTTTTTCGTTTGCTTCCGCAGGGCAAATATAAGCACACCAACACATTTCTCAACTCAACTTCTGATACGTTCCATGAATTGTTATTTTTATTATACCTTTTTGGATTTGGGACTTTTGTCTTGCTTCCCAGTTGACATCGTTCCTTTCAAATAGAGTCTAAAGACAAACCGCCACCAGTGGACCCTGTCCTGTTTGTCTTTCTGTTTAATGACGAAAGATTTGTATTGATTGGTACTCAATGACCCAAGGTCATTAAATACAGAAAAAATATAAAAGACGAATATCTGTGATTAAAAAAACTCACATGAAAAAAAAAATATATATATATCATCGACTCACGCAGGAAAGCTTTTCTCACTCCACAAAAATCCTTACTTTACCGCAGTGCCGAACCCACCGCGCAACATCACCTGGAAGCTGGTCCCCCTCAGCCAGCAGGGGGCGAGCGTCCCCCCGGGGCACACCCCCCGGCCCCGCAAGGCCCGGGACGTCCCCCTCCAGGAGGAGGAGTACCAGCACCCTTCAGAGGAGGCCCCGACCGACCCCCCGACGCAGAACGCCACGGCGGCCGCCGCCGACGACTACGCTTACGCCAACGCCACCGCTACCGCCAACGCCACCGCCGACGACGACGACGACGTCGCCGACGACGGCGGCGACGTCGCCGACGACGGCGGCGTCGCCGACGACGGCGGCGTCGCCGACGGCAACGAGACGGCGGAGGCGGACGAGGACTCGGCCTTCCGGACGCGGCCCTTCACCCGGCCGGCCCCCACCGGGGCCCCGGCGGAGGGGGAGGAGTTTGTGAACGGGCTGCTGCCGGAGTACGAGGACTCCAACGAGCCGGGCTCCGCCCTGGGCATGCCCCGCCCCTCCGCACCCCCCCCGGTGGCCCCGCCCACCAGGCTGCCCCCCCTGCTGCTGGAGCTCCACTGGCTGCCCCCCGCCCCCCCCACCCACTACGACGGCTTCAGCGTCTACATCTCCCGCGACGGTAGGATGGAGGACGGGCGGGGGGGGTGAGGTCGTACCAACACTTATCAAGTACCGCAGTGAGGTCGTACCAACACTTATCAAGTACTGCAGTGAGGTCGTACCAACACTTATCAAGTACTGCAGTGAGGTCGTACCAACACTTATCAAGTACCGCAGTGAGGTCGTACCAACACTTATCAAGTACCGCAGTGAGGTCGTACCAACACTTATCAAGTACCGCAGTGAGGTCGTACTAAAAGTTATAAAGTACTGCAGTGAGGTCGTACCAACACTTATCAAGTACCGCAGTGAGGTCGTACTAAAAGTTATAAAGTACTGCAGTGAGGTCGTACCAACACTTATCAAGTACCGCAGTGAGGTCGTACTAAAACACATTGAGTACCGCAGTGAGGTCGTACTAAAACTTATCAAGTACCGCAGTGAGGTCGTACCAACACTTATCAAGTACCGCAGTGAGGTCGTACTAACACTTATCAAGTACCGCAGTGAGGTCGTACCAAAACTTATTGAGTACTGCAGTGAGGTCGTACTAACACTTATCAAGTACCGCAGTGAGGTCATACTAAAACTTATCAAGTACCGCAGTGAGGTCGTACCAACACTTATTAAGTACTGCAGTGAGGTCGTACCAACACTTATTAAGTACTGCAGTGAGGTCGTACTAAAACTTATCAAGTACCGCAGTGAGGTCGTACCAACACTTATTAAGTACTGCAGTGAGGTCGTACCAAAACTTATAAAGTACTGCAGTGAGGTCGTACCACAACACATTGAGTACCGCAGTGAGGTCGTACTAAAACTTATTAAGTACCGCAGTGAGGTCATACTAAAACACATTGAGTACTGCAGTGGGGTCATACTAAAACACATTGAGTACTGCAGTGAGGTCATAGTAAAACACATTGAATACCGCAGTGAGGTCATACTAAAACACATAAAGTACTGCAGTGACGTCGTACCAAAACTTATCAAGTACCGCAGTGAGGTCATACTAAAACTTATCAAGTACCGCAGTGAGGTCGTACCAAAACTTATCAAGTACCGCAGTGAGGTCGTACCAAAACACATTGAGTACCGCAGTGAGGTCGTACCAAAACTTATCAAGTACCGCAGTGAGGTCGTACCAAAACTTATCAAGTACCGCAGTGAGGTCGTACCAAAACACATTGAGTACTGCAGTGAGGTCATACTAAAACACATTGAGTACTGCAGTGAGGTCATACTAAAACTTATCAAGTACCGCAGTGAGGTCATACTAAAACACATTGAGAACTGCAGTGAGGTCATACTAAAACGCATTGAGTACCGCAGTGAGGTCGTACTAAAACTTATCAAGTACCGCAGTGAGGTCATACTAAAACGCATTGAGTACCGCAGTGAGGTCATACTAAAACTTATCAAGTAATGCAGTGAGGTCATACCAAAACACATAAAGTACTGCAGTGAGGTCATACTAAAACCTATTGAGTACTGCAGTGAGGTCATACTAAAACACATTAAGTACTGCAGTGAGGTCATACTAAAACACATTGAGTACTGCAGTGAGGTCATACTAAAACACATTGAGTACTGCAGTGAGGTCATACTAAAACACATTGAGTACTGCAGTGAGGTGATAGTAGAACACACAAAACGGGCCTTTCTGTTTTGAAGAGTTGAATGATTGTGAGTTTTTTGAATGGGCAGTAAAAGTGAAACACGTTATTTCTTGTTTATATTGCTGACGTTTGATTTCCAAAGCGCTGATCGATAGTGGTTGGTATTGATTGGTACTCATGATACAAGGTCATTAAATACAGGAAAAAATAAGACGGATATCTGTGATCAAAAAGTCTATGATAAAAAATACTATAAATGAAGTGGCAGAATGAGAGATGGAGACTGCGATATAAAGAGAATTAAATGTCAAAAGCAATTTTTAAAAGGTGCACTTTGAGTGATATTTCCTTCTCTTTCCTTCCACATGTCCACTCAACTACATCACCCCCACCACCACCACCACCACCACCACCACCACCACCACCACCACCCCCACCACCACCTCCATCACCACCACCACCACCACCCCCACCACCACCACCACCACCACCACCACCACCACCCCCACCACCACCACCACCACCACCACCACCACCACCCCCACCACCACCACCACCACCACCACCTCCACCACCACCCCCACCTCCACCCCCACCTCCACCACCACCACCACCACCACCACCACCACCACCACCACCTCCACCACCACCCCCACCCCCACCACCACCACCACCACCCCCACCACCACCCCCACCTCCACCCCCACCCCCACCCCCACCACCACCACCGCCACCGCCACCACCACCACCACCACCTCCACCACCACCCCCACCCCCACCACCGCCTCCGTCCCTCCCCTGTCCCCGCTGCCCCCTAGGGAACGTGACGGAGACGGCGACGGTGGACGAGAACACCCACGAGTTCTTCACGGAGCCCACGGAGCCGGGGACGTACCACGTCCTGGTCACGGCGCTGAGCTCCGCCGGGGACTGCGAGGCCCGGGAGAGCTCCTCCTCCTCCGCCTTCACCTTCTACCTCAGTACGCAGAACCTAGGGCGGCTCCATTATGGGAGAAATCCTACTCGCGACTATTTTGGTCAATATTGAAATCACGATTTTTCAAACGCCGAACATGTATTTATTCAGCGTGTCCCTCCCAAAAAAAAACGTTGAAACTGAGAACTTTGAAATTACGCCTTAAAAAAATACACAAAATGGTCGAAAAGAAAAGGTTCCAATCTAAAATAATCTAAAGATATGTATCCAGCTGTTCTGCCCTTTCTATAAAAAATAAAATCAAAAAGGAAAAAAAATTTTTTTTTTTTTTATTAAATCGAAAAACTTGATTATGTTAATTTTGTGATCGTTTGACGCTAAAATCGAAACCGCGATCAGAATTCGATTAATCGCCCAGCCCTAGGAGAACCCTCATCTGGTGTCGACCAATCCTGTCCTTGGAGGCGGGGATCTGTCGGCGTGTGATTGGCTTAACAGTGAACACACAGAACTCTAGTCCTGTGTGTTCACTGGCGGTTTCTTAGAAGACGTGTCTGCGAAGGTTTTAGAGCACTGGGTAGACTGGCTACTGTGGAAGTGGAAATCATAGAGCAAGCCGGCAATTTTACTGTGCATTAGTTTAAGGACCCCCCAAAAAGATGTTGTTACCTTATTACCACACTTTTCCAAAGTAACTTTTGTTAAAGTGTCATGTAAACAAGGAAACAAGGCGTAGCTCCGCCCCTTTCACTTTTTGGTTTCCTGGCCCCGCCTCTGCGCCTTATGCCCCCCCTAGAAGTTTGCTTTAACTTAGTTCTTAGGGTGTTCTACTTCCAGCCAGAAAGGTAATGGATTCCTATCCCATTGTCCAGCAGTAGACGTCCTAAAGCATCCCTGATAGAGCAGTAAACCAGAGTCAGTAAAGACAAAAGCTTCCTCAAATTGTGTTACCACGTGGCACTTCTTTATCCTCTATCACCCTGGTTTAGTGGGGTTGCGGTATATATACAATTATACAGAAGATGACTGCTTGAGGTAATTGTCGGTTCCTGTACGTAGTAATTAAAACAGCCCTGTGTAAACCAGCCGAACGTATACAGCCATTAAGCAGCCCTTGTATATAGTAATTAAAGCGTTGCTGGCAGGGTACAACATTTACGCCAAATTTTCTCTGTATCTGCCAGAGCAGAGAAACCAGCCAGCCGAGCGATAGAACAAGTATATGTCCTTTTTTTTTAATCTGGCAAAATGGGAGACGTTTGGCCCCTGGCTGACCGTGTGCTGTCCATCCCGCAGGCCCCGGGGGCCAGTGCATGGAGGAGCCCAAGGAGAGGCCCCACAGCGTGAGCGTCCGTCTGCTGGGCTCCAGCACGGCCGCCGTGAGCTGGGGCCCCTCGGCCGAGGGCCACAACGGCAGCCTGATCTCGGTGCTGTCCACCACCTGCCTTCGGCCCAGCCTGAACCAGAGAATGGAGAGCACCTACTGCACTGAGGTGGGCCCCCAGACACACACACACCTGCCTACTGTGTTACCTACTGACGGGCAGCGGTCGAGTTGTAAAAAAAAGCCAGGGGGGGATGGTGGATTTTAACTTTTAGGGACAGATAATTTGTGCTGATAACAGCGCATATGGTGGGAGACCAACGGTGTGATCATTATTATTATTATTAGTAGTAGTATTATTATATTATTATATATTTTTTGGGATTAAATAAGAGCGAGGACTACTGTCCTCGCTCTTATTTTATCCCCAAAAACTCAGCTCATCGGACGCATCACACGATTCGAGGCATGCATCACTTTTAAGGATTTTAAAAACTGATTCTTATTCTTTTTTTCAAAAATGCATTCGGCAGACGAGGGAGACTAGCGTTGCTCACGGGTTGGAATGAAAGGGAGAAAAGGGGACAGAGTTGCCTGCGGAAGCGATGTCTGAGATACAGAGACAGCTTCACGCTACCAGTGTCTGTCTCGTACGGTGTGGAATGAGAGCTCGTGAAGGCACTATTGCGCAAGCACGCAGGCGCGCAGCAAGCGTGCCTGCGTGCTTGAGCAATAGCATACTGCCCGAGAATGCAGTGTCGCTGTCCAATCTGTCCCTGGGAAAAGTAACGTTGCGCCAAAATGAAAAAGGAAACCACTATAATGAAATAGCGGTAATAGTTCCACATTAATTGATAAAATAACAGGGGATGGGAAGGGGGGATGGCTGTTTCAGAAGGGGGATGATTTTGATCATTTTAATTCCAAAGGGGGATGCCATCCCCCCTCATCCCCCCTCAACTCGAGTGCTGCTGACGGGGTACCGTGTGGAGATACATGAACCAGAGCATGGAGCGCACCTCGTGCAGTGAGGTGGGCCCCAGACTCACCCGTAGGCTGTGTTACCCACGGATGTGGTAGGGTGTAGAGATACATACAGCAAGCTGTGGTAGAAACTCGCAAGTAAACTGTGTTCTGTGCTGATGGGGTACAGTGTAGAAATACGTGGAGCGAGGTGTGGGATGCTTACTGCGGGAGAATACATGAAGTACACTTACTGCAGTGAAGTCATGCTAAAACACATTGACTACTGCAGTGAAGTCATACTAAAACACATAAAGTACTGCAGTGAGGCCATTGTAAAACACATTGAGTACTGCAGTGAGGTCATACTAAAACACATTAAGTACTGCAGCAAGGTCATACTAAAACACATTAAGTACTAAAACACAAAAAGTACCCGTACTGCAGTGAGGTCATGCTTAAACTGAAACACAGAAAGTACTGCAGTGATGTCATACTTGCCGCTGGAAAGTACACATATTGCAGAGAGGTCGTACTATGCAGAACACATAAAGAGCGCACACTGCGGCGGGAACACATTCTACAGAACAATCCACGGTGGACACACACTGCAGCGGGGGGGAAACAGATGTGCTGCAGCTAAATTAAACTACCTACTGAACACACAACGCAGAGAAGTCACGCAACGCAAAGCACATGGAGGAACACACACTGCGGCGGAGCAACGCCACATAAAACACACAGCGCACACACAGAGTGCAGGGAGGCAACGCAACATTAAACACACAAATGAAGGGTTTCTACTGATTCGTCCCGCTATCGTTACCCGGAGCCAGTTTTATTATCAACCGTCTAATGAATGTCCATAGACACCGGCGTTTATTGCGTGTGTGCGTGTGCGTATTTGCGCGTGTGTGTCGGAGAAGGGTGTGAGGTTGTCTTGGCAACAAACCTCCGGGCTGCCTTTTCTGCACCGTTCCCTTCAGCGGGAACCCATCGCGGAGCGGGCCGCAGAGCTTTCAGACCGAGAGCCGTGCTGCTCAGACGTCCACGCAAATGCGTGTGTGTGCGTGCGTGTGTGTGCGTGTGTGTGTGTGTGCGTGCGTGCGCGTTCGTGCATGTGTGTGTGTGTGTACATGTGTGTATGTGTGTGTGTGTGTGTGCTGACGTCAAGGCATTTAATGGCACCAATCTGCGGCCACTTTACTATCCCCTCCCTTTCCCCCCCCCCCCCCCCCCCCCCCCTTTAGGAGAACACCACCAGTGACATCATCACCAGCCTCAGCCCCGGGGCACAGTACCGGGTGCTGGTCTACCACACCAACGGACCCCTCATCAGCCCCCCCTCTGAGCCCGTCATCATCGATATAGGTGAGGTCGCTGTGTGTACGCGTGTGCGTGGGTGTTTTGAATGAGTGTGTGTGTGCGTGTAGGTTGTATTGGCGTGTGTAAGTGTGTGTGTGTGTTTTGAATGAGTGTGTGTGTGTGTGTGTAGGTTGTATTGGCGTGTGTAAGTGTGTGTGTGTGTTTTGAATGAGTGTGTGTGTGTGTAGGTTGTATTGGCGTGTGTGTAAGTGTTTGTGTTTGTGTGTGTTTTGAATTTGTGTGTGAGTCTGTGGGTTGTATTGGCGTGTGTACATGTGTGTATGTGTGTATGTGTGTGTGTGTGTGTGTGTGTTTTGAATGTGTGTGAGTCTTTGGGTTATATTGTTATGTGTACATGCGTGTGCGTGGGTGTTTTGAATGAGTGTGTGTGTGTGTAGGTTGTATTGGCGTGTGTAAGTGTGTGTAAGTGTGTGTGTGTTTTGAATGAGTGTGTGTGTGTGTAGGTTGTATTGGCGTGTGTAATTGTGTGTAAGTGTGTGTGTGTGTTTTGAATGAGTGTGTGTGTGTAGGTTGTATTGGCGTGTGTGTAAGTGTGTGTGTTTGTGTGTGTTTTGTATTTGTGTGTGAGTCAGTGGGTTGTATTGGCGTGTGTACATGTGTGTGTTTGTGTGTGTTTTGAATGTGTGTGAGTCTTTGGGTTATATTGGTGTGTACATGTGTGTGTGTTTTGAATGTGTGTGTGTGTCTGTGGATTGTATTGGCGTGTGTATGTGTGTGTGTGTGCTTTATTCCTGGGTGTTTTTGTGTGTGTCTTCATTTTTTATTGTCGTGTTCCTGTTCTTCACCTTCATGTCTGTGAGACCTCTTCCCCTATCTGAGAGACATTCCCCTCTTTTACGAGATGCTTTTGTCCAGAACATTTACAAATGCTGTACGTTTCTAAGAACAGCTGGACAGAGTTGGCAGATGGAGTGCCACGCATCGTGAATGTATTGTGTGAGAGACAGAGAGTCAGACATCGAGGCGACTTGCTCAAAGGTGCTCACTCAAACAGCCGGAGGACAATGGGGAATCGAACCCGGCACCTCTCTGATCCCTATCCATGCGGTCCTCAGAAAAAACCTAGACACCTAGGTGGGTGCACGCAAAGAAATCATACTGCGAGGATTCACCGCTAGTGTGAATGACGCATATGTTCACTGAGAAAGACGATTAAAATCATGACGATGAATGATCTAGTTTCTTAACATCTGGAGAACGAGATTTGTCGGCCGGGGCGTCCCTGCAGCGCTACATCGCCTCATGTATGACGATGGTCTCGTCTCTCATTTTACCTGCGGCGGGACGCCACAGCTGCTTCCCTTTGGCGATCGCACGCCGCCATGTTGACGAGTTAGCTCATGTTCCCATTCATCATCCAGCCCTGCAACGAGACATCCCACCTAGGGCGGCGTGGAGCCCGGGAGGTGGCGCGGGTTAGCTGGTCACCGCGGGGTTGCTAACTCGCTCGAGGTGTCCCTGGGCGAGGCGACCCCCACCTGACCGCTCCAGACGAGCCGGCTGTCGCCCTGCGTGCTCGACGCCGCCGCCGGTGTGTCAACGTGTGCGTGAACGAGTGAACGTTCGGCAATATTGCAAAGCGCTTTGAGAGGCCACTGGTTAGATAAGCTCTGTTTAATGCGGTCTTTCCACCATCACCATGGTCTACCCGCTGAGCTCACCTCCCATCACACCCCGCGCCTCTACCCCTGACCCCGGCTCTCTGTGCCCCCCCCCCCCCTCTCCAGAGCCCACGGGGGTCCGGGACCTGGTGGTGTACCCCCTGAGCCCCACGGTGGTCATCCTGAGCTGGCAGCGGCCGTACCACGTGGCCTTCCGCAAGTACGTCCTGCAGACCTTCTTCTTCAACCCCGTCACGCTGGCGTCGGAGTGGACCACCTACTACGAGATCGCCGCCACCGCGTCCGTCATCGCCTCCGTGGTAAGGGCCAGACCCTGACAATAATACTTACCATTTGTAGAATTTATGCAGCACCTTTTTTGGAGGTCACTCAAAGACACTTTACAAAGAAAAACAAGAAAACAAAATATGGAAAATTTCAAAAATCAAGATAAGGTTTTGGATAGAGCCAGGTGTGGTACGGGTGGGGTCAGGCGTCATATGCTTCCTTGAAGAGGTGGGTTTTGAGTTGACTTTTGGACGAGGTTTTTGAATCTTGAGTTGCGCATGTTTTGGGGAGGGAGGGAGTTCCAGGGGGTTGGGGCACCAATGGCGAAAGCTCTGTCTCCTAGGGAACGGTAACGCCACCCACTTCCTGCCGCGGTAGACGTGTGTTTGTCTCGTTGGCGCTCTTCTTCGGGGCACATTAGCGGTGTAAATCTTGATCTGTGACGGGTTAATTAGCTTTGATTCGATTCGCTGGCAGTGATGAGCGTCACAGCGCGAGGAACGGGAGGAAAGAGGAAATCTCTGGTTGTTTGGTCGC
>NC_136937.1:1330053-1332553 GCF_949987615.1 Pollachius pollachius
TGTGTGTGTGTGTGTGTGTGTGTGTGTGTGTGCGCGCGTGTGTGTGTGTGCCTGTGTGTCTCTATGTGTGTGCGTGTCTCTGTGTGTGGGTGTGTCTGTGACTGTGTGTGTGCTTGTGTGCGCCCGTGTTTGTTTGTGTGTGTGTTTATGTGTGCGTGTGCGTGTGTATCTGTGTGGGTGCGTGTGGTTCTCTGTGTGTGTGTGTGCGTGTGTGTTTGCGTGTGCGTGTGCATCTGTGTGGGTGCGTGTGGTTCTCCGTGTTTGTGTGTGTGTGCATGTGTGCGCGTGTGTGTGTGTGCGTCTCCTAGGTGACGCGTAACGTGATGCGTGCCAGCTTGCCGCTGCCCCCTGGCGACATCTACAACCTGACAGTGACGGCGTGCACGGAGCGCAGCCGAAACACCTCCACGCCCAGTATCATCAAGCTAGGTGACGCACGCACGCACGCACGCACGCACACACACACATATACACACACACGCACGTACGCACACACACATATACACACACACACACACACACACACACACATGCACGCACGCACGCACACACACATATACACACACACACGCACGCACACACACATATACACACGCACGCACGCACGCACACACACACACACACACACACATATACATACCTACCTAAACACATACACACACACACACACAAAAACGCACCCACACACACACACGTACATACATGCATACATACATGCACACACACACCTACACACACACAAACAAACAAACAAACAAATAGACACATACACAGACCCAAACAAACACACATATACATACTTATCCATACACGTCAACATGGTTACAAATACCAATAATAATACATATGCACAGACAGGCATACACATACACACACACGCACACATACATATACAAACACAAACTCACACTTACATATTCCAACACACACATACGCCACACACATACATGCATAGATATACACACACAAGCATATACACACACAAACGGAAATACTCAGAGATACAACAGGAACTTTCTTAGCATCATAAAATGAGGTCAGAGGGGAGGTCACTCAAACTTTCTGTACATACACACATAATTATACCTGGATGTGCAGAGGAAGTCTAATTCTGACTCCTTTTTTCTAAGCTATCCAAGCTATTCAACCAAACCCACTTTCATGAATATTATTCATCCAACCTGTTCTAACATTTACATTTCACTTCCTCTTTTTACGGTTTATTTCCAACGCAGAGAGGAAGTGATCAACTGTGTCCAACCGAAAATATCTTCCAAATAGCTACACTCTCCCCCTCCGATAACACTCCTTCTTTCTGAATTCAGCAGTGAATTCTGGGTAAAGTAGACGAGACCATTTCCGTTTCCCAGTTGTGATTAGTTACGCGGCCGTGTTCCACTGTGTCTCGTCTCTCCAGCTTTGACCATAGGCTCCTTAATGCTCTCAGCCTCAGTAAGTCACCGTGGGTAAAAGCGTCTTCCTCTAAACATTCCTAACGTTCCGCCGTCTTCTCCCTCCAGAGCCAGCGCCCCCGCGGTCTTTGTACGCCGTCAACGCCACCCACTCGTCCTTCACCCTGCTGTGGAGCGTGGATGGGGTAGTGGACTACTACCAGGTCCTCTGCAGGCCGGCCAGACCCAACACCGAGGCCAAGGTGAGCTCCGGGACCACCCCGGGAAGAGACCGGGGCTCTGTTGGGTTGTTGAGGCAGTTGGGTTGTAGCAGTGGATCCTCAAACGCTGAAAAGGTTGGATAGTCTTCCTGGGGTCTCACCCATGACAACATGAGATGTAAGCAAAGGATTTGAGTCATTTTAATGAAATTTAGACTAAGACAAAATAGCATGAGTATATCCTTATACCGTCCATCAAATTAAAAGGCTTTGAAAGACTTTTAAAAGAATTTGTTTTAGAATAACAAACAGACTGATGTAATTATAAGAATGAAAAACCGAAAGTAAGTAAACAAAAGTAAAAACATCCCTTAATTACTTTCGGTTTCTGCATATTTTCGTATATAAGATATAGAAAGATATTTCAGAACAAAGAATGTTGAGATAAAAAAATAAATAATAATCATAATTTCCTTCCTGTTGATTTACATTGAGTCAGCGTTCCTATTTCTGTTCCTCTTAGCTCTCTGCCCAGGGCTACACAAATTAACTTGGCTTTACGTGGCTTTTCAAACCTGGCAGCTTTTAAATCTGGACTGTCAGCAGGAAATCACATTATCCTTTGAAGAATGTTAAAACAAATACCACTGAATAGAAATGCTTCAAACCGAAGGCAGCCCGAGCCAGAGATTCTGAACTTTGATTGGCAAAACAGACGCACAAATCACATCAAATCTGTGTTTGGACAAACAACAAATATGTTATTTAATTATATTCCCTCCCTGTCCATTAAAAAATGATCGACCATGCACGATACACGTTGTTGTATCGCCATGCCGATACTTGCAAATAAAACGGACCAATCTATTTGCTAACATGAGCGTGCTA
>NC_136937.1:1335053-1407553 GCF_949987615.1 Pollachius pollachius
GTGTGTGTGTGTGCCTGTGTGTGTGTGTGTGCCTGTGTGTGTGTGTGTGTGTGTGTGCCTCCAGCTAAAGAGATGAACCCCGGAGTGGCGGCCATCTCGGCCCTGGCGGTCCTCAGCGTGCTCCTGGTCAGCCTGTTGGTCCTCTTCCTCCTGGTGCTCCGCAAGAAGCACCTCCAGATGACCCGGTGAGCCCACCCTCGGGGCGGGGCTGGCGGCTCGTCCAATGTCGATCGCGATTTCGATTTTAGCGTCAAGCGATCACAAATTTAACATATAAAGTTTTTCGATTTTTTTTTTTTGTTCGATTTTTTTTTTATGCTTTTTTATGTTTTATAGAAGGGCAGAACAGCTGGATACATATCTGTATATTATTTTAGATTGCAACATTTTATTTTTGACCATTTTTGTGTATTTCTTTAAGGCGACATTTCACAGTTCTAAGTTACAATGTTTTTTCTGGGAGAGACATGCTGAATAAATACGACATGTTTTCAAACTCAAAAATAATCGTTTGAATAATGGTGATTTCAATATTGACCAAAATAATCGTGATTACGATTTTTCCCATAATCGAGCAGCCCCACCACACACGCAATGCATTGTGGGAGAAACGATGGGGAAATCTAACACAACAGATGTGTGAGACTTGGCTCATCGGTTTCCTATGCAGCGCACAGATTCGGACAGAGCACATATTATCGCACTCACTACGTTCATATAGTCCTCGTCAATAATGATTGATTTGATTTGGATTTGTTGCAATAGTTTTATCTCTGTTTACTTGTTTGCGCGGTTGAGGACGTCAGGGTTTCGAGCGTTCATTGCCATAAGAGGCTGCTGCCGAGGGCTCCATCGCATGGCGCTGTTGGCTTTGAGTGTTGTGCGCTCGCAGTTGCCGTGGGATAACGTGAGGGAGCTGCAGTGCTACCACGGGTTCCTGGGAATGTGGTGTTACCCCGAGCAACAAACTTTCTACACCTGTACATCTTTCCTATGATTTTTCCCCTGATCTAATCGCTTCATTTCTGAACAACGTTTCACCCTTCGTCCTTATAGTTAACTTAACCTTATTATGTTTTTTGAACTTCCTTCCTGTGTTTTAAATGCAATTTGTAAAAAGGAAGCTGTTTTAACGAGTTAACTGTGGTTTGAACACGCTTCCATCCGCATTTCAATACTAGAGTTGCTGCTTTTCTTCCAGGTGCAGAATGACTAACAAAGCTTTGCATTGCATCTACAGTCCAGGTTATTCAGTTGAAGAAAAGTCTCTTACAATATAATATATGTCGCTCAGTAATGCACAGAAACAAACAAACATGTATTTTCTTTTGAACAGGGAGTGCGGTGCTGAGACTTTTGTCAATTTTGCTTCCTTTGAGAGAGACGGCAAGCTTCCTTACAACTGGTAGGACTTGGCTTTTTGCTGGCATTCATATGTATGGGATAATGTACAGCATGCACTAATGACGCTGTACATTATCCCGCTTATTACACGGCTACTTACTAAAGGAATCAATCATTTGGCACAAGATACATCAACCCAAAAAATCTTTGATCCTAAAATCATTATTTTGATTAATTTGAAACTGATTTTTATTGATAAAAATATATATTGGATTGATTTAAAAATGATTTTATTGATTTTACGGTTGTCCATAGCGACACAGGTCTGCCATTCAGCAATAACAGACCGTACAACTCTGAATTGACCAATCACAATCGAATACACCAAATCAAAGCAGTGTAATAAAACAATGCTCGCCCATTGTTTGTGAAAGGCACAATGTCATAAACATGCTTACCCAGAATCAGATCATAATGTGCATTTACATTTGTCCTCTCTGTACAATTGCCTGTGTTTTTCATTTGTGTTTAAATGTGTTTTGATACAGGGGTGGGGGAGGGGCAGAATAGTCTAGTGATGTCTGGCGACAGACCAAAGGGTTATCCAATGCCAATGTTGTGGTGACATGTGTTTAGACCCCCTCAATGCATAGGATAAAGCCCTCGGTATCTTGGGGGTCCGATCCCGGTCAAGAGATTAGACAGAGGTTATGGGAGTCAGATTAGAGAATCACTGATTCAACATCTGCGCATAAGGTGTTGAAGACTGCAGTACATCCTCCCTCCTTTTTCTTTTTAACGTTCTACCTCATAAATATTTTGTCGATGTTAAAGATTCCCCAGTGTAATAAGGAAGTGAACAATTTTGCATGGTATATTGTTTTAACATAAACAAAAAACGTCAAAATATGATCCAAGACTCATAGAGGGGAAGATAGAAATTCTTTTGACCTGGACACACAGAAATACAGTTCATACCAACGGAGCGTGGAAGGTGCCTAATATAACTGCCAAAGGAGGGCTGGTTAAGATCATTCTCATAATGCTCTCGCCCTAACCTATATCGCTTCAAACAACATATATACATCCAAGTGCTGTTTTTAATTAACGCGGTGCAAGTTTGCCAATCAACACTTGGATTATCTGAGACGCTAGACTATGTTTGTGGGAATCCTGAACTTTGAGTTCAATTGCTTACGATAATGTTATCATGACATTTTTTACAATGAGCCATGATCACATTATATATAATGCATTTGTTTCAACGCAACCTTCCAATCGAATCAAATCGAATCTTCGATAACAACAATAGCCCTAAAAGTTGCCTCCATTCAAAATGCGATCGTTGGTCACTTGCAAGTGCTGCTGTATATAAGTAATACAGCAGCACAGAACACAACCGTACCGCCTTACCCCAGATGAATGTATTTCCATTTAATATTGTATGAGTTATGAGTTCAAGGCCCAGCGGTAGTTCACTGTTGTACGTCACTGTGAGGAAGAGAGAGGCGGGGTGTGAGGGCAGCTGCATGATGCATTAACTGTGTGTTCAGCACTAATTTGTGTACTTCTCCAGCAACTCTACTGCCTCTATACTAACGGAGCACCTTGTTTTGTCCCAACCTGTTGACCTCACCCCCCCCCCCCCCCTCTCCCCTATCACCTCCCTCCATCCCTCCCTTTGGTGTTTATTATTTCATTTATTTATTTGTATTTATTTTTGAACCCCCCCCCCCCCCCCCCCCCCCCCCCCCCAGGCGAAGAAGTCTCTTTGCCTTCCTCACACTTCTGCCATCCTGCCTGTGGACTGACTATCTCTTGGCTTTTTATATTAATCCGTGGTAAGTAAGCAAGCGTTGTTGGCTGAATTCATCGCTGAGATAATTTTTCTTTTGGGGGGGGGCATGTGCCAGTACCGACCAGTTAGACACCTGTTTCACCTGCATGGTTTCAGAACCACCTTAGCTCCCCTCAAACCATGTGACCCAGATCCACCTATCAGATTTGTGGATCCAAAGTTCCAAATCTTGCCCTCCATAGGAGTGATTACAATTGCAGTTACTCAATGCTACAGAACGGTACATGATGTGGTCGTGCCGTGTTTGACGTCACGGTTGAAACATGGAGGTGACCGCTGCGTTCGGTCCTGGGTCTTTTGTCCTGTGTTTGCTAAGCACGTAACTAACGCGGCGAATGTGAGCATTCTACTAACCACCGCTTTGCAACCTCACCTGCATCACACCATCTTTGTTTCTGCTTGTGTGTAATACATCGGGTTAGAGGACTAGTGTGTCGTTGTTTCGGGGGTGTTTGTGTTGTGTTTGTATCCAAAGGTGGAATAGAGTACGGTAGGCATGGTAAAGTGCATGTTTCTAGTTGTTCGACCGGAATTGTCGCCACTCTGTGAATGCAGAAGCATGGGGAAACTTTGATACTGTGCGTGAGGAAACTGCCGAAAAGGTAGACACTGTGAATGAATAATAATGAATATTCTCTGTGAAAAAAGAGTTTTCAGAGGCTGGCAGCTTTCCTAAAACGCTTTGTGTGTTGATATTTTACAGGAGCAAGACAGCTTTGAAGAAACGGAAGCTAACAAGGTAACCAGCGAAAAATAAACCGCGCACTATTTGCATGCTCACATGTGGATCCAGACTGACAGACAGACTGCTGTCTGCTCAAAGGCTGGGGTCCTCTGTTTCAAAGGAACATGTGAACGAGCTACCTAGCTCTGGAGGACAGCCTTTAGCAAGTCTTTAAAGCCAGCTAGTGGGTTAGCATCAAAGTCCTACTAATCCTGGAGATCAAAGATGAGTCGGGGGGGGGGGGGGCATAAAGTTGCATCAGCTTCAATGGAAAATGTGCTTTTATAGCAGCCGGGTTTTTATCCCTTATCCGGGATGAATCGAAATCTATAAAAGGGTTCTCATCCCCATGATATACTTGGAAAATGGGCTGTTGTTTTTGGAATATTATTGTGGGAAACAAGGCATTTCCTGACAGCCATCGTGA
This sequence comes from Pollachius pollachius, assembly GCF_949987615.1. Taxonomy (NCBI): domain Eukaryota; kingdom Metazoa; phylum Chordata; class Actinopteri; order Gadiformes; family Gadidae; genus Pollachius; species Pollachius pollachius. Next base: position 1,339,407 of record NC_136937.1, read on the forward strand.
CCTTTGACCTTTCCGTTTTTATTTCCGTTTTGTCGCGGCAGCCCGGTCCAGCTGGATGACTTTGAGGCCTACCTCAAAGACATGAGCAAAGACACGGCCTACAAGTTCTCCCTGCAGTTTGAGGTAAGGAACTGCCACCCTTTTCAGTTGGTTTTTCCACAGTTGGAAACCCAAGGAAGTGGTTGTCCATTTCCTGCAAAAAAAACTTTCCCTAATTTTCCTTAATTTGACATTTCCTAAAACTGCATAAAAAAAATGAGGCAACACTTAATACAATACAATTATTTAAATTTGATATTTTCATTAGGAGCGTTTGAATGAAGAAATACGGATCTATGTGAGGAATGTTTAAGGCGGTCCTCCCTTTAAACTCTCTGCCTTCCCCTCCATCATCGGTTTTCCCAACAGGAACTGAAGACCGTGGGACTGGACCTGTCACATGACGCAGCCGACCTGCCAATCAACCGGCCCAAGAACCGCTACACCAACATCCTGCCATGTGAGTGAAATTACCGTTCTGCAATAACCAAAACCTTCCGCAGAGTCGCATAAGTTCAAGCATCAGATGCTATTCGTTAGCACAGGAAATTTGATGACAAAGAAATCAACTGATAGTCTTAATTGTTGATCTAAAGCCGGTCCAGATCTCTGATCCTCCCTGAATTCAAAACCTTCCTCTGAAATGTATTGAACCTTCTCGGGGATTGCAGGACTTTTCACTATGGGTATACATCGAAAACATCCTGCTTGGGACAAAATGGCCCCGTTATCCGTACAACCCGGATCTTTCTGGTGATTAAGGTGTTCGACTCCCAGCCAAAAGGTTGCGTGTTCAAACCCCAGCGTCCGCGGTCTAGCTGTAGACATCCTTTAGCAGGACCCTCCCTCTACCTGCCCCTTAATGCCATGGAACAGACCAAATGGTACGACGGTATCGATGTTGACGTTGGTCAAATGTCCTCAGATGATTTCAGCCGTGTCAAGCTCATGTCCTTGCTCAACGACGAGGGAGCTGACTACATCAACGCCAACTACATTCCCGTAAGAGGCCAAGCCCGGCCGCACCATCCTATCAATATCAAGTCGTCACATTATCACATATGTGGCATATTGCATATTATTACACATAATCAATCACACAGACCTGATTGGGGATTTGTAATTGTGTGTGTGTGTGTGTGTGTCTGTCTACGTGTGTGTGTGTGTGTGGTTGCGTCTGTCTGTGTGCGTGTCTGTGTGTCTGTGTGCGTGTGTATGTGTGTGTCCGTGTGTGCATCTGGGCTTGTGTGTTTGTCTACGTGTGTATGTGTGTGGGTGTGTCTGTCTACGTGTCTGTGTGTCTGTGTGTCTGTGTGTGTGTCTGTCTACGTGTCTGTGTGTCTGTGTGTCTGTGTGTGTGTCTGTCTACGTGTGTGTGTGTGTGTGTGTGTGTGTGTGTCTGTCTACGTGTGTGTGTGTGTGTGTGTTTGCGTGTCCCCCTCCCAGGGCTACAAGTCCCCCAGGGAGTACATCGCCACCCAGGGCCCGCTCCCCGAGACCAGGAACGACTTCTGGAAGATGGTCCTCCAGCAGAAGAGCCAGCTCATCGTGATGCTCACGCAGTGCAACGAGCGCCGCCGGGTGAGGTCTCATAGCCCACCTAGCGCACCTAGCCCTGAGCCTAGCGCAACTAGCTCTTAGCCACCCCACCCTAGCGCACCTAGCTCTGAGCCTAGCGTACCTAGCTCTAAGCCTAGCGCACCTAGCTCTGAGCCTAGCGCACCTAGCTCTGAGCCTAGCGCACCTAGCTCTGAGCCTAGCGCATAAGCTCTGAGCATAGCGCACCTAGCTCTTAGCCACCCCACCCTAGCGCACCTAGCTCTTAGCCTAGCATACCTAGCTCTGAGCCTAGCGTACCTAGCTCTTAGCCTAGCGTACCTAGCTCTGAGCCTAGCGCACCTAGCTCTGAGCCTAGCGCACCTAGCTCTTAGCCTAGCGTACCTAGCTCTTAGCCACCCCACCCTAGCGCACCAAGCTCTGAGCCTAGCACACCTAGCTCTTAGCCATCCCACCCTAGCGCACCTAGCTCTTAGCCTAGTGTACCTAGCTCTTAGCCTAGCGTACCTAGCTCTGAGCCTAGTGCACCTAGCTCTGAGCCTAGCGCACCTAGATCTTAGCCACCCCACCCTAGCGCACCTAGCTCTTAGCCACCCCACCCTAGCGCACCTAGCTCTTAGCCTAGCGTACCTAGCTCTTAGCCTAGCGTACCTAGCTCTGAGCCTAGCGCACCTAGTGCTGAGCCTAGCGCACCAAGCTCTTAGCCACCCCACCCTAGCGCACCTAGCTCTTAGCCTAGCGCACCTAGCTCTTAGCCACCCGACCCTAGCGCACCTAGCTCTGAGCCTAGCGCACCTAGCTCTTAGCCACCCCAACCTAGCGCACCTAGCTCTTAGCCTAGCGTACATAGCTCTTAGCCTAGCGTACCTAGCTCTGAGCCTAGCGCACCTAGCTCTTAGCCACCCGACCCTAGCGCACCTAGCTTTCCTCATGGGGTTGGAAGAGACTGTGTTGTGACCGCCTTCAATTGAGGTTTGACCTTCCTGTCAAGTCATTGATTTTGGTTTAGCTCTGAATCCCAGTGACTGTCTCAAAAGGCTTCCCAGACCCACATTAAGCTAACCCCCCCCCCCCCCGCCCCCCTGTCCCTGGTGTGTCAGTGTACGTGTCCGTGCCTGTATCCATGGCGATTCGACTCTCTTGAGTTCCTAACCCGCGGGGTTCGCTCTCTGCAGGTGAAATGCGATCACTACTGGCCCTTCACAGACGAGCCGGTGATGTACGGTGAGGTCAGCGTGGAGATGCTCACCGAGATCGAGTTTCCGGATTGGACCATCCGCAACTTCCGGCTGGGCTACGTGAGTCCGACCGGCGATTTATCAATTAGCCAATCAGGCGATTATCGTGTTCCGCAGTTCCCCTGATGAGGCCGGGAAGTCGGACGAATCCTCATCCGCTCACCGGTACAAACGCTCCAGTCTTATCGGCAGCGTGTTCTGTGGTCCTTCCCGCTCATTAAGACTTCCCGTTGTATCCAAACAATCTGTCCTCAGGATTTAATTCAGCCATAATCTTTTCAATTACCTTCTCAAGGCGCAGGAAGTAGACCCAATCCGCACGCGCTCAGTCCGGCCCCTCAGCGTCCACCAATAAGCTGTGGCTCTGTCCGACTCCATTGAAACGAGTTCAGTGTGCGCTCTGTCGCCCCCCGCAGGCCGACGAGAGCCAGGACGTTCTGCACCTCAACTACACGTCCTGGCCTGACCACGGCGTGCCCACGGTCAACGCCATCGAGAGCATCCTGAGTTTCGTCGAGATCGTCCGCCATCAGGCCGACCAGTCCAAAGACCCCGTGGTGGTCCACTGCAGGTCAGTCCAGAGACCACCCTATCGGACCGCCCTATTGGCCACGCGGAAACACCCAAACCATACGTAGCATTAGCATGCTCAACACAAAAATGGGATTTTATTGGCTTTACACAACATGTGAAGTTATTCATATAAAGTCAAATATATAAAGTCATCATAATGAAACGCATCATTTTTAAGTAAAGGATGTAAGAATACTTAGCATTAGCATGCTCAACACAATGTGACATGGGACTTCATTGCCTTGACGTAATATATAAAGTCAATTAAGTCACATTGCGCAACACAACTATCTGATTTCATTGACTTATTAACAGTTACATTCAGGGCAGTGAAGCAGATGCTTTTATCTAAAGGGACTTACAATAAGTACATTTGTCTGAAGAGAAACAACAATATATCGCTGTCGATACATTAAGGATGTTCATAGAACCAAGTACCAAGCACTAACTATCATTAGGTTAACCCATTCCCTGTATACAGCAAAGATAACTAGGATAATATGCTACATGATGCTAAGTACTGTTTCTCAGTGCAAGGACATACAGCATACAATAAGTGAGTACATTAAGTGTCAGTGACTTATATCATTTAATGAAATACATTATTTTAAGTCAAGGACGTGAGAACACTTCGCTTTTGGTTGAGGTGGGTTTGTTGGGCCACTTAGCCGCGTACTTAAATTTAAGGATGTGATTTAATGGTTAAGGATGTGATTTAATGTTCTGGCGAACAGACAAAGCCCCTCGTTAATGCCGTCAACAACCAGCTGGGAGTCATTTCCTGTGGCGGCTGGGATGACAGCGAGGCAGTTAATTTACAGTAGCAGCTCGGGGATGCTTCCAAGTATCGACAACGCGGCGGCAGCAGAAGTATTGATTGTATCCTGGACGTCCGGTCAAGAACTAGCACCGTTAGCCGCGATGCTAACAGCAGGGACCAAAGGTGTCCATAGTATTTATAGCTACAGTACTGAGCAATCACAATGTCAGCCTTCTGGTTTATCAATTCTGATTGGCTCGGTTTATGTGATCTGATTGGCTGATTTTCTGGGTTCTCATTGGCTAGGGTTATATATTCCAGGCTCCAGGGTCTGATTGGCTGATGTTCATGGTTGTGATTGGCTGATGTTCTGGGCTGTGATCTGCTAATGTTCTGGGCTGTGATAGGCTGATGTCCTGGGTTCTGATTGGCTGAGGGCTATGGGTCCCGGGTTGTGATTCTTCTCGTGGTTATGGATTCCGGGCTCTGATTGGCTCAGGGTTATGAGTCCCGGCTCTGATTGGTTCGAGGTTATGTATCCGGGCTCTGATTGGCTGTTGTGTCTCCTCAGTGCGGGCGTCGGGCGGACAGGGACCTTCATGGCCCTGGACCGTCTTATGCAGCACCTCCGGGAGCACGAGTACGCAGACATCCTGGGCATGGTGTCTGAGATGCGCTCCCACCGCCTCTCCATGGTCCAGACTGAGGTAAGGGGGCGTCGCCCAGTACATTCACAAGACGCCCATTGAGGGTCACATGACATGCCACCAGAGGTGCGTTCAAAGTCGCGAACATAGGCGAACGCTCACGAACGACTTGAAACGTGTTCTGTTCAGCGCGCCGATGTCTTCAAACGTTCGCTAACATAGGCAAACTGTCAGAAGAGGTAGATCTCCGCAGGCAGACATGGATCACGGACTGCAAGAGATGTGCTCCCACATGGAGATTAACATTAATTCCTTTCCTACACATGAAGCAATAGATAAATCGTTTCATATAGCCTATCTACACCCTTACTTCAACTCATCCTAAAATGTGATCTGAACGTGACACCGCAGTAAGTGGGCACAACTTCGGTGACGTAGCCCTCTATTCTTGAATCGTCCGAATTCCTTGTCTGCAGTATGTTTTCTACGAGATCGACAACTTGTAGACCTTCTTCTGTTAACTCGTCAATTATCACGGAGGCTGCAGCTAATACAATGGCCTTTCTTGTCGCCATTTGTTTGTTTACAGTTTAAAACGAACGCTTAGACCGTTGTGGGCAGATTTTCAAAACAGCTTATAAAGGCGTATCACACTCACACCTGGTGGCATGTCATGGGATCGTTAAGAAAAACCCAGTTCATCTTACAACCAGTAGCGGTCGGTTGCTCCTCGCTGATCCGTAACTTCTGTCCTGTCCCAACACCTGAAGTTAAGCTCATAGAACCAGACGTCCAAACTCAGCCCTGCAAAAACTAATTCTGCTCCGCTCTACTAATAAGCCGTATACTCGTGACATCTGGAAAAAATACGATTAACTTACTGGAATATCTGCAACCTAACTACAAAGGGAAAAATGCAAAACAAGTCACGGATCCTGCTTCTGATGGAGCGGATCCTCGGAACGCAACCCGCTGAAGCAGTGGAAGGGGAAATAGATGATGGTGATGTTGAGCCAACATCCCTTTTTAGCTCAAGCCAAACCATACTGATCCAAAAAAGCTATATTGGGAGGGCTATATACTGTGTGTGTGTGTGTGTATTTGTGTGTGTACGTGTACGTTTATGCGTATGTGTGCGTCTGCGTGATTTTCACGTTCACAACCTCTGTGTCACTGCAGTTACTTTACTTTTGCAGTAAGGCGAATAATGAACATTTCTGCTACATGCACAGTTTTCACCAGCTCGTCCCAGAGGAGGATGTCATTATGTTCGGCTCATGTTAAAGAATGGAGAAATGTATGGTCGCCATTTCTTCCTGCATGCAAGATTTGCAGCAAATGTTTAATTTAATAAATAATAAATAGTTTATAAAATGTTGCCATACCACAATTATATTATCTCTTAAATAGTTAATAAGTCATACAATTTTAAAGCATTTTTCGCGTTGTACTTCCACTGCCTGTGGCCGGGTGATTTGGTTATAGGTCAGGAGACAGTATTAATGTATTCCACATTCTAATCATACTTGCAATTCTAAAAGGTCAGCAATGAGAATCACGGTCACTCACAAACCTCCTCATTAAGACCCTCACTGCTCAACCAGTAGAAAGGTTATGGGTCGATGCCCAGTCTACCTCGATGCTCCTTAATGACGCGCATTAGGAATTCACTGCAAGTCTGCTGAATGAATGACGAGTGAATAGCTCCCTGTAAATGGCAAATGGACTGCATTTATAAGGGCGCTTTTCTAACCAGTTGCCACTCGAAGCGCTTTCCAATATTACTCATTAATGCACAAATCCACACACCGACAGCGGTGTCAGCCACGCAGGGCGACAGCCACGCAGGGCGACAGGCAGCTGAGGTCGAGGCGCCTCGCTCAGGGACCCCTCGGCACTTGGCTAGGAGGAGCCGGGGATCGAACCCGGCAACCTTCCGGGTTAACAGCCAACCCGCTCGACCTCCTGAGCCACACGCCGGCCGGAGTGTGTAAGCAGAGCATTAACCCCTTTGCGTGTCGTGTGTCCCCTCTCCACCAGGAGCAGTATGTGTTCATCCACCAGTGTGTGCCGCTCATGTGGAAGCAGAAGAAGCAGCAGTCTATCACCGGCGACGTCATCTACGAGAACGTCAGCAAGACATAGTGTCGCCCCCCCCCCCCCTCCCCCCCAGGGCACGGACAGACGTAGGTACCGCTCCCAAACCTAATTAATGAAGTCTTGATTCGTCATTCAACAGAATACCGTCCTGCGATTGGAAGTTGTTCTAAAGGGATTTGCAACTAGGGAAGGTTTTATTTAGAAATGTCTGAAAAACACGTGAAAATGTCTGTGTTGATTATTTAGCGAAAAGGGGAACACAATGGTAGGGAACATTTAAGTGATTTTACAACTACAAATAGCATAAATAGATAAAATCAATATTGGGTATTGATAACTTATACTGCCTGATCAAAACCTTTTTCCATCTACATGGCAATATCTTACACATTCAAGTCATTAACGTCTGGCTTGACTTGTATGTGTTCTGGACATTCTATCTTATAATGGGGAATGTGCATTACTACATTCACCTCCTGTACGGTTGTGAAAAGACTAGTTTCATTCATACAGTGTTCACATAGCGCTTTGCCACAATAAGCTTTCAATGGGAATTCTATACTTGTGGAAAATTATAGTTTGAAAGTGTAGTTGGCGGGGTGAATCCCTACTTCCTGGAAAAGAATAGGAAACCTTAAGAGGAGATGTTTTCGAATGAGAAGCCCCCCGAGACTCCAGTTAAGCTTGTCCGACCGCACACGTATTTAAAATCCCTCCTCTATTCTCCCACCACAGGATCCTCCTCCTCCTCCTCTTCCTCCTTTGCTTCCAGCTCCTCCTCCTGAGCTTCATCACCACGCCTACAATGTAAAACTCTGCGGCCGCGTCGGAGCGGAGACGTCGGCGACATAAGGCATGCGAAAAAAAAAAAACACAAAACATATTTATATTGTTGATGTTGAACGCATGGGACGGTACTAATGCCTTAACGAGCCGCCGCCGCCGCCAGACTCGTCATCAGCCACCGACCTGACCCCTGACCCCATCAGTGGACTCTCTCATATTGAGAGGGGTCGAGGGGGACACCCTGGGGTGGGGTGGGGTGGGGGGACGTCAAGTGACCACGACGACGCGGTCCGGAGTGAATGTCAAAGCAGATGTCCGGGAGAACGGGGAGGGGAGGGGGGCGTGTTCGGGTCCGAACTCCAGAACTGGGGAACCGGGGTTAGCGGTTAGCGTTTTGTTCGTGTCGTATTTTTCTGTTGTTGTGTCACATCTCAGGAGTAACTGAAAGAAGACAAGCACACCGGATGGTTTGGATTAACGATACTTTACCCCCCCCCCCCCCCAGCCCACCGGTGAACAACGTTTTAGTCACGAAAGACGACACTAGTGCTTGCTACTTCGTTTTTCCCTCGAACGTCTCATCCGTGTTTTATTCGGTTTTTTTTGCATTGTATTCTGACCTCTTGTGTCAGCGACTGCAACTTGCAGAGTTCAGCCGGCGAATCAGTGGTCCTCATACACACACAGAGAGACACGTACGCTTACAAGCTAGCCGGCTAGCGACCCAGCCGCCCAGCTCTCCTGCCGTTCCGCTCCGGGCGGTGTATTCGACCGGCAGCCGCCGTCGCCACGAGCAGCGCCACTGCCATCCGGCCTCTAGACCCGGGACCAAAGCACCTGACCTCCACCCAAACCCCACCACAGCGGCCGGGGTTGGGGTGAATCGGCCAGGGAGTTCAACGTTCCGCTCTACAACGCACATCTAGGAACACAAACAAGGCACAAACCCGATACAGGAAGGAATCCCGTTTTAACCCCGGCGCCGATCGCCAGCAGCTCGAATTGCCAACAACTCCGACCAAGAGCTGGCCGGCCGGTGCAGACGCTGTGGAGGCTGTGGTCGTACAGACTGTGGTTGTTCAAACTGTGGTTTGCGCTAAGAGATTGCGGCGGTGGTGGATGGGTGGGGTTTTGGCGGCCGTGTGTTTCTGTGGAAAGCTACGACTACTGTGCAGAAACGTCTAACACCACCGGACCTTCGTGGAGACCGGTTTGTCTCTCGGATGTCGAGGAAGCACCGCGGAGTGGACAGACAGAGCCGGACAGACGGACGTTTCTCTGTGAAGTCGTTTGGATGCCCATGTTTACGCAGTGTGTTTCCATGGCGGCTCTGTGCTTGTCATGAGGGATACGGGGGCGTTTCTATTTTTTATGAACTGTGGAGGTAGGAGCATAGAGGAAGAAAAGTCGGCCGGTCAGATGAAAGTACCTCGTTCTGTGAGCTACCCAGTGGGACTGCACGGTACTTTGCCAATGTTGTTGGACATGGATCCCCTGGCCTTCACTTGGACTCTAAACACCACTGATTACGACTCCCATGTAAATGTTGCTTATGTTAAAGCTCCCAAGTGGAGAGCGATGGTTGTGTTTTTGTAATTCTTTATCCCAACTGTAATCGGACTCAAGACTTAACCACTAACCACTTTAAAGACCTTATATCGGCCTTCTTCGATCATATCTTACGCAAAAGGAAATGGCGAAAGTGTCACTCCCTCAAAATGAAAAGCATATCTCATTCTTGCCTACATTACTGTACAGAGGTGTACAGCAGAAACCCTGTCCTTCGAGAGATATCTTCATATCGTTTTTCAGTGACAACACCGGAACAGTTCACGAAATGCCAGTGAGAAAGATAAAACTGAATTGGCAACGCCAACATCTATGTACACTTCGACAAAAAAACGTCAAAGCAAGCACCTTTTACCCTCTGCAGAGTTACAAGCCAATCAGCATATTGCAAGGTATCGTCAAATTAACCAGGCAACATCGAATGCTGGCCCCCACCCCCCCAAGCTAGTGCTAATGTTGCTAATGCTAATGTTGTTAACAATAAAAACGATGGAAACAGTGCCTTCTCAGGCACCTCCTTGGTATGAAGCTAAACTATATATCGTAATGTACTAACATCTCTCAAAGGTCTTTCTTCTTTTGTGTCAATATTGGACTGGATCCATCGTCACCGACTGCTGTTGTCGACTTTTATCAAGGAAGATGAACGTTAGCATGGGTGAGAAGGACCGCAAGCACCCTGAAGGACCAAGGAGTCCAACCACTGGGGCCCCCTCTAAACTCTCCCCGACTAGGGGATGCTACAGGAGCAGTGGGGGTCCTTCATGAAGAGCCCTGGACGTTGTGGTTGACCTACAAGTCTGCGGGGCCACTGGACGTTTCGCCTCTCCCTGATGTTTTCACGTCGGCCCTCGGAGGTCGGAGTTCAAATCTCACCCTTTCTAACACATTAGGTAACATTTACACCATTAGCTATCAACTGTACTGTACATACTACTGTTTTAACCATCGCGTTTCTACATTATTACAAAGTAATTCTTGTGGAAACCACTTTGTCGCTTCTCGAAGCCTCGTTTTACTTTTTAATTTTTAAATGGTTGTACATGTGAATCAGCATTACCTGAGCCAAAAAAAAGTATGTTTTTTTTTCGCTCATTGACTACGATGCGCTTGATTTGTTTCGTTTTTCGCGCAAATGTTGACATGAAATCGTTGGTACATTTGGAGAGCTGACCCGGTACTTTCTCTGGTTTGGGTACAGAAACACACACCACCGCGCGGACGTGAATGACCTCGCGGTGGCCAGCGAACGCACTTTGTAATGCTGTAAACGGGCGGGAAGGGAAGGCTGCGATTTTTGGTTTCTTCCCCGATACCTTGGCACTGTACACTCTTTCAACTGTTTTTCTCTTGCTCAGTTGTGTGTCGAGTCGAAAATTGTATGTTATTGGTGCCATTCTTGTGCATTGTGTCACTTAAATTATAGGGATCTCCGACCTTGCGTCATTGTCACAGAGATTCGATGTATGTGTGTGGAAAAATAAAAGTAAAAAAAAAAATTCTTCCATGTGTCGTTTATTGTCTCTCGTAGGGTCAAGGAACGTGAACTGGATCCAAGTTGTTTCTGTTGCGTTTATTGCAGAAATTGCAGATTTTTATGAAAAAAGGCACCATGAAAACTATACACATACAATTGTGATTTTGCAGTGCACTACCTTATTTATTCATTTCAATAAATAATTTCTTTGATTGACACCGAGAAGATACCATTTGCGTATCAAAGGACAATGATCTATAAAGTAACTCCTACAAAACGTAACACATTCATAGCAGCTATAGCGATTGGCCATACATTCTGGAGACCACTATTCATCTGAAACAGCTTCATACAACAGTCCGTCATGGGAGTGTCGGCTTCCTACTAATTCATCTGCTGCACATTCACCCTCCCGTCGTCTTACTACAGCCAGGCTACCGGCTTCCCTTTACACTCAGACCTGACCAGGATAGGACGGCTGTTTGAGAGCCTAAAAGCGAGACAGTGGGCTACATTCAGCATTTCAAATTACATTTGTTGGGTTAGTCTCTTCGTTTAAGCCTCCACTTTCCTCACTAGGCCCTTTCATGCAAGTGTTTAAAGTGAAATAGCGACTTTCGATCCTTTTTGTCGGCTGGGCAGTCTTTGCTTGTGTAAAAAAAGCTGTGAATGTACAAAGACAATCAGGGTTTTACGTTGCCGTATTCCGTGTATGTTGGGAATGAAACAACCCGTGAAACGCGTACAGTCACAAGGACTACAGTCGCAAAGAGACGCGATAACAGCTGTGGGACAATGACATTTTGAAATAAAAAAGAAAGCCGAACACAATCTCCAGTGTGTAATCCCCTAGACTTCGTGTTGGGTCAGCGCATTTGTTTTGATGCCGAGAATGTACCTGATATTCGCGATAGCCCCATGTTACTTAGGTACTTCCGCTGTTAAATGAATGGAAAATGAACAGTGTGCAGTTTGCTGCAAACTGCTGATTTTAGCACAACATCCGTGGGAAGATAAAAATAAGAAAACGTAAGCCCTGTGAGTGTGTCCGTGTGTGTATTTGTGTGTATGTGCTTGAACAGAAGGCTTGGAATAGAGTTTACGCTAAAAGCATCTTCCCTAAATGCAGCAGCATATATAATACATACAGATCATTTGTTTAGATACAGCTCAGGAATACATACATGGCTTCCTAATCATTTCAACCTAGTCTTGTATGAGACCATCCATTACATTCCAAACTGACCCTTTTTTTACTAGTCAATATTGAGTTAAGACATATAATATAAACGATACTTATTGTTACTACATTCATGGAACGTTATAATCATAACTAACTATTTAGCATTTGTATCACTTTTATTTAGATTCACCTTATACTTATCGACAAAAATTATGGAAGAATTATATAAATTATCAAATATGAAAATATATACAAATATATTTAACAATCAACCATCAGTGTCTACTTTTTCATTCTTGCAATTGTTTTATATATATATATATATATATATAAACTGTGGAACTAAACACTGAAATCAAATGGAGGAATCGCCATCAGGTGAAACTGTCACTCGGCAAATGTCATCACCTGACAGCACTGTGAGCCAATCAGAAGGTTGTGTTAGGCACCGCCCCCTGGGTTTGACGACAACGCTTCATTCAACACAACGGACTCAACACTGAGGTGGGTTTAACTAGAGTTCAACCAACCACTTTGGTCCCATGGCCTCGTTTCAGTCTCTGCAGAACACGGACGTTGTCCCGGAACCCCTTCGATAACGAGAGAGAACCTCAGGAACCCGAAGTACCGTCCGACTCCGACGCGGTTTCCTTACGCCACGTTCAGGCGCTTCCGAACCCTCCCCCCTCCTGTGTGTGTGTTCGGTGTGTGTGTGTGTGTGTGTGTGTGTGAGCTCACTGTCCATGAGGGACGTAGTTCGTATTCAGAGTTCCGAAACGTTGGGCGACGGGTTCGGCCTCACGGCGGAGAGCCGAGAAGTTCGTGCCGGCGACGAATTATCGCCACAAACTCCTCGCGGTCGGCGGCGGCCTGGGAACGACAAGACGGTGAGCGGACGGTTGGCATGGCGATCGCTTTCTCTCCGCTAACCACCCCCCCCCCCCCTTCCCGCGCGTCCGTTCTGTTTCAGGAGGATTAGCCGTTTCTTTTTTTAAATAAATATTCTCTGTCGTCATGGTGACCCCCCCCCCCCCGTTCCCTCCCCCAGGTGGGCTCTCAGTGGGCGTTGCCCTCGTCAAATGACTCCACCCCTGAGTCACTGGTGTTAGCTGCCAGCTTCTCCTGCCTTCTCCTCATGATCTCCTGAAGCTCAGAGCCTGAGCTCTTCTGGAAAGAGAGAGAGAGGGGGGGGGGGGGGGGAGAGAGAGAGAGAGTTACAGAGAGAGAGAGAGAGGGGGGGGAGAGAGAGAGGGGAGAGAGAGAGAGACAGAGAGAGAGAGAGAGGGGGAGAGAGAGAGTTACAGAGAGAGAGAGAGAGAGGTGGACGGGGGGAGGGAACAATAACAGAAAGTTAGTCAAACAAGAATTCAATCTAAAAATAAAGAGAGGGCAGAGATGGAGGACAGAGCATGAGACCGAGAGAGGGATAGGACTCAGATCAGAGGGAGTGCAGGTGTGTGTAAAGCTGGGGAAATCTCAGAGGAGCGTCTTGGGGACTGAACAGTCTCACAGAGGCTGAACAGGCCTCATAGAGGCTGAGCCAGCTCACAGAGGCTGAACAGGCCTCATAGAGGCTGAGCCAGCTCACAGAGGCTGAACAGGCCTCCAGCAGCCTCCACATGAGATAATCCTCTGTTCTTTCAGGACTGCGGTCGCAGGGTGCGCAAGCCACGTAGCAAAGAGCCTTTGCCCTCCCAGCCATCCACATAATATAGGTCGGGGTGTAGCAGGTAAGGGGTATGGTAAGTGTGGTAAGTCTGCTCAGTGAATGTGGCTTGACTTGTTGTTGTAGTTTTGTTGCCCATATTTGAACTACAATTGTATCAGTAGTCCATTATGAGATGTGTCGTGTGAACGTATGTATAAATACAGAAAAAACACATGATTCCTCCCTGCTTTTTTTCCTGATGGGACAATCCCGCCATGCCTGTTTGAATGGATGTTCCTAAGGTGACAGCGGTTTTGTGAATGAGAGACAGGTACAACGTAGCTCAGACAGACAGACGAACGAGGTGGAGTTGTTTTTCCCTCCGTCTCCAAGCTCAGCTCAGCTCAGCCAGGCAGAGCGTCTAGTATATTCTACGTCTACAGGGCGGGGTTCTGTAGTGGGGTGGGCACTGGGAGGTGAAGGTAGGGAGCATTAAGAATGAGGCGAACTGTTGCATTCTGGGAACAGGTGTTCTGAGGACGGGGGGGAGGGGGGGTGGGGCTGTGTACAGGGGCTAACGTTCATGCTAATGCTAATGTACTGCTGATATACTTAAGATGGGGTTTTGGGGCTGTCAACCAGTTAGCCAGACTAGGAAACCATTTTGAAAGATACTTTGCAGTGAGTGTGGCAGTCTCTTATTTTAGACTAGATTCGGGCCACGTTAGCCTCAAAGGGCTAGCGAAGGAAAAAAAAGTATCTCTTCAAAAAGTTCTCCGGCTAACTGGCTAACTGGTTTGCTAGCCCGTAGCTCATCCAATCTTTCATACACACTTCTTTTAATACCTTTAATGAATTTGTGGTTAGAGAATCGGAAGATCGAGGAAGGGTCAGAAGAAAACCTGCAGTGGGAGATAGACACCACACACCAGACCTTGCCAGAGTTGGGGGTTGGCACGGCAACACAACACTGCAGTCGCCCCACTGGCCGTTACGCCAATCAACAACTACCGCCGTTTGCAGCGTTCGCAAAGAGCATGCAACAGCTTTACACTAAAGTACCCGGGGAGAAAATATCAGTCGGGGAAATAGCAGATGAAATAAAAAGGGAGAAATGAAAGTAATCTGTCTGAAGAAAAAATCTGTCGTAAAACAAAACAAACAAGTTAAACGTGAATATATATTACAATCCATTGTCCGACAATTACAGCAACACAACAACGAATCAACGACAACAATCACAGTACGTCTACGATGACCCCGTTGGCCATCTCATCGGGGCCGTTCAGGGACCCGGACCCCTGCCCCCCCCCGGTGCCGTTCAGGGACCCACCTCGAGGGCGGCCTTCTGCACCGTCACCTGGCTGAAGACGCGGCCCCCGTCGTCCGGACACACCGTCTTCAGCTCCTCCTTGTTCAGGGAGAAGAGCTGCGCCCCGGTCAGCACCCCCAGGCTGTTAATGGTCCTGAAAGGGGGAGGAGCCAGAGATCAGTTTCACTTTCACTTTTGTTATTGTGTGGAGGTTAACAACAGGGTGGATGGTCACAATGAGAAACCCAGGTCAGCTCGCCAGTAACAGCGCTACTCGCAAAAAGGTAATAGTCTTATATGTATAAAAATAAAATTATAATTAAATAGAACGAAGATCTACAAAAGATCTACAAAATCTCATGATGCACTAGAAAAACTAAATTAAAATGAATAAAATAAGCAGTGTTTTAGCAAGAGAAGAAGAATCAAGGATTGGTGATGGAAACGTCCTCCTCCCTAGCCTCCCCTCTACTCCCTCCCTAGCCTCCTAGCCTCCTCACTAGCTCCCTAGCCTCCTCTCTAGCTCACTAGCCTCCTCTCCTAGCCTCCTCACTAGCTCCCTAGCCTCCTCTCTAGCTCACTAGCCTCCTCTCCTAGCCTCCTCTCCTAGCCTCCTCTCTAGCTCCCTAGCCTCCTCTCCTAGCCTCCTCTCTTAGCCTCCTCCTCTCCTAGCCTCCTCACTAGCTCCCTAGCCTCCTCTCTAGCTCCCTAGCCTCCTCACTAGCTCCCTAGCCTCCTCTCTAGCTCCCTAGCCTCCTCTCCTAGCCTCCTCTCCTAGCCTCCTCTCTAGCTCCCTAGCCTCCTCTCTAGCTCCCTAGCCTCCTCTCCTAGCCTCCTCTCCTAGCCTCCTCTCTCCTAGCAGCTCAACTTACACGGTGCTGAATCCCTTGAGCTCCAGCCAGGCCCGGACCTCGTCAGGCGCTGAGTCGTACGTGATGTTGACGGCGTTCCCGGTGGCGCCGCGGGCCGGCGGCGGGAACTTCTTCTGGGTGCTGCGGCCGAGCGTCAGCCGGTGCATCAGCTCGTCCTGCACCTCCTCCATGTTGGATTTCCTGCCTGCGGGGTCAAGGCGCGTGATTGGCCGTTTGTTAGGATCAACGCGAAGGAATCGTTGTGTTTGAGGTGTTCATTCGTTTAGCCGGATGGTGAAGATGCTCCCATTGGGTAGACAGTGGTAGTGTCTTGGTTATTTTCGGTTCATTGTCTGATTGGTTCTTGTTGGTTCAGTGTCTGATTGGTTCTTGTTGGTTCAGTGTCTGATTGGTTCTTGTTGTTTCAGTGTCTGATTGGTTCTTGTTGGTTCAGTGTCTGATTGGTTCTTGTTGGTTCAGTGTCTGATTGGTTCTTGTTAGTTCTAACCAATAGGAGCATCTTGACATTCTTACATTCAACACATTCACAACAACCAACCACAGGCAGCCACCACATGTGAGGCTGACATCCAATAAATCTAGATGTACTCTACAAACTCCACCGCCACAAACGTTCTCCCAGGGACCCCCACAAGGACACGGTACGATAACGGTGGGCTGGGCTAGGGTGCGGCGACGAACCAACACTACTCTGGCGACCCAGCGGGGAGGGGGGTTTCGGGACGGACGGACGGACGGATGGACGGACGGACTCACGGCTGGCCGGCGGGTGGCGCTGGAGTTCCCTCATGGCGACGCTCCCGGTGTCGCCGTCCTTCTGGCCCACCTCCCGTGCGCCGCCGGTGGTGGTGGTGGAGGTGGAGGTGGAGGTGGAGGTCTCAGGCCTGGGGGGCTCGGTCGGCGGGGGCAGTGGGGGCGTGGGAAGCCGGTGGGGGGCGGGGGGTGCCGGCGGCATGGGCACCGCCCCTCCTGGTTTGGCCGGGCCGAGGTCGGCCTTGGTGGTCTGCTTCTGCGGAGGTCACATGGTTCCCATGAGGGGGTGGAGTGGTTAGGGGGGGGGGTTTGAATCAGAATGGTACTACTGGGATTTGTTCCCAGTTCAACTCCGTCCCAGCTGCCTCTAAGCTCGAGGATCCCAGCCCTGGTGAACCCGTCGCCTGGTATTGAGGCTGCCGAAGGCCCTGCAATCGAGTGAGTAGTTCCCTTCAGACCGACCTCGCCGTTGGAGAACAGCCCAGATTAACCCCAGTCACAGCGCCTCCTCTGGGGAAAGGCGTGCTACTGCAGCCGCTTTCTGAAGGGCCACAACCACGTGACTGAAGCGGCTGCCCCGCAGACCGTCACCCCTCACCCGGTCCGCTCGCTACCCTCTTTTCCCGTTCCAGGGTTTGTTTCTCATCCCCCCCCCCCCCCTCCTGAGATCTGAGCGGCGGTGGGAGGAGGAGGCGTGGCTTGTTTACCTCGTTCAGCTCGCCCAGTAATTGCTGGCGTCCGGGGGGGGGGCGAGAAGGGAGAAGATTACAAACATGGCAGCAATCAGAGGGGGATGGGTTCAGTTTACTTTGGTCATGGCGGCACGGCGGACTATGAAGGAAAGTAAGCAGTGTCGGTGTGTCTACACACCGTCTAACACCACCGTCTATCATCCATCAAACGCTGTTATTGGTAATGGGTCTTAAAGCCCCCATATTATCCCCCCAGGTGTGAGTGGGATTAGCCATTACAAGACATTTTGAAAATCGGCCTCTTCTGACATCACAAGTGGGCGTGTCCGCCTAGATGTGCGCTGGACAGATCAGCAAACCCAGCGGACCGTAGCAAACGTTGCTCATCTGTCCGTCACGCCCACTTGTGAAGTCAGAAGAGGCAAAATTTCCAAACGCCTTGTAAGGGCTAATCCCACTCACACCTGGTGGTATAATATGGGACCTTTAGCAAGGGGATGCTAACACCAAACTGAGCCTAAAAGGGTCTAATCCAACGCAGACTAGGTGGAGGAGGAGCACAGCAAACCACACAGAAGAGGAGGCTCAGCGTGGAGAGTCATCTGGAGAGGAGAAGCCACACTAGAGAGAGGAGCGGTTCACACAGAGCCACTCGCCCTACCTTAAACAACTCAAACTCCTTCTTTGGCATCATAAGCTTCAATGTCACGCAGAGGAGAATGAACACAGGGCAGATGAATCATGAAACGTCGACATATAATGGAACTGATGAGTCATGTAGGGCTGGCTGGGTCGCTGGCGGCATCAGAGAGGGTGTGTGCACTCAAAATGAAAAGGTTATGGATTACAATAAAATATTGGGATGCTGAAAGCTATTTTAGGAGTGGATGATTTTTTTTATTTGTTTCTTTTATGTTTTTCATCCAAAACTCTACCTGTATATTATGGCTGTATATGGGGGCGGGGCTTCATTCTACCTGTATAGTGTGGCTGTAGATGGGGGCGGTGCTTCACTCTACCTGTATAGTGTGGCTGTAGATGGGGGCGGGGCTTCACTCTACCTGTATAGCATAGGGGCGGGGCTTCACTCTACCTGTATAGTGTGGCTGTAGATGGCCTCTCCTCTGCCGTTGACGTCCACCGCCCTTGTGGTCTCCAGGATGTTGTTTGGCACGTAGCCCACGGCCCCACAGCCGTTGCGTACCTTCCACCACTGCTTCTTGTCGTCCAGAACCTCAGGAGCACACAGTGGGGATTCTTAATGTGTCGTGTTTGGTTAAGAGGGTGAGGCGTTTACCGACAGCCTTCAGTAGGGCTCTTTCTCAGTTACAGCTTCTATGGTTCACTTTAAAAGTCAAAGTCAAAGTGTTTTAATTTGTCAAATGTACAGTGCAACACAGGGTCATACAAGGCAGTGAAATTCTTCGGACAAAGCAAGCGACAACTGCGTAGCAACGCAAAACAAAATAGCAATGTTACGTTATACGTAGAATACCTAAGTTGGCACTCCCTACAAAGCTAGCAGCTATCGGTAGGTGTAATCATTTTAATTAACCGAGCATAAAAGGCTGCTTAGCTCAAAGAAAGTAATAAAAATAAACCATCATACCTCCACGACCTCGTCCTTCAGCACAGACAGCTCCGTGTTGTTTCTTGCCACAAAGTCATATTTAGATTTGGCAAACATTTTTGGCTGGCCGATGCTGGAGGAGGTGAGGAAAAACATTTCCGAGATCACAAGCCAACTCTGAGCTTTATCAAACTACAAATGGTAACATGTACAAGTCATTAAAATGAAAAACGTATTATTATAAACAGATACAACAACATATTCTTCTAATAATACTATAATGGCTCTGAAGCATGGACTTGAATAGGTGCATGGAGTTTGGATGGTGATATTATACGGGAATGAACTGATACTAGATAAAAAGGGAATTTGCCAATCATGGAAACCGTGGAGAAATGTCCCTGCTTTAGTTCAGAGTGAATGAAAGTGGAGCAAAGTCTGCGTGTTTTCTGGTGGAATTCGTGTGACAGAAAGGGAAGAAAGAAGTCAGCGAACACAGACGGAGGAATTATCCGCGGAAGCGACAGCGCAAGCAGAACGAAGCGATTAGCGCGCAGTGCAACAATTAATAAAACGTGCCACAGAATAGAAAAACACACCAAGACATCAGAGGTCTAACAGAAGAGCCCGACATCAATGAAGGGAAACGCACAAGAGACAAACCCCCACCCAAGATAGTAGTAATAATCAATAACACGAGACGAGGGCGGCAGTAGCTCCGGATGTAGAGCAGGTTGACTAGTAGCTGAAGGTTGCTAGTTCAATCCCCGGCACCCCCTAGCTGAGTGTGGAGGTGTCCCTGAGCAAGGCACCTGCTCCTGACGAGTTGGCTGTCGCCCTGCGTGGTTGACGCCGCCGTCGGTGTGTGAATGCGAGCATAATTACAAACATGTTCATGTCATGCAAAGTCCCTGAAATGTAAATGAGTTTGCCTCGAATCAGTCGCGCTCTGAAAGGGGCGAGAAGAGAACGATGGGCGAGGTTTAGAAGACAAGCGACCAGGGACAGTTCTCCAGGGCTCGGTATCCTCTCTGCCCCCGGGGGGGGGGGGGGCAGAGGTCAGGGGTTACCGATCGACGTGGCGGCTGACGGCCTGTTGGAAGGCGGCCAGGGCCATGTCCTGGTCCAGCGGCTGAGGGCGGTCGTACGAGGCGCTTGCCAGACTGTACCTGTCGCCCGACGGGACGCCCGGCATCATCGACGACTGGGGGGAGAAGTGCACGGGTTTGTTATATTACAGCCACCCGGGAAAACGGAAACAAACTGGAATAAGACTTTTAAAATGCTTGTGGTTGTACAGCAAGATGAGAGTGCGGATGCGTCGTTAAAGACATTTCAACTAAATGGGTTTCTTCTTTGTACACGTTTGCTTGGTTTATGGTGCACTTCTAGCTGAAGGGGAATATATATATATTTGTTGTTTGCATATGTTGAGTCTCATGTAGTCCTCAACACTAAGGGCATGTGACACTCTGCTAACCCTAACCATACATTAATGTTTAATCCCATCTGCCATCACATAAGAAATGTTATCGTCATCTAAACAGACAAGAGAACAACAAAGCCTTAAAAAGTAATTTCATTGTTTTGAGATATCTATTATTATTCCTTGCAGAAAGACTAAATCTAATCTGCTGCACTCTGTGCTCATACGCAATCGGTAACACTCTAGACTACCGACGGCAGCATCAGCACCCGTATCCCACGGCGACCGATGTCCAAACACACACTCACCTCCTGGGCGTGGCGAAGGCCCCCCTCCTCGTGTCTGTGGCCCTCGGCGTGGCCCAGGGCGTCGCCCAGCGGGCCCCCCGGGGCCTGATGCTCGTGCCTCGGGAGGCCCGGGGTGGGGGGGGGCAGGGCGGGGGGCTCCCAGCCGTCACGGAACCGCAGGGGGCAGGGGGGGAAGTACTGCTCCTTGGGCCACTCCAACCTGGGGGTAGGAACACACACACACACACACACACACACACACACACACACACACACACACACAGTGTCAGACACCATGAAGGGATCCAACCCACAACCTTTCTGCTGATTCCCACACCCTGTTTCTCAAAGCAAAGCCTTTTTTTATATATATTATTATCACAATAATAATACACTAGTCTTATATAGCGCTTTTCTAAATCCTCAAAGACCCGTAGGAAGAGGAGAGAAGGGAAGGAGGTGATCTGGTGTAGGCCAGCACGATTCTGGGAAAAATACGAATCACGAATTTTTTTAAGCTTAGAATTGATATCACGACTCTCTGCCACGATTCTTTTCTCACAAAATGTATTTTTTATTGAACACATGAACCATGACCAAAAAAAAAAAAAAGGCAGTACCAAAAATAGTTTCTTGGCACCTCTAGCACGTTGCGTTTCATATGGCCCTTTTATAACTGATTAAAGTGCAGCATCAAAAACTGAATGATTTATTTTGTACATATAGCAGCAGATTGTCTTTAATTGCCAGCCTTTTATAACCTCTGAACCAACTCTACACACCTGTGAATTAAGGCTTAAAAATAATAAAGAAAAAGAACATTGAATTAATTAAAAAAATCAAATCCAAAGAGGTGTGACTCGAGATCGCGATTTTACAACGATTTATGGTGCAGGCCTAACGTGGTGGAGGCGATCTCATGACTGAGGGGGACCCCACCGGCACTTGGTCCAGCCGTCGCCCAGCGTCACCCACAGGTGCCTCTCGTCCACGGTGCCGTTGGCGTGGAGGAAGTCGATGGCCTCTCTGGTGTGGAGCGGCACCACCACACTGCGGGCCAGATCGCCCCCCGAGGACTGTACCACCTGGGGGGGAGGAGGAGGAGGAACATGAGGAGGGGAGGAGGAGGAGGAGGAGGAGGAGGAGGAAGAACATGAGGAGGGGGAGGAGGAGGAGGAGGAGGAGGAACATGAGGAGGGGAGGAGGAGGAGGAAGAACATGAAGAGGGGAAGGAGGAGGAGGAGGAACATGAGGAGGGGGAGGAGGAGGAGGAAGAGGAGGATGAGGAGGAGGAGGAGGAGGAGGAACATGAGGAGGGGGAGGAGGAGGAGGAGGAGGAGGAAGAACATGAGGAGGGGAAGGAGGAGGAGGAAGAGGAGGATGAGGAGGAGGAGGAGGAGGAAGAACATGAGGAGGGGAAGGAGGAGGAGGAAGAGGAGGAGGAGGAGGAGGAGGAGGAGGAGGACAAAAAGGGAGGAGGAGAACGACGATGACGACAAGAGAGGAGGAGGAGGAGGAGGAGGAGGAGGAGGAGGAGGAGGAGTAAGACGAAGAGGGGGAGGAGGAGGAGGAAGAGGAGGAGGAAGAACATGAAGAGGGGGAGGAGGAGGAGGAGGAGGAGGAGGAGGAGGAGGACAAAAAGGGAGGAGGAGAGGGAGGATGAGAACGACGATGACGACAAGAGAGGAGGAGGAGGAGGAGGAGGAGGAGGAGGAGGAGTAAGACGAAGAGGGGGAGGAGGAGGAGGAAGAGGAGGATGAGGAGGAGGAGGACAAAAAGGGAGGAGGAGAGGGAGGATGAGAACGACGATGACGACAAGAGAGGAGGAGGAGGAGGAGGAGGAGGAGGAGGAGGAGGAAGAACATGAAGAGGAGGAGGAGGAAGAGGAGGATGAGGAGGAGGAGGACAAAAAGGGAGGAGGAGAGGGAGGATGAGAACGACGATGACGACAAGAGAGGAGGAGGAGGAGGAGGAGGAGGAGGAGGAGGAGTAAGACGAAGAGGGGGAGGAGGAGGATTGTGGGTATGGGGAGGAGGAAGATGAGGAGGATGAGGAGGAGAAGGAAGATGATATTGAAGAGCCCTGTTGGATTCAAGCCACAGAGCTGGCTGCTACACCTCCACAATATCCATATTATCATCCCATGAGCGCCCAAGAATAGAAACTAAAACATTTTTACAAGGAAACTAAAACATTTGCACAATAAGAATTCCCCAGGGCACGACAAAGAACAAAAAATGTTAGCCTATCAATACCAAATCAATAGTTCTGCCGGTAAGAACGTGACGACCGTACCATCCTCAGTGGCGTGAACAGGAAGTGCACCAGATCCGCGGAGCTGGGGTTCTGGATGTGGGCTCTCAACTTTGCCTGTGGATTGGAAGTAGACCGGGAGAAAATGTTAAAATGTGCTGAAAATTTTAAACCACTAGGTTAGTACGCTATATACATAGCATTTTTCTTCCTTACCAGCAGATTGAATGCGTGTTTGAACTTCTGGAAACAGTCAACGAACTCTTCCTCGGTCGGGGGCCTTGAGCGTAGAGTGAGGACGCCCTCTGGTGGACACATTCAGAACATCACATTAAGAACAAAAAACCTGATCGTCTCAGAACTTTTTCTTTTTTACGATCTATGGTCAGGCCTCAACAATTTATTGGATCGCAGGGTTTAATATGAACACGAGATTAGAGTAAGGGTTAAGGTTATTGTTGATTAAAATCGAAATCACAACAAAATTCGACAAAATAATTCAGAATAAGGGATAAGTCACAGCCTAACCCTATAACGGCTGAGGAGGAGGACGGTGAAGATGTGGGGCAGAAACTGACCTCCTGGACTTTTCTTTTTGCCCTTCTTGTTCTTCTTCCTCTTGGAGAGCTCGTTAAACGCCTCGGCGGCCTTCTGCAGTTTGGTGACGAAGTACTCGATGTCGTCCAGGATGTGGTTCAGGATTTTCTGTCAAACAAAAAGATAAATAAATTACAACAAAATCCAGTAAATATGTTTGGTTGGTTTTCAGACCAGCAGATGCAATGTTTCAAATATTTTTTTTTACTAACAATACCAATAGCAAAAATAGCGCCAACTGTAAATGTAGCAAACATTAGCATTTCCTATCAGGCCACTAATCCGCTGTTTGACTTGGAGAGATGATTGACTCAAGGCAATGTGACTGACAAGGAGACTTTATAGAATGATTAAACCTCGGAATATCAAAGTCTACCCAGGCAGTAATACATTAGCGGCCTTGAAAAGATAAAACAACAAAAACTGATGCTTCTGCAAGCATACATACATAAATGGAGCTGGTGTGGAACAAACCCCAAACCTGAACTAAACCATTATGTTGAATTTACAAAATGTTTGCTTATTTGACAGGTTCCAGCGTTTATGCAAAGAAAATAAATTGAATTAAATAGTTTTTAATTTTTAACGATTAAAAATATATGTATGTATTTTCCCGCCACAACATCGGGGAGACAAGATGGCCATTCCCTAAGGTGAGGACGAGGGATAGGGTTAGGGTTAGGGTTGGGATTGGGGTTGGGGTTAGGGTTGGGGTTAGGGTTGGGGTTAGGGTTGAGGGAGGGTTAGGGTAAGTGTTAGGGTTAGGGTTAGGGTTGAGGAGGATTGAGAGGTCTGGGGTGCAGGTCGTTGCAGACCGCAAGGCACTCACCACGTCCCGGTCCACGTGGAACACCGTCATCCCGACGGGAAGGTCGGCCTCGCCAGAGTAGCGCCTCACCTGGTCGTCCGTCAGCACTGAACGCACAAACGTGTTACACAACGTGTTACACAAACGTGTTACACATCAGCCATGCTTTGTAGTTTACGTAGTAAGCTGTGATATATTTAAGGTCCCTGTTTGACTCGTTCAATGTCTATCTCTCTCTACTTGTGTTCAACTTGTGTGCAGTAAATCATTTTTTAAATAGACAAAAGAAAACACAAATTCAACCACTGCTGGTCAGATTAGTAGACGATATTGTTTTGAGCTGGATTGACCCAATTGAAATAGCCTATATAAGTTAGATTCATGTTTTGATTCAGTTCTTCATTTCTAGTCATAAACTTTGAGGCTAGCTACTTCCCTGTCCGTAAACAGGAGGGACGAGATTAGATTACAACAGAAGCATTATGGGGTCAGGAGCCGTTGCTTCTGACCGGTAACGGCTGCCAATGACTCTGAAAATAATACTTGAGGGGGAAAGTCTGAAAATCGGTTTCAGAGCTGGAAATAGCCGAGGAAACGCAGGAAGAATTCTGACTCATGTGGCTGTTCTCTTCACCGTCCCACTTGAATACTACTACTGGAAATGCATTGAATCTCCCCATAATAAAAGGGGAGGGGCCTGATGGAGTCACTCACTCTCTTGCTGCTCATTGGTCCAGGCCGACCAAGCAGCCACTCTGCTCTTCACGTCCATTTGACTGACAGAGTCAGGGGGGGCGGGAGCGGGGGCAGCCGGGGGCGGCGGAATCAGCCCGTCACTCTTCAGGATCATCCTGGAGGGGGGCGGGATGAGAGAAGGGAGAGGGAGAGAACGAGAGAGGGAGCGAGAGAGAGAGAGAGAGAGAGAGCGAGAGAGAGAGAGAGAGAGAGAGAGGGGAGAGAGAGTGAACATCCAATCAGATTACAGGATCATCATTCATTATTTATTTACGGCATGAAGATGAAAAGTGAAAGTGAGCCTTACTTCAGGGCCTCTGGCCTCTTCTTCACTTTGCCCGCTTTGGCGTCCAGCATGGCACTTTCTATATCCGCCTGGATCAGGTTCGCCTTCAACGGAGATAGGACAAGATGAAGGTATAAGGGAGGGCGACATATTAAGCATGTAAATATAATGTACTGAATGAGGGGAAGAGAGAGAGAGAGAGGATGAACGCTAGATATGGAGATAGAGATGGATAGAGCAAGAGTTAGAGCGAGAGAGGGATAGACAAGAGAGAGACAAGAGCAAGAGAGATAGAGAGAGAGCGAGCGAGAGAGAGAGGGAGAGAGAGAGAGAGAGAGAGAGAGACAAGAGAGAGAGAGAGAGCGAGAGAGACAAGAGCGAGAGATAAAGCAGTGTATAGAGCTACAGCACAAGAGAAAGAGGGATAGCGTGCAAGTAGACACACACACACACACACACACACACACACACACACACACACACACACACACACACACACACACACACACACACACACACCTTGATGTGGTCGCACTGGAAGAGGTGGAGGTCGGCCTTGGCCTGGCCCGCCTCCTTGCAGACCAGCGCCAGGATGGAGTCGTATGAGCAGGCGTTCATCAGCGCCTGGCACGACTGGATGCTCCCCACGGGGAAGTTCTCCAGCTCCTTCTGCTCCGCCGAACGCGAAGGGAACAACAAGAGTCAAGCAACGACACGTCGTCACCACGGGGGAAATCAGGAGTTCGCACCTGAACCGCCGTGGTGACCCGCAGTCCATCCAGCCATCGGTGCCAAGTTCAAAGGGGAAATTATTATACAAGCCGTTCGGAACGTCAGCCTTTTCTGACATCACAAGTGGGCGTGTCCACCTAGATGTGTGCTGGATAGATGAGCAACGTTCGCTGCATTACCACTGGGTAGGCTGGTAGACCGATCGATCCGGCACGCATCCATGTGGACACGGCCACTAGTGATGTCAGAAGAAGCAGATTTTCACGGCTGATCACACTCACACCCAGTGGTATAATATGTCCCCTTTAACGTCTTAAAAGACATTGGTAACGTCAGAACCAGCGCCGTATCGCACCCAGATTACCCGACCATCTGGGGTAACGCTTGACTAGTTACACAAATGTTGTCAAGTAAAAAAACAATGAAAAAAAAGAAAGTTGGTTGGAAGGATAACTGATGTGTCTCAGAGATCAGTTATCTGTGTCTCAGTGACTCAGAGAGACAATTTTCTTCCAAATATCCTTCCAGCTATCACTGCTGTATACGGGGAATGGGTTAGCCTAGCGATTGCTGGTACTTACACTTGGTTCTACGAACATCCTTACTGTACCGACAGCGATATATTGTCTCACTTCTTATGACAAATATACTCATTGTAAGTCGCTTTGGGTAAAAGCGTCTGCTAAATGCCCTAAATGTAAAATGTAAATATGATATGCTTGGCTGCCTGGTATGCTAGGCTCATGCTAACGCTAACATGCTAACAAGCTAACACGCTAACAGGCTCCGCCCCCGCCTCCTCCGCCCACCTGTAAATACGGAATGCTTGGCTGCTTGGTATGCTAGGCTCATGCTAACGGCAGCATGCTAACAAGCTAACACGCTAACATGCTCCGCCCACCTGGGTGTCCTGGTCGATGAGGCTGACCGTCTTCTCCTCCACCTGCAGCAGCATGTCCTGGGTCCACACCTTGCCCTTGGCGTCCAGCAGACGCAGCCGGCGGATGCCGTCCTCTGCGGTCACCATGCCGTCCTTACGGTCCAGCAGAAAGGTGGTGAGGTGCTGGGGGGGAGGAGAGGGGAGGAGAGGGGAGGAGGGGGGAGGAGAGAGGAGGAGGGGGAGAGGGGAGGAGAGAGGGGAGAGGGAGAGGGGGGAGAGAGGGGAGAGGAGAGGGGGGGAGGGAGAGGGGAGGGGGGGAGAGGGGAGGAGAGGGGGGAGGAGAGGGGGGGGAGAGGAGAGGGGAGAGAGGGGGGAGGAGAGGGGAGGAGAGGGGGGGAAGGAGAGGGGAGGGTGGGAGAGGGGGGAAGGAGGGGAGGAGAGGGGGGGAGAGGAGAGAGGGGAGAGGGGAGGAGGGAGAGGGGGAGGAGAGAGAGAGGGAGAGAGGAGGGAGAGGGGGAGGAAAGGAGGGAGAGGGAGAGAGGAGGGAGAGGGGAGGGAGAGAGGGAGGAGAGGGGAGGAGAGGGGGGAGGAGAAGGAGGGAGGAAAGGGTTTGGGGAGGGTTTCTTGTTTATTCATGTTCCGATCATCTAAATCCACATTGTGTGGCTCCCTCCCATCCAGCCGTCCTATTGGTGTTCCGTGCTGTCTGTCTGTCTGTCTGTGTGTGGTCCCGCCTACCTCCACATGGTACTGGGATGTGTCCGTCAGGCTGTTGATGCTGGTCTTTGTGTAGTGCTTCCTTTGCTCTTTAAAAAAAAAAAAAAGGAGGAAGATGATTTTATTTAATTGTTCCCTATTGTAAAAAACGTAAACTGAGCGGTGGGGTCTTTTACTGTGAAACTCGGTTCTCATTGTAGAATCAAAACACACACATCACACAAACATCACAACACAAAAAGCCACACACTACCTGACCTTTCAGACGTCATCAATCGTCGCCCTCAGCCAATCAAGGCGGTGATTGACGAGGTCAGGGTCTGAGAGGACAGGGTACGACTGACAAGATACTAGAAACAAGCGACACTGTGGAGCTGTGTTGATCTCCAGACAGGATCATCACAGGCCAACGTCAACGAACCGATACTTTGAAACACTGCTGGGGGCCGTACACTGGCAGACGGGACGGGTTGGGGGGGGGGGGGGGGGGAGGACATCCATCTATCCACTTCACTGGGGTAGGGGCGTAGGGGACGGGCAAGTGGTCCACTTACTGGAGATTTTCCGTAAGAGGCCGTGATCCCAGTTGTCCGCGGAGAGCTTTAAACCTACGCAATGCATGCAAAGTTACTGCAATAATTCTTGTTGTTCCTATCTTGTGTTTGGTGCTTTGTGACGATTGCGGCTTTGTATTTTTTAATAGTGTCCAACTCCCCCTCTTTTCGCAGGGCAACCGCGTACCTGGGCTAAGTAGACAGTCATGACGTCATTGGATTATTACCTTTACAATCCGGAACAATGACCCAGCCCACATGATATTAAGTCTAGCAGCTGGGTGGAAAGGTCGACAGAGAGCCGGATCAGAGCAGAGGGCCGGTCAGCTCTCTCTCATTGTTCCGCTGAACATGAACGAGTACCACCGTGCACACAGAGAGAACAGCCTGGAACACAGGGGGGGGCCTTGGGATAGGTTTTCAAACGTCGGTGAGTGATCAGCCGGACCCGACGCGGTGAGAAAACGCGGCCACCGACCAGAGGGGGCGCTGTTACTGCAGTTTCACTTCCCTTGTTTAGTTTCCCTTGAGGGTAAAGTGCAACAGTGATGGTTCCTGGGTACTGAGCGGCCCCATGACCGCATGAGCGGCAAGTGAAATGGATCGCTTGATTTACGTCATCGTAAAAATATGTGCACAGTTATTCACCGCACGTCACACACACACACACAGAAAAACTAAACACAGAAGAACAAAAAACACCCACACAGAAAGTAAGAGAGGATGTGTGTGTGTGTGTGTGTGTCACAAACACACATAGAAAAACAAAATATACACACACACACACAAAAACAAAACATACACATACATAGAAACACACACACACACACACACACACACACACACACACACACACACACACACACACACACACACACCAACGCACACAAGCAGCTTGCTCGTCTTACTTTCACTCTTTTTGTGCTTAGCGGACGTCCGGAAGAAATACGGTCCGTCAGAGCCTGCGATTGGTCGAGCAGGGAGGGGTCAAAGGTGAAGAGACTAAAGTGGTGTCTCTTGAGGAATGACAGCGGGTGACGCAGAAAGTAAACGATGGATCGACTCCTCTCTCAATGCGAGTACTAGTTCTACACAGAGCACAGCCCCGACTGGACTCTCTCACAGCCATCGTTGTCTTCATCATATTCATTTGGAAAGAGATTGAGGTCAAACACAATGTCTAGGCGTATAGGTTTTATGTTGTATTGTTCCTGGTGCTAGGTCTTTCGGCCAATCAGAGGTGTTTTGGCGAAGGGCAGCCAAAAGACAGTAAGCAGTGGTTGCTTACACATTTTCCTAGGAACATAAGCTGCGTAGATTAGATAGCAATGTTCACATTTTTACGGGCTTGTGTGCAGTCGAACTCAAGTATATTTTATGCCAGCGCAATCGTCTGCCAAGTTTGCTAAAAGGGTGAACAGCCCAATTGTGTTTTTCCACACCTTGTTAGGAGCAGACACACTTAAAAATGCTACTAAAACAAACATTTTATAGATCTACGCTCAAAAACATTTATACTTTAAAAAAATATTTCTTTGTTTTTCTGAGGGTAATGAGCCCAACATGGCCCTCTCTCCATCCCCTAACACACTCCTAACCCAGTATTGTTCCTATTCTCCCAGGCAGTAAAACAGTGCATGGGTGTGTGTGGCATTGTTCGCGTTCACTATTGACGCCGTGTTTACCTCGACAGCTCCACCCTAATGGTTAAAGTGCGTCCGTGTGTGTTCTCTATCCGACCCTTCGGTAACTCGATGACGGGGTTCCTAACACACCACCTTTACTTATATACGAGAGCCATACAGGAGATCTCACCTCCTGAGGGAAGAAAGTAAGCTAGGTCAAAGCTACGGTAAAAGCTACGTCTTCTAGCCAATGGCCTGGCAGACATTTCCCACCAACAGCAAACACTGATGATGTTGATATTTCTTGTGTAATGGAGGGCAGACTTAATAAGTATACAGAAGTGAGGAGTGGCTAGATGAGGTTTAAACAGGGGAATGAACTCACCGTACAGACTTTTGGCACTGGATTTGACTTTGGCTTTATTCTCCTGAGGCTCAGGTAATTTGGAGCTATGGCCGCTGAAAAAGAATAAAAACACAAACAAAGTTAATGAACTGGATAGATATTAACACCTTCCCGTAACAAATGTGGAAATTGTACACAATGCACAGCAAGGGGTTTGTTATTGCGAAATAAACCCAAGGAGGGGACACAGAACCCAACGACTTTGAGTTTACAGTTGGAAATAGAATTCATAGCAACGGTCTGCTATTGAAAGCAGGGGTTTGCTCTAGGAGTAACAGATCGTAAAATGTCATAATTGACCAATCAGATTTGAGTATTCAACGAAGCCGCTCAATAAATATCCATATCGTTTAATTTCATGATTGTCCCAATGTCACATTGGGTTTAAACGGCAGCCAGGCTACATGATGCACTTTTTAACGTCACAAGCTAGCCTACGATAAATTCGTTATTTTTTGTGTTTTTTTGTTGTTTCTTAGAAATTCAAGGAGAGAGACCTTTGTAAAAAAAACGAAACATCAAGTTTTACACCCTTTTCCTTTCCGAACTGCTAAGCATGCGGGCATCGCAGAGAAAAGAGCGGGAAACCGCAGCAGGTCAGTTGGTGTCACGAGGGAGATCACACCATCGTCACAACAGACACTTGATATTTTCCCACATTTCCTGGGTGTGAGGCTCTATGCCAGGGCGTTTAATAATGGATATGGTTCTTCTGTCGCAGAGCTGATGGACAGACCTGGGCTCAATCGATGAACGGCCACCCTGAGCGGCTCTTTGACATGAAGACTTCTCCCGCAGTGGAGATTATCTTCCAGAGAGCGGACGAGATTTCGTTTTTTAACCGCTTAACCAATGTATGGTGCGAGAGCAGCAGAGGTCACTGGGTTTTTATCACACTGGTCCAGGAGAGAACAGAATTGTGGGAATATGAACGGATGGTCAAATATAGAGATGTATGGGTTTGCTGGGAGAGCTGGTCGCTGGTGCCGAGGAGCTCTTGAGCAGTCACTGATGGAGAAAGATGTGAGAAAGGAACTACCCACCATGTCACATTTGCTGACACATTTGTTGTTGGTTTTATCTAAAATTAAAAAAAATTGATTGGCCACTAATTGCCGATTTGAGGTGTTGACCAAGTGTGTGAATGATTTGTTTCTACAACCTCCATCCCAGTGTGAAAATATTAGCCTAGTATGTTTACAAATGTTGCAATATACATTCGCATTTACAATTTTAATTTCAGCTCATATATACTGGACACCCGTTTTGTCTTGTGAGAGCAGCTATTGTCTTCTGTTCTTCCACCATTTACGATACCATCTCAAAACGCATCACTTTCCAAATGGATGACCCACTGGCAAGGACAATGCAACGGTGATATAAAGGGGGCGGGGGGGTACTCACTTGAGGTGGGAGGGATGGGAGCCGAAGGTGCCAGGGGCGAGGGCGGGGTTGTCGTAGCCGTTCATCCTGGACTTCACACAAGACACGCCTGGATGGAAGAAGGACAAGGACACACACTTAGTCTACGGAATGTCGTTAATAGTTGCAAAATACCAATCCCAAGTTATAAGCAAATCTTAAATTCGACAGCATTCGAGCCACATTTTTAAATACAGCGATCTGCAACAGAGGACAACAACCCAATATGTGCTTCTCTGAAGCTATAAACAACAGATCTCTTTTTACCCAATAAGACGACTGAACGTATTTCATGGATCGTCCAAAACAAGGACAAATCAATGCCCTTGGCCAACAGATGACTCCACTGATCCATTCAACAGCACTGACAGAAATACAACCAAAATATAAATACACTTCAACCTCCCCAACCGCGCCGTAGATGAGTGACGCCTGATCACACGACGCAAGCCCGCCGCTAACCAATCGGCACGAAACGATACCCTGCTGGCAACACACAGATTACGCTATCTCCGACACAGACAATGGAGCAGATCGGAGGCGACTGATCAGACAAGACGGACGCAACCCGTCCCCTCGAGGGCCCGGTCGGGGGCCAACAGGAGAGAGAGGGAGATTGCGGCCCTTGTCTTTTTGAACCCATCACTCGACCTCAGAGCCATTGTTGTACGGTGTGGACATGCTGCTTACGCAAATAACCCGGTGATGCCTCAGGGAGCCTGGGCTGATTGGTGGACTGGGTTTAGTGCCCGGCAGCTTTGGTTGCAACACAGAGAGCCCGACTATGACTAGAGAAGGGTGTGTGTGTGTGTGTGTGTGTCTGTGTCTGTGTCTGTGTCTGTGTGTGTGTGTGTGTGTGTGTGTCTGTGTCTTTTTATGTGTGTCTTTGTGTGTGTGTGTGTGTGTGTGTGTGTGTGTGTGTGTGTGTGTGTGTGTTCCTTCACAGCTGTTTACTTTTAATAAATGTCACATGCTGCATATTCAACGAGGTTTCAAAGATGGAGCCGAACTGTCTGAACCCAGTCTGAGGGGAGACGCAGAACAACAAGTTGTCAATAATAAAAATCGTAAATCCTCATCTGACGACATACAACTCACTTAATTATATGCTGTTTCTAAAACAAGACAGTGTTTATTTGATTTGATTTAGTACAAAAGAAAAATAAAATGTCATCAAATGGTGAATGGAAAATGTATCTTCTCCACTCTCTTTCCTCACTAAATGATGTCAGATTTCCACCCTGATATAAATCCTTTCACATACAAACAAAGTGACGACTGTGGAAAAGCACTGTGTTCACAAATGCTCTTAACCTAAGCTATCAAGCCAACAAGCTAACCCGTGCCTCTTCTGTGATATTTGACTTGGAAATGCCGTTTAGCGCCGAATTTGTGTGTTGCAACTGACAACCGTTTTTTTGGACAACTGAACGCCGTTCACAACGTGACAGACACACGACACCGTCTCCCGCTGTAGGGGGTCCTGGAGAAAAACGATTCAACAGATTGGCCGGGCGGCATGAGACTAGACCGCCTGCGTCAAATAAACCAAGTTACTTCGTCAAGACGGTTTGTTTCCGAGACTGCCTGTACTTGTCTCTGTATGAGTGTGGACCGGCAGGGGGGTGGGAGGGGGGGGGGGGGGGGGAATGGGCGAGAAGGTGACGAGGGAGCAGTTGGCGTGACAACGACGTCAACGCTTGTCCTTATGAACTCAACATCGCATGTTTAACACGTCGACTTCCTTCAGCCTGCGGCCACAGATTTGGAAAATGCAAATGGAAATGGGGGGGATGACACAAACGGGTGTGGGGAGGAAGGAGTGTGTGTGACTCACACACACACACACACACACACACACACACACACACACACACACACACACACACACACACACACACACACACACACAGACACACACACACACACCAAGACCCAGAACACCAGCAATGGTCCACTTATTAAAAATAGACAAGGGAGGTCAGATTCACTGCCTTTGCAGTGGCACAGCCACGCCGCCCAACACAACCCTGACCAACGGGTCTGTTGCCATCCCTAAACCTAAAGACATCAAAGACAGTGATTGGTCGAGGCAGTCGGCCTACTGATGACATCACATGGCAAAATTAGCATAGACACTTGAAAAAGCATTGGCAAGTATGTAAAGTATTTTTGATCTGAAATGAAAAACATTATGAGATCAGTTGAATTGAAAGTTAGTAAAAGTGTCACAAAAAAACATAACCCAATGCAATACCTTCTTTCGAGAGTCCATTATTGTATTCATAAACATCGTTACAGAGCTGGTATGTTCACCAGACGATATGTCATTGGAGTGTGGGTAGAAAGTCAACCACGATAAACAGCCCGGCTGACTCCTAGCCACGCCCTGCAGCGTGCGATGGTTGAGACCTCTGCTGAAGGACAACTCGGGACACACACCATCAGCACCATCTTATCACGTCAGGTCAAGACGCTCCTAAGGGCTTTGAAAGAGCCAATGAATAACCAAACTCATACCCTAGTCCCCAAGCCTTTAATCAGTGTGCAAACAAGGTGATTCAGGTAGCATTCAAATCAAATAACTAAATCCAAGGGGAAAGACAGAACACTGACATCCTACGATACTACTTCCTACGATACTACACGATACTAGTACTAAAACAAACAGGAGCGCATTACACTCACAACCACACTAGCATTTCTCTCAGCAATTCTCCTGGTAAGACCAAACAATATCTGAGCTGCTGAATAAAGGTTTTGCCTGGCAGCAGAAACCAACCCAACACTCCTTTATAAAAGATAAACACTGCACACACAGAGAGAGAGTCGTGCCAGCTAGTTTCCACACAGAGCATTTTCCACTTCTTAACGAGCCATTAAACACTTCCTGGGGGCCGCCTGGGAAATGTCACATTCAGATGAAAAGTTCATAAAGTTGAAATAAAACAACTGCTACACAAAAATATTCTGTGTGTGTGTGTGTGTGTGTGTGTGTGTGTGTGTGTGTGTGTGTGTGTCTCTCTGTTAGCATAGCGTTGCTGTATGTACAGTGGAGCAACAAGATGACTTTTCCCAGGGCCCCAATTTTCCTTTGGGCTCCGTATTTCATTGAACTGAAGAACATTCAGAAGGCCTCGCTCTCTCTCCGTCTCTCTCTCTCTCGCCCTCTCTTCGTTACGTGGTAACCATAACTACCTCCAGACAGGTCAACTTTAAACTGAAACAATATGGCTGCTCCTGTGGGTGTGGATGTTTTGGCCCTTGGGGGCATCCTTAGCACCAAGATAAAGGACTTGAGGGCTAAAGATGTATCATACCTCCCATCTCAATTGATACACACCAGAGACAATAAATTTAACTGCAATAAAAAAGACGTACATGGCTCTCCTTAACTTCACAACTGAAGTTAAAGGGGACATATAATGCCACCAGGTGCGAGTTTGATTAGCCTTACAAGCCGTTTCAAAAATCTGCCCCATATGACATCCCTAGTGGGCGTGTCCACCTAGATCTGTGCTGGATAGATCAGTCTACCAGCCTACCCAGTGGACTGAGGTAAACATTGCTCATCTATCCAGCACAGATCTAGGTGGACACGCCCACTAGTGATGTCATATGGGGCCGATTTTTGAAACGGCTTGTAAGGCTAATCACACTCACACCTGGTGGCATAATATGTCCCCTTTAACATCCACTAGAAGTCCCTTCCACATACCTACTACAATACCAGACCGATTTGATTTCCTCCTTTTGAAAGACACACAAAGTAGTATTGATAATTTGGCACTTACTGTACACACTTTTTGTATGTTTTTTACGTCCTGGCACTTGAAAATAGTACTCATCAAGTGTAGCATCTTATCCTAGCTATGTTTGTTGGACAGGGGAATGGGTAAACCTCGCGATTGTTAGTGCTTGGCACTTGGTTCTATGAACACCTTTACTGTACCGACAGCCATGTATTGTTGTTTCTCTTTCTTCTGCTGCTTCGGATAAAAGCTAAATGGCCTGAATGTGAATGTAAAATGATCATTTTTACTTCATGACAACCATTCACAGATGATTAAGTGGTTGACGAACTACAACAGAGAGCAAAGCTTCAACATCCACTCGCCACTGTTATTGAAAACATCGAACCCAAAAGCTTAGTTTGATGGTACAGCTTCAAATGTATGACAATGATGCATTGCAGAGGTTCTAGGTAAGTCATGACTGTATTGGCCGTGCTGAGACACCACAGACGTTTGTTCCTGGTTCATCAGTGGGAAAATCGCAGATCACCTTGTAGAGAATCCAATGTGCCAAAGCTAAATTTAGCGGTGACATAGTGGCCTATATGAGACGAATAGGCTCTCGAAGGCGGCTGCAGCAGCCCCAAAGCTCTACCTACGGTGGATGCAGAAAGCCCCTTACGTTGAAGTTCAAACCTCATGATTCAACCTGACAATCAAGGAGATGATTAGTGTGCTATTTGTGGGTGACCAGACACCGCTTACATCACCTTACGTGAAATGGTATATTTTCTACACATTATATTAAACATTTTCCTCAAACGTTTTGTCATTTTTAGAAGGCTAAGCAGAAGTGAAGGAGGAATAGAGGCAACACCCACACCCACAGCCCAGGTGGTAGACTGACACCCTATATTAATGATGGATGAACAACTGTGGTGTCATCACAATAGTGGGTCGTACGCACGCGCACACACTGGCACACACACACACACACACACACACACGAGCACTGTGGCCTTTCCATGGCCCACAGTGTAGCACCTTTACACAATGTGCGCTGGAGCAAGGTTGCCAAGGAGCACAGTTAGCTGCAGCCCTGCGTGTCAGTCCAGGTGGAGTGAGTGTCAATAGAGGGAGCTTCACTGCTCCCCCAATAACAAAAACACAAATGCACTTAAATATTTGACAGACCCTCCCTGTTGCTTAATACGGCCCCTATTTTTTTCAAGTATCTTAATGTTATCCATGTTGCTACAGCTAGCCATTAAGTATTTTGTGTAGAGTATGGCCATGCCACCTCGTTAAGCAATCAAAGGACATTAATATGAATCTCGCCTCTTCACCGCAACCGGCCACGTCTTTCTATTCACTTCCCGCGTCAAAAGCCGTAACGTTCAACTGTCTATCCGTCACTTTCCCGCCCTTTCCTGACACCTCTTAAGATCAGAGCCCATCAATCCTGGTGAGGACGGCCTTCAACCAATCGATGGAGGGTTAGCCCACCTCGCAGCCTGCCATAGGTCAGCCCGGATTAGAAGGGGAAACGACCGGGACGTCATTACAGCGCCCGGGCCCTCGACTGACCCAGATCACGTACGTCATAACGTCATAACGACTGACAGACAGACAGACATCTGGTGGCTAACCCTCACCCTCACAGAGAGGAGTTTGGTTTTCTAAGAAATACAAGAACCTCCGACGAGAAGTAATCTGATCCCCAGAAGACAAAAAGGAGAACGAACAGACTGGCCCCAGTGTGACCAACGCCTGTCGCAAAAGGACTATTTGTATGTAACTAATATTGTACTTCTGTTGCGTAGAACACATTAATTATTTAGAAGGTTTTAGCAGAGAGGAAAAGCCATCCTTCTGTTTCTACATGAACATGTCCCCAAACATGTCACAGTCGGCATCAACACTATCCACCATTTTCCCAGACTACTTGTCAGCATTCTTTTCAAATATACAACCCCAAAGTGGCCATGAATACAAACCCAGAGAGGCCATGAACACTGCAAGGTTGGGACTTTTAATAGCCCTATAGACGTCCGAAGGCTTGATTTATGATATAGCTCCTAGCCTCTACTATCTGAGGGTACTATGTCGCACCCTGGTCATTGGCCTTCCTCCGAGGGGCGACCGTACATTCCTATAAAGCACACTGGTGTTTGTCTGATTGGAGCGTGTCAGTGAAGGAGAGCCTCCAAGGTCCTTCAGCGACCACGTGGTCTGCACGGAGGGAGAGACAGGTGGATATACCTCAGGGATTATCCCACAGATACGCAAATAACCCATGTCTAGTATGTTGATAGTTTGTGGTGAGTTCATCTGTGACATGGCAGAGGCATGGCATGGCAGTTTGTCTACCAACACTGCAGTGGGATTTCCATCTTCCTTGGTCACATTAAAGCCCTCATTCAACAGCCAGCCTTGATAAGGCTGAGTGAGGAAACATCATACCTGGCCTGTGAGGTCAGTGGAAAGAGCATTGCAAACAGAACCCGTCCCACTGTAAAGAAATGGTGACACCACAAGTGTGCAAGCGTTATGGGTGGGTCCGTTTTATCTCTCCAAAGTAGTTTAGTGACGCAAAGTAGCCCATTAGCACGTCCTACGTTATGACACACACGTTTAAGATTCCCTCTCCCCTAGGAACAGCTCTACTGCAAACAAATACAGGCCCGGAAGATCTTACGAAACAGAAGACAAAAGAACCACCAACTGACTCATCTTGAACAACTCTAGCAAGAATGAACTGAACATCTGAAGCTTTGAACAATTTCAACTAAATATTAACTGGGAAACATTGTATTTTAACCAAGTTGCACAAGTAACACGTTTTTTTGGTGTGGCTTAGTATATGGGGAGTGTCCAATCTTATTGCTAAATATAAATAAACAATGACTCATTCTCCAAGTGGTTACTGATTTACACAAGTCATTTAATTACACAAAGGGCTATAAGGAAATATGCAAAACTGTATTTTGCAACTCTTCATCATGAAATGAATTACAGAGTAGCCACTTCTGTTTGCGGTAGGCCTAAATATAAAAGTACAAGTATCGCTAACTTAACATCCAACACGATCTGTTTGATGAGAGGCTCACCGAAACACAATAACTGAGTTGTACTGGCAATTCAAAGACCTGCGGATGACTTCATTGAAGGAACTAAATGTAAGCAAGGGCTATAAATGACACATGAGCAGGAAGGGCGGGCACAAAAAAATAAACATTATACCAGCTGTCTGAACCGGTGAGGATCAGATTCCACACAAGCAACCCATCTGCCTGTCTGAACACGGCAAATACCAACATTTCAATAAATGATCATCTTTCGGAGGTCGAGAGAGATCTGGAGACGGCCGAGGTGTCAACTCATTTGGATATTAACAACACAGGCCAGGCCTCGAGCACGCTGTCTTCTTCAGTAAACAGTATTGACCGACAACAGCTCTACGGGTCCAGGGTTCGAGTCCAGCCATACCTGTCCCGTATGCGGTGTCACATCACGTCGCCAGCCCCCTTAAATCCAGTTCATCCGTTCCTCCTTTATTCTTTCAATCGCAATTTGAAGCACAAGTACTAATGTTTCTTCTCCATTCGCACGTCGCTCTCCCACAATGGAAAGTAAAGAGGATTTGGTAAGAAGATTTACACTGAGACTCACACACACACACACAGGCGCACGCACGCACGCACGCACACTCTCTTAATCCCCCACATTTCTTCACAAGCTCCAAAGTGTTCTGGGATACATCTCCTCCACACAAGGCAGTAAGTACACAGTGTGTGTTTCAACAAAGCCAGAGCTGAGAAGTGAGCTGGTGACTCTTTACCCAATAATGAAATCGACCATAAAAACCTCCCTTTATGATCCGATTAAAAGGTTTCGTTATGAGTTCCCCTTACTGAGCTTTGCACACAATCCCAACGTGCTACTGTATCTCCCCCCTGGACCTATATATAACTCAAGGCCTGCATATACTGAAGATTGACTTCACGGCAGAAAGCCCCACTAAGAGCAAGCAGGCCCCTTCACTGTGCATTGACTAATCTGCTGATACAGCAACACTCCTGACAGCCACCCACACACACCACCACCCCCATCACCACCACCACCACCCCCACCACCACCCCCACCACCACCACCACCACACCCTTCTCCCAGGGAGGATCTGGGGCAATGGAAAACTGCAGGGGAGCGTGGTAAGTTGCTCATTGTTCGTGGCGTGTTCACAATAGCCCACATGCTGAGGGAGGAAGTACATTAAATGACTGAATACGAGGCAGTCTTCCATGAATCCCGTGTATTACAATAAACTTGACTTCATTCAAGTCACAATATATAAAAATATACTCGAGCGGGTATCTGGGCGGTGGCGTTGAGTTTGATAGCCAAAAACCAAACAGATGAGACAAAATTAACAACGAGGATAGATAAACCTAAACAGATACACGTAATAAAACCTCCAGAGTATTATCTGCAGGTTTTATTACGACTCGGTAGTAGCTGCTTCTAACTTGCCACGACCAATAAAGCGTTCATTACAGCCCCATTAAGATATGATTTAATCACACCGTGGATACGGACAGTCCCGGGTCATGTCCCTCGACACATGGTGTCTGTATTGACCGTAACTCAGTTTGAAACTGGTGCCCACTAAATATTCCAACTGCCCGATTAATAACCCCAGGCTCATTACCGCTGACCGGTGATAGACTATAGGGCGGTCACGATGGAAAGAGAATACAACTAGTGGAAATCAATGCATTCAGGCGGAGCACAGCTTCATGCGGGACTACAGATGGGACTACAGACTACAGATGGAAATTAGCCGGCATGGCTCAATCTGGCACATTTACATGTTGAACTCTGTTGCTCGTGTTTATTAATGTGCGCTGTCCCTTTAAATAAAGAAATCAAAAATGTGAACCGCCAATCAGTTTCATGCTGTGTGGAAATCGTCTTGAACAAGACAAGCTTTGGCCGCTGTAAAGTCTGTTGTCGTTGGTACGGTTACTTACCTGCAATGCATTCTGGGCTTTTCCACAATAGCTATAAATAACCAACTTCCAAAATGCATTCTTTCACTATGTTTGAGCCCACCATTTGTTGACCAGACAATGTGAAGCCATGAGCTCCACATCCGCCAAGCCAAGACTAGTATAAGTATTTGAAAATAAATTTGTAATACTCTTGATAGCAATTGAAGCAGAACTGTTTATTGCATATTAAAGCCAAAGATTAAATAATATTCTTGCTGGCAGCTCCATCCAAACAAAATATTTCTAATAATAAATTACATTGAATCCTGTTTCTAACCTGTGCTAGGAGAAACAAACTAATTGCAAAAAACAGCCAAGTACTTTTTCCTAATTTTAAAAGAATTAGACCACTTAGAACATCAAGACATTTTGAGCCGACAAAACCCCCTCACAATCACTTATCTGCATTAATAACTCTTAATCTGACTAAGTACCTCCGCACAAACGCAACAGCAGGCACTTGATCTCTGCAGAAATGTTAACAATGAATGACTTTGAAAGTTGTGCACACAAAAGGAGGAAAGTAAAAACTTAAGAGAATAAGCTCACATCAATCACCAGGAACTAATATAACTTAGCATGATGAACGTCCAACATTAAGATCCATTAAGCTATGTAGTCCGTCAAAACATCGAACAAAGCAGGAGAATACTTCACGCTTAAATCCTGTACTACCTGATGGGCAATCACTGTAAATCTTTTTACAGCTTTGAGAGTTTTAAAACATACCCTTCTACTTTAATAACCATAAGACCAAAGCCAGTTCTGATAAAGCGAATCACTGCCTGTGCTGAACACACTGGTCAATGTCACGGGTCAGTTGGTCAGCGTACTTAAAACGTTGTGTTCTGGGGATATTCATGTGTCAAACAAAGTCATGTTCTGTGTCCATCACTGCTCATTAGGTAATCACTAAATGGAATTTTGTGGTTTTTATTTTTGGGCAGAAACGCCAAGAAGCTGCCAAGTATGGCTTTTTAAATACTCGCCAACAACGACACCAGCTTTGAATTGTCCCAAGTATAAATATTACACTGTTGCAGCAGCACTCTGACAGTGTGCGATTAAAAATGTTTTTTTTCCCAGTCACATTTCTCCACATCAAGAGCTTGCCTTCAGATAAACGTTTTAATCCTTGCCAAAAAATGAAATGACACGTTACATTCTTGTCCCGCGTAAAAGTTAATTTCACCACAGAGACCGGTGAACCGTGAACCTAGCAGAACGCACGGCTCAGCGAGCCCACATCCTTCAAATGTTCCCATCGTGTTGGCTTAGAACCTGGTGCTAATAACACCAGCTGGAAGGCTCTCACACACCGGGGAGGAAACGGGAGAGTGCAGTACTTGACAATTTTGACCTTTTTGCTGGCCCAGGTTCAGCAAGAGCTGTACCTGTCATATTCCACGCTGCAAGACGATAAAGCATCTGTTCTGAGGCGTACATGTTGTATGCAACTTCACAAATGCATACAAACACTCCCATCCTTGCTGTATTACGCACGTATTTACTAGTTAGCATCTGTTGTGTATGATATTTTGCATTAAATACTGCAAGTGGACGAATTTTGTGATCCCACAGACAAAATGTCCCCGTCATTGGATTAATACAATTGAGCTTATCTTAAAATGTACTCCTTCAACAAACGACCGTCTAAAGATAGTAATAAAGCTAAATGGTGCCATGGTGTACCAAGATGCACTATTTAAAAGTCCCTTCTCTATCCAATGACAGGCCTCTCCTCCCTCCTCGCCTCCACATAGATAAGGAGTTCCTTCCTGGAAGAGTGTTGTGCTCCTTGAAGCTGGGATGCTGGATGGATGCCACACACATGCTTGTTTTGTTTGTTTTCCAGAAGAATCCCATTGGTCCCTTGGGTGCCAGTGTGGAGAGGGGGCGGGATTAACATAACATAACCCCCCTGGACGTTCTTGACGAGAAAAAAAAAGCACAGATAACAAGCTTTGCTGTTGGTGATCGAGTAAACAACGGACCAGTTGGAGTTCTGCGGGTCGTGGTTTATGGTAAAAGCTAAATAAAGTCAAGTAAAAATATACTGGTTGGAATCCGACTCTGATGAGGCATAACTTAAGAAGACAAAAGGTTTCAGATCTCATTACAAAACAAGCTTTGGCAGAAGTAAGGAGTTCTTCCAACAGAAGTAATAGAGCACTTCCCCCAGAAGTTTAAGAGTTCCCTACTGCCTTTTCTTCCCGCTACCCAGATAAGTAATCAGAGAACTCTTCAAAGAACCTCTACCACATCAACCTGAAACATTTGACTGTGTAATCTCCTACCTGCCCTCCTCTGAAGTCAAATTACATCACAATGATTAGGCTGCCATTCGTAAAAGTGTGTGTGACTGAGGTTTTTCTCTTTACTCTTCAAATCAGAAGTAGTGTCAACAGAAGAAACAGTCAGCTGATGACCCTTGACCCCTTGCACCCTATTGGATACTCACTGCCAATCAAAAAGCAAATTCCACTCACCTCGACCCACCAGGATAAGAACAGCATTAAGACGAGGAAAATGGAGGTAAAAAATAAAACCCAGTGACAAAAAGGTGGTGCAGTCAGCTGTAAAACATACCTCTAGGGCAGTTCCTTGGAACAGACAGGCTTGGGCGTTTGTTTTGAGCCCTGGGCCCTGATGTGTGATTAATAGCTCTGGCCCCGCCCACATAATAATCATCATAATCAGGGGGCGGAGCCTGTCATACAGGAGGCAATACTGCTCTGACTCAGGGATTGACATAAGCTTATAATTAATGGGCCACTGGGTGGAGGAGAAGGTGGTAGGCGCAAGAGGGGTTTAGAGGTTTGGCCTGGTTATCTATAAATGTTTCCTGGTCAACGGTCGCAGGCCGCATTAAAGCTAGTTTCAACACACGTCTGAGACTTCGTGTTTGCCAGGCAAAAGAACAAGATTTCTTCGTCTGAACAACATTGAACATGAGCACCAAACTGTTGGTTAAGTTTGTGATCGGACAACCAATGTACAGGCAGCCTTCAAAGTGGATTAATTCACCCGCCGGAGTGGAAAAATAGACCGACCAAGCAGCTCCTTTAATATGTACCCAC
The DNA here is from genome assembly GCF_949987615.1 of Pollachius pollachius. Lineage (NCBI taxonomy): Eukaryota > Metazoa > Chordata > Actinopteri > Gadiformes > Gadidae > Pollachius > Pollachius pollachius. The sequence goes on from NC_136937.1 coordinate 1,382,776, forward strand.
ACATTTTACCAACTGTCAAAATGTCAAATGTAGCCATCATGGGCTGGTGGCATTTGTTCATTTTGGACCCTGAGTGCAGGCCTCTGAAGCCCACAAGAACCAGAGCTTTGATTGTTCCACAGCTGTCCCTTGTAGCGAACAGACAGCTTAAGAGCAGAGGAAGTCCGGGTAACAAGGTGGGTGGAGGCGATTGTAAAGCAGAACATTTGAATAACAATGGCTGCCCAACCAGAGACTCTTAGTCGGATGAAACTCCGGCTTTGTTTGGGTTTTAATTCCCTTTCACAGGAATGTGAAGGTGAATACATTTTCATCAAGACAGGAGAAAATGCTTCTTAACCCATTTGTGCCGGCTGCTGCGCGACGCAACATTGTATCTAGTAGATACAATGTTGCGTCGCGCAGCAGCCGGCATAAATGGGTAAAAATAACTGGCATAAACAATGGCAGTTATTAACAGTCAACACGCACAAAACAAGTCACTGAAAATGTTTTATTGACAATTCAAAAACGTGTGGCGAGAATTTAAATAAGGAGGAGAATTCGACCAATCAGACAGAGGGAGAGAGAGAGAGCATAAGATATGTAGAAGGTGCCTCGGGGCATACTATTGGATTTTCCCTCCACAGACCAACTCCAGCAATAGATCTGCGCTGGCCAGGCTACATAAAGAGAGTGTGTGGGAAGGAGCTGCTGGATTTAGCTTATTATTCCCAAATGGAGACACATCTCCAGTGAAACCACTCGGTTCCCACTCACACCCAGACACGTCGAGGAAACAATAAGCGTAGGCCTACTATACTCATACAAAGCGGATGCGGACGATGACCCATTTGTTTTAACCAGGGTTGAAATGAAAATACATCTCCAACAGCGGCTCCGTTTCTCTATGTAAAAGACAGTCTGACGATTATGCTGCAAACCCCTATGGTATATCTTTGTGTCATGTTTCAGTGGATCACGATGTGCCAAGATTCCTGCATGTAAAATGTACTTCCAATCCGTGTTCCTCCACAGTTGCTTCAACGTTTCATTAATACCAAACATACCGAATCGATACAGCTTTCAAAAAAAGGGAACCCAGAAACCGAGTCTCACGGCACCAATTGGCTTGGTTCCCTCTCTAAACCCTCAGCGACCCCATGAATAAATAAAGAGCAGACAGGGACCGCTGCTCACGGAGCCAAAGATCGTCTGGAGCCGTAATGTGGTGGAAGAGGAGCGTTCAGTAATTTGCCTGTGGGTACAGCAAGGCTCAGATGATATGACAACATGACCAATATGAAGCCGTGTGACTTATCGCATATTAAGGGTGGATTTGTATTTGGCCCGTGAGCAAACATTGAACGTAATGTTGAAAGGCCAGCTGGATGTCGGGAACGCGCCACACCTTAAACGAGACCATAAACCTCAATGTCCTCAACTTGTCGATAAATTATTACCATTTCTCTTTATAAAAAAATTCCCAAGCGCTTCTACCTTGAAGCTGAACGGTATATAAATAATACATCTTATACATCGTTATTGTACTATTGTACTTGTACTGTAGCCAAGAACAATGTGTTCCCAATAGGCCTTAGACTGACCTCACAGCAGTACATCGTGCGAAGTTTCCAGCAAACTGAAATGAACACTGACCATGACTCATTCAGGAAAGGAGGACCTAAGCTTCCTGATCCAAGGAGGCCTAGTTCTACCCCCTGCTGAGAAACATTCGCCCCCCCCCCCCCATCCCACACACAGTACATTCTCCCGGTGGACTTCAATGTTTTGAGGTTTCAAATCTCCAAAACAAAGACTAGTCCTGGCTCCTTCCCCTTTTATGTAATAATGTGTCTTGCGATTCGACTGAATGTAACGCTCATAGGAGGATTCGACCGTATGGACTGCACTGAAGAACCCCACAAGTTCCCAAGGATTAAGGCTGTCAAGTGTATTTTGGGACGGCTGATGTTCGGTTTGACCACTTGACGTGACGCGTGACTCGCGTTGGATAACGCGTGTAACGCGCCTAACCTGCCGCTTGATCATTGTGCGTCACCAAAATGGTTCAACGCACCTAACGCGCCTGCGCATCCACCATCGCTCCGCTGTATTTAGGAGTCCGAGGTAGGAAACCCAAACGCCGCCGTGTTTGGGTGCATGATAGAGCTTAGATCGGGTTAGATTAAACAATCTCGGATATAAATAACAATAATCGGGTTCAATAACTTCACATGGTGTGTCTGGTGTGTTTCCAGCATTCGTAGTGTTGATCAGCAGAGAAATAGTCCGCCAAAGACGTTGAGGTTGCTTAGCAACCAAAGACGCTGCCCATGCATGTGAATGGAGCGTTCCCTCTTCGTCAGAACTATCAAACCAAACATCCTTCACATTCACCGAGCGAACATTATGAAAGTAAAATGCACATTTCTCGCTTAAAATGTTTACATAAACACGTTTAATGGCGTAACTATGTTACTATTTCCATACAGAATAAAGAGTAAGATGTCCGCCATGTGCCTCTGTGCAAGCGTGTTAAAAGCTATATTTTTGGAACTCGGCGCGTTGGTGCGTTTACGTGCGTCATTACGTGCGTCTGCCGCGTCTAACGCCCCTAACGCGTCTACGCGCCTAAACCAATGGTTCCCTATGTAAAAATGCCCCTACGCGAGTAACGCGTTTGGTGTGGCCGTACCTTTACTCTCAGGACAATCGCTATCGGTCGATGTGAGAGATGGTTGGCGTCGGTTGTTTCTGATTGGACGTTGTACTAACAAACGTCCAAACAGGAGATCTTGAACAATGAAAAAGTAGCTGAAAACCACTACAGATTTGATCTTTTCTTCTAAACAAGTCCAACATGAATGGCATTCAAAGAATTTGTATAAGATATGATGACAGCAAAATTGAATTGCGTCCGCACCATACAAATCGACCTTGTGCTTTAACACTGGAGACGGTCATGAAACTCACTCACTCCTTCCACAAACATTGAATTTGAAAAGGCTGAACAAAAGTGCACAGAAGCTCAAAGACATCAAACCCGTTCGGGAAAAAACAACAAACTCCCCGACAGACGGAGGCCGAGGCCTGGGTGACATAACGCAGAGAACGTCTAGGCTCTGAAAACACCCCGATACGTCCACCAGAAACAAACACAAACACACAAGTTACACAGAGGAGCGCCGACCGACCACGGCACGGTCGGAAATTCATCGCCAGGGGATTAAGGGTCAGCTCTCCTTTCCAGAAGTCAGCGTTATTAAAAGGACACTAAGCCATAAAGACCTTTGACCCCAAGTGCCGTGTGATGATGAGGAGGGAAAAAAACACGAGGACGTGAAAACATAGAAAAGGCTGGCACAGGAACGCAGACTCCCTCGGGGGCTGCTGAGAGTTTCATAAGCCTACAACACAGTTTGCTGACTGTTTCAAATGACGTCCAGTCATTTAATGTGCGCACTTATTGTATGTTGTACGTCCTGGCACTTAATGCACGCACTTATTGTATGTTGTACGTCCTGGTACTTAATGCACGCACTTATTGTATGTTGTACGTCCTGGCACTTAAAAATAGCACTTGGCATCATGTAGCATCTTATCCTAGGTATCTTGGGTTAACCTAGCAATTGTTAGTGCTTGGCACGAAAATCCTTACTGTACTGACAGAGATATGTTGCTGATTCTCTTTCTTCTGATAAATGTACATATTGTAAGGCCCTTTGGACAAAAGCGTCTGATAAATGCCCTAAATATAAATGTAGCACACAAACGGAACAACAAGATGTATGCGATTTGTCAAATCGGTTCCACAAAATCGTTGTCAACCCAGGAATGCAGCTAAACAAACACGACCACGAATGCAGATGAAAATAGATGGCCGACGCTCTCCTGAGAACAGCACTCTGTGTTGTTGATGTCTTACAGTGTGGATCCCACCCCCACAGGCGGCCACTCATAACAACAGTAATCCAACAGGCCTCTGCTCTTCAGACATTGATGCATGTCTTATTTCTGCCCTGCGGATTCCCAGACAGCCAGGGGGAGTTCCACGAGGTGGCCGCCTCCCGAGAGCACGCACACCGGACGCCACAGGTACGACTGCGTCACCCCGGTAGGACTTGACTGTGGACCAGTCGCCCGTCTCCGTGGCGACCGCTGTGGACCTAGTAGCGCTGGGCCATTGTGCTTCCATTATACGGATGAGCCGGAGCAACATCAACAGAAAGATCTCTCGGATCTAATCCTGACTTCTGTGTTTGTCCTTAAAGTTGGGCAATAGTCTTTATCACAAGTATTGATATCATTCTACTGTTGGATTTTATTGCTATTGTTGCATTTTAACAATTGTGTCATCATAACAATAGCTAATTTTATATAATGACGATATATATTGTCATAAAAAATATATAGTATTTTTTTTTCTTCCTTGTTTTGAACTAACAGCAGAGTTTTTGTGTGCTCAAAATATTAATATATACACACACGTGTTTCTGAATATATTTTCCTTGTTTTGAACCAACAGCAGAGTTTCTTGTGTGCTCAGAAATCATGTTCTTCGCTCCCTTCCAGAAGCCTCTCTGATCAGCCTGGCGACACCAGATTCCCTCCACTGAAGAACTGTTGTTCTTGGCACCATCTGTTCAGTGTGTGTGTGTGTGTGTGTGTGTGTGTGTGTGTGTGTGTGTGTGTGTGTGTGTGTGTGTGTGTGTGTGTGTGTGTGTGTGTGTGTGTGTGTGTGTGTGTGTGTGTGTGTGTGTGTGTGTGTTAAAGCCCCCTTGCTTCCCAACAACAGACACCCAGACTGGAATTACTACACAAGCCACAGGTTACAGATCTGACTAATACTGTAACACACACACACACACACACACACACACACACACACACACACACACACACACACACACAAAAGACTGGAAAGGAAATACAGTCAAATGTTTGCCCATTAACACTGCTATAAACATGAACAGCAGGCATCATGCATCTAGTAAACAAAGGGAATTGTCATCACTCTTGAACGCTACCCCTAAAGTTGGCATGGTTCACAGTCACAGTCAGTCGAGGACAGCTGTCCATAATCTTATTGTTTGGAGCTTTGTGTCTGAACCTGGCTAAATCAAAGTCCCACCAAAGAACAATTAATATCCGAAAAGCAAGAAAACGTTGCTTTGCACAACGGAGGGTAGGGCATCCCAGCAACCACAAGTCCCCAACTAAGTAGCCATGTCCAAAGGGCTAAGGCTATTAGCAAAGAGGATTATCGACTAAAATCGCTATGCTGTCCTATACTTGAGTGGATGTATAGGATATTATCAGCCATGTGCTCTATTGCTACTCTTCTATTGTTTTACCGGGCCGTGACATCGTCAGAAGAAGAGGTTGTTATTTTTTTTAAAACTCTTGCATCGCGTAAGGAGACCTGCTGTGACAACTGAATTCCCCCTTGGGGATCAATAAAGTGTTATCTAATCTTAGCCCACCAGAGAAATAAAGGCTGCTAACTCCTCTCTCGTCTGTTGCCTAGAGAGGTCCCAGGCTGCTAATGAGCTGGCCCGCCAGCTTAACACCTTTACCCCATTTCTCCTCCTGAACGTGTAGTTCAGTGTGCGTGCGTGCGTGCGTGCGTGCGTGCGTGCGTGCGTGTTTGTGTCGTGCACGTGCGTGTGGGTCCTCTCCCTGTGATAAACGGGGTGTTAAATATTGATCCAGTCGGATCCACTTGAGTTTCGCCTCCTCCAGGTGACGTTGTGCTGTGGATTCTGCAAAGGGGGCCCCAAGACAACGGAATAAAGCACTCAAGCTTGCGTTTGAATAGAGCAAACTACACTACGGCCGGGTGCTCCGGTACCCCAGCAGGGTACCCGTAGTTTGATCACCTGTCAGTAAGGCAGCATTTCGCAATCTATACCAACAACACAACAGAGCCACGCACACCCGAATACACCGGGTCGAGGTTCCCTACGTGACGTTCGGCACGGTTTATGGGTGTCCCCCCTCAAGCATACGGCTATAAAACCTAATTTAGGACAACGACGAGTGATGGTAGGGAATCCACTGTACGTGCGCCTCGTCCATGGGTGGACCCGAGTGCAGCCTACCTGTACGGCCCTGCAGAAGGGCAGACCGGGCGCAAGTTGCCCTGGTTCAGGTACGCGCCCTCCGTCCAGCCTCACCATGTTTCAGCGCCTCAATACGGCGGCTTTTAAGCGATTACAGTACAACACGTCTGTCATATTCCCCTTTATAACTGCGAATACGTCATATGGTGAACTGTTAACAAATAAGGAGGAAAAGAAGGAGAACAAAAGACATTCAGATGAAGAGGATCCGGGTGTAATGGTTAAATGTACTCGCCTGGACGGTCGACCTCATGAGGAGCCGCTCAGCGTGGCACCTGTCCGGCTAACCTGGAGGACGCCCCGGGGTCGGGTTTGTTTGCGGTCGCCAGGAAACCAGACGCTTTCTCACATCCGTTAGAGAGGTTTCTTTTCTTCGTCAATTAGTTTATAAAATACATTAAGACCGGGAGCAGGGAGCTCCGTTTGTTGCCGAATTGGACTTGACTTCAGAATTGTGTCACAAATACTGCCCTTTTCTTACCCCCCGCCTTCCCGCCCCTCAGCGGTCCCGCCTTACCGTGGCAGCAGCGCCCTCTACTGGATATTGTACGTCGGTGCATTAACATTAATCCTATCTGGGAGAATAAACAGACACCGTTCATTCAGGCTGGCATATACCCGGCCCTCTAATACCATCTTAACTTTAAATATAATACTGAGCTTACTTTCATTTAAGCATTTCTTAAAATCCCTAAAGCGATCTTTAAAATATTTGACATAACATATCACTGTCAAATACATGAGAAAATGTGTTGCCTGTTATTGTAGCACTCTGAAATGACTTGCTCATTCTTTAAAGTGAAATACATGTTTAAAAGGCGATCCAAAATAAAAATAACAAAAATGTTATCATTTCAAATTTTATTTCAATAGTAATCATACATCTACTGCTTTTTTTTACTTCACAAAACTGTGCACATTTACAACAAAGAAAAAAAGTTACACATAATCTCACACAAATACACAGGCCTACTCCCACATAGATTCATACAGGTACCATCAATAATCTAAAGTGTGTGAATCCTGAATATGTCTATCCGTCTCCCTATTTCGGGCGGGCCTCTCTCTATCGGTCAAGTAAAAAGACCAACTAGCGAATCAATGGCTTTGCTTTATTTTCATGTGTATTTTTTAAATCTATTGGATTATAGTGGCGTTTGGAATAATTGCTTTAGGTACGAACCAAATGGATGGCGCATAGTAATCAACCTTATGGCAGAAATCCATAACCCCAGCACACACACAGACACACACACACACACACACACACCTGTCTGTTAACCTCACATGATCCCACACACACACGCACAGGTTCACAGCTTTGGAGTAACCTTCAAATGCACAATAAACGCGTTCATGCTCAACTTCTCTAGACAAAGATGAAGTACTCGGATCGTGATATTAGAGAACACTGCTTAACACAAGCTGTTTGGGTGGGGTTCCTCTTAAGGCATTCCTAGGTATCAGGGGGAATAGCATGTCTTTTAAAGTCTTTTGTGGTATTCCTTTAATAACATGAAACATTCCGTCCCGTGTGACTGTGTTCACAAGCAAAACCGATCACTCTTAATGACATCAAAAAAAAAAATCCGGCCTTTAATATTGGGTGCGTCCACATTTTTCACAACATCTTCTCCCACTCCAACAATATGTGTCCCCAAGTTCATTTATAAAGCGTCATCACTCAAAACTTCAAACACGTTAGGGTTCTTCTTAAACGTCCTTCTCCTCTGTGAAGAGGGGGTGTAGGGTCAAGACGCACAGTGAGCTTATTAGATTCAGACCTTTAACATGAAATGGATCAAAGCTGGCACGGAGACAAGTGTTGATTTGAAGAAGACTTGAACTTGAACTCAACATGGGGGGGGGGGGGTTGGGGGTCAACAGAGCACCAGGTGCCCCGTTCACATAACGGCCATTTTGGTTCTAAATGTGCTAAGAACCAAGATGGCGGCTAGGTGACTAAAGTCCCGTTGTGTATGATTTGACATTTCCTCTGAACAGGAGGAAAACAATGACTTGAATCTTTATTCGTGACGGTGATGCTTTGGCCGGTCCTTATATCCATTCATAAGAGCGTAGCCGTGGTTCAGGCTTTGGGGGGGGGGGGAGGTCCACACGAGAGCTCGCCCCCAGAATTATTATTTATTTTTAAAGTGCATGTCCACAATTCTATGATATTTATACATATTTAAAATTTGCACATTTAGAACAATGTTTTGAGGACGACATTGTCCACTTTGATTTGTTTCGGAGTTAACCGACTTTAAACTCAACATCCAATTATAGTCATTAGCATTTCCCAGGGGTAGACAATTTCCCCCATCCAATGGGAAAAAACAAAAAACCCAAATCATGTTTATAACCATGGGCACTACCAAGTGTTCAATAGGGAGGGGGGGCGGTCACAATTGAAAATAAATAGGAAATAAACAGAGATGGATCCGTTGACAGGGTTACTACTGTATTTTGGGGATGACAACTGGTATCTTCTCTGAATTGGGGGGAACTTTACCCTCTCCCCTAAAGGATGCGTGGTTACGCCCATGTCCGTTCAAGAGCAATTGCCTTGACTTTATCTTGTGTTTTATATCGCGGTCCTCAAATTTAGGCAGTAAAACGTGTCAAGTCTTGTCAGGCAACGTCAATGACAACCCGGTTGTTTTCATTTGGTAACGGTCGGAGAGTTAAAGCCAGAGTGAAGTAAGAGAAATAAAACAGGCCAATGAAAATGACATCACTTCCTGTATACCAAGGATAACATCTCTGGACACCGGCCCATACCACGTATGAACGATGCATCATGTATACACGTCTACCTGCTATTTAAACAGATGTTTTTTTCTCTGTTGGGGAAGAATGTAGCCGGACATGGCCAGACCAAGGCACAAACACGTATTAGTCTCGAACCCCTCAGTTCACTTTCGATGTTTTTTAAAGGCGTAGAACAAAAGGCCTTAGGATGCAATTGGCTAGACCTACAACCAATCAGAGCGGGAAACGTGTGACACATCAGTGGCAGCCATCTTGGTTCTTAATGACAACCGCGCTCCCATAGGGCGCCCCTCTGATCACAGTCAACGTATCAAGCCCGCCCCATATTAGATCAACGGTTGTGATTGGCCAGCTGGAAATCTGTCTGAACGTGAGAGGGGGCAAGACGCATAGGACATACCAAACACAACCTGGGCTCGCAGATTCGTCTGTTACTAGGCTAGGGAAAAGGGTCTCCATTGGAACAAAGTACAGTATACAATGTGTGAGGTTTTTGACGTGCTACACACAGATACCACAAGCACGCCAACAACTACCACCTCATTTACTATAATTAGTGAATAAGTTCCCCCCTCAATCGGGAGTTTAAATGATTGAACTGTAAATGCACTTCTGGAACCTCTAATGTTTTTAACCCAACATTCCCATCGATCCATGCGTTTCTTGCCCCAACAAACAGCTCAATCATGTGCACAAGTTGTTATGTTTCACTCGACTTGAATTAAACTGCAAAAGTGCAACGATAAACACAAGTAAATGTCAGGACTACCAAACCTGAGCCAAGGACCTCAAGGTTATTTTGAAATGTCTCTTAAAAAGCGGTTTTAAACACTCGGTAAACTCTCTGTCAAGGCTGTTAGATCTTTGAACAAGAGTCCCAGCCTCTTTGATATGAAAATCACTTACTAACTTACTCACTTACTCTCAGTTTCTGCCTGTTTAGAGAACTTCTTTCTGAAGTCCTCCAACACTCTGACCCCTTCATGCCAACTGCAGCCCTGTCTAGCGAATGCCTTTTCCGACAGGACTTGAACGCATCACTGAAGTTAACCTTTCTTTACCAGACAGCTGACGTCCCAGCTACGTTTACTTTTCAAATACATACTGGTGGTAATTAAGTATTTAAAAAAAAATCTTTCAAGCAACAAACACTTTTGGTTTCCCAAAACCTTCATTTCTTTCCAGTTCATTAGAAATCCTTAGTATTAATTTCTCCTCGTTGGTCGCCGAAGTTCAGAAGTATCATCCTGCAGCTCAAATTAGGACCTGAGTTTTAACTATGAGCTCAGTTGAGAGTTTTCGATGAAAAAAATAATATTCAAAACTTATTTTGGATTCGTGAGGTTCTGGATTGTTGACACCTTGACAACACCTTGCAGAGAAGCAAAAAAATATTTGATAAACCTCCTTTTTTTTCCAGTTCAACATCACCAGACTTCGGTTTACGTTTCTTGTATTGATGAGAAAATGTCTTATGTCAGGCAATTGTAATGGGCGATTGAGAATTAAAAGATGATCAGAAAGGTTTTTCAACAACGCAGACAAAACATTCAAAGGCTCAGTCGTCAGTAATACAACAGTTTTTCTTTTTGTACAACCTAACGCGTTCCTCTCCTTCCCACTCGGAAAAAAAACGACGCCGTTTCCAAGGCGAGAGTCACGCTTCACTACATTTAAGGCCCACTGAAGAAACACACTTCCTGTATTAAAGTGCCACTAAAGTTCAAGGTCTAACCTGGGTTATATTAATTGTCTTCCATGTTATCCCAACTAGGCGGGAACGCAACAAAAAAAAAAATCCATTCCAAAAAAGAAAGAAAAATCCATTCAAGTCTATACAAAAAGAAAAAAAACTACAATCCCCAGGTTCTTAGGACTACAATCCCCCTCAGGAAACCTCGATGATCTCCATGCTGCCGGAGAAGCTGGTCTGGCTGCCCACCTTCCCCATCTCCTCCCGGGACCGGCTCTCCAGCATCCCGCCGCCGAACTCCATCTGGCAGGAGCGTCTCTTCAGCTGCTTCTCGAAGGAGCTCTCCTCGTGCCAGCTCCGCCGCGAGTCTCCGCGGTCGCCGCTCTTCTGGCGCCCCCGCCGTCGCACCGCCTCCAGACCCTGAGAGCAGCTGTAGGCCGCCAAGCCCCCGCCCCCGTTGCCGACGTTGCCGACGTTCCCGCCGGCCCCGGCGCCGCCCAGGATGGCGGAGGTGGAGTAGAAGCGCGTGGGGTCGGAGGAGAGGTACCAGCCGCCGGCCAGCGAGGACGTGGACACGGTGACGGGCCCCAGCAGGATGTCCGAGTGCCAGCCCTTCAGGGTGCAGCCCCCGGCCCCGGGGCGGGCCAGGTGCTGCTGGCTGCGGGACAGGCCGAGCAGGAAGCTGGCCGCCTGGGCGCCGGTCGCCTCCTCCCGGCTGGTGCTCCGGTGCAGCCTGGCCGGCTTGGGGCCGGGCTCCTTGGCGGTGGAGGCGGAGGACGAGGAGGAGGAGGAGGAGGTGGTGGTGTTGGTGTTGGTGGAGTGCTGGGGAGGGCCGCCGGGGTTCCGGGGCCCGTCCGCCTGCTCCTTGTCCGGGCTGTGCTCCGGCGTGGACTGCTCTGACACCTCCTCCACGGGGGAGAACTGGCAGGGCTTGCTGGCCGGCTCCTTGAAGGCCGACGGCTTGAAGTACTCGGGGGCGTCGCCCTGTGGGGCGAAAACGCGGTGAGGCGCACCTCCTCCACCTCCTCCTCCTCCTCCTCCACTAACCCCGCCTCCTCCACTAACCCCGCCTCCTCCTCCAACGCCCACGCCCACGCCGCTGGCTCCGCCCAGCTCGCCGTACGACTTGATGTCCAGGGAGAAGGAGCGCTTGAGCCGGGCGCTGTCCTCGGGGCCCTCGGCGGCCAGCTGCAGGCCGCTGAGGGCCCGGGCCAGCAGCTGGTCCTCGGGGCCGGCCGCCAGCACGCAGGGCAGGGTGAGGGGCTCTAGCCACGCCCCCGCCGCCGCATCCGTCTCCGGGAAGGCCCCGCCCACGCCGACGCCCTCGGCCTCGCGGGGCGCCCCTGGTGGCTCCGTCTCCGCCGCCGCCGCTGCCTCTGATTGGACGGAGTTGGACCACCTGGCGTCCGCAGCGACGGGGCTTTTGATCTTCTTCTCGAAATCCAGAAGCTGGCCCAGGAAGTTGAAGTTCGGGGAGATGGTGGGCCTCTTCTCTTTGACAAACCTTTGAAACGGACGGACGGACGGACGGACGGGAGGGGGCAACGTGTGAGTATGATGATCACAGACTGCAGGCGCTATAGAACGGGGGTCCCGGGTGGGGGGACGGCCTTCATTAGCAACCCTTCCCGGCCTCCCTCACTAATTGGGGGTGACACGCGGGGACGCGGTAATTGGGGGTCACCCGAGGCTATGGGTTCATTAGGACACGCATTCCACCGCTAAGAACCCTATGGCCGAGGAATGTGAGTTATATAAAATACCCCCGGGGACGGGGGGGGGGTATGAGGGGGGCCGGCATTCACTTGGGACTAGCTCTGGAGGAACTTTCATGTTGAGGTGTGTTATATAAAGTACAGATTCACCTGTGACTTTTTGTGATGTACAATCACCTGTATATGAATACAACTATAATTCAAATTATCAGTTTTATACGACATACTGTTTCAGATGTAAAATTACCTGAAAGTGAATTATATAGAATTGACACATTTGGCATATATCAACTACTTATGTTTTGCATTAATGCATGTATTCCAAATCACATGTAAGTATGTAAAATATATGCATGCATGTTAAAATGGATGTAAATGTGAGTCACAGACAATACAGCCGATGAATGTACTACTGTCTACGAGGTACAATCAGCTTGATGGGAATCGTTTCAATTTGATAATGAATCTCCTGTCCCAGCTGTCAGCTGCATGTGACTAGGGCTGACCAATTAATCAAACTCAAACCAACATTGCGATGTAATAGGACGCGATTTCAAAGGCTGGGCAAAAAAAATCTATTCATCTCAACACATACTTTGGGCCTGGCCTAAAGGAAAGAGCAGTTCATGTTGACTGCTTCCAATGTTGTGTTGGTCATACAAAAAACAAAAATCACAATATTGGTAAAAATAATCCAAAATCCAATTTCTTCCCCAAATCGTTCAACCCTACGAGCGACCGATGGAACCCTCGGGTGTTCCAGGTGAGCTTGTGTGTCTCTGGCGTGAAAAAGAAAGAGAAAGAGAAAGAGTGAAAGACATAGAGATAGAGAGAGACAGAGACAGAGACAGAGAGAGAGAGAGAGAGAGAGAGAGAGAGAGAGAGAGAGACAGAGACAGAGACAGAGAGAGAGATAGAGAGAGACCGTGATAAGGAGAGAGACAGAGAGAGAGAGAGAGACACAGTGAGAAGGAGAGAGACAGAGAGGAGAGAGAGAGAGAGAGAGAGAGATACAGAGAGAGAGAGAGAGACAGAGTGAGCGAGACAGATAGAAAGACAGAGAGAGCCAGAGAGACAGAGTGAAAGACAGACACAGAGAGAGAGGGAGAGTGAGTCACAGAGAGAGACAGTCACCTGTAGGCCTCGTCCAGGCTCGTGTCCATGCGCTTCATGATGTAGGCGATGGCGATGGTGGCCGAGCGGGAGATGCCCGCCAGGCAGTGCACCAGCACCCGGCCATCGGACGCCTTGGCCCGCTCTGGGGGAACCAGGAGGAAGGGTTTAGGTTGAGGGGGGGGGGATAACGACCGTTAAGGTGAAGAGGTGTTCCAATCTTCAATTCGTTGGCTGGATGAATGGACACCTTAAAATAACACTTTAGAATGAGGGTACATTAATTAACCATTAATTAACGTTAGTTAATGCAGTAATAAGCATTAATTAACAGTTCATTAAAAGATAACTAATGGTGTAGTAATCGTTTACGAATGGAGTTCATGTTAATTAAGGAATTCATTTATACCTAATTGAATAGTTTAACCCTAACCCTCAGCCGTATGCTAATGCTATATTATAATGTTTCACTATCACTAAATCAAAACGTTTTAGTGCTAGAACTAATCAGGTTAAAGACATAGAAACAGGTTGGCCCTTATAAGACGGGTTAAAGACATAGAAACGGGTTGGCCCTTATGAGACAGGTTTAAGACATAGAAACGGGTTGGCCCTTATGAGACAGGTTTAAGACATAGAAACGGGTTGGCCCTTATGAGACGGGTTAAAGACATAGAAACTGGTTGGCCCTTATGAGACAGGTTTAAGACATAGAAACAGGTTGGCCCTTATGAGACAGGTTTAAGACATAGAAACAGGTTGGCCCTTATGAGACAGGTTTAAGACATAGAAACAGGTGGGCCCTTATGAGACGGGTTAAAGACATAGAAACAGGTGGGCCCTTATGAGACAGGTTTAAGACATAGAAACAGGTGGGCCCTTATGAGACAGGTGAAAGACATAGAAACAGGTGGGCCCTTATGAGAAAGGTTAAAGACGTAGGAACAGGTGGGCCCTTATGAGACAGGTTAAAGACATAGAAACAGGTGGGCCCTTATGAGACAGGTTAAAGACATAGAAACAGGTGGGCCCTTATGAGACAGGTTAAAGACATAGAAATGGGTTGGCCCTTATGAGACAGGTTTAAGACATAGAAACAGGTGGGCCCTTATGAGACAGGTTTAAGACATAGAAACAGGTTGGCCCTTATGAGACAGGTTTAAGACATAGAAACGGGTTGGCCCTTATGAGACAGGTTTAAGACATAGAAACAGGTTGGCCCTTATGAGACAGGTTTAAGACATAGAAACAGGTTGGCCCTTATGAGACAGGTTAAAGACATAGAAACAGGTTGGCCCTTATGAGACAGGTTAAAGACATAGAAACAGGTTGGCCCTTATGAGACGGGTTAAAGACATAGAAACAGGTGGGCCGTTATGAGACAGGTTTAAGACATAGAAACAGGTGGGCCCTTATGAGACAGGTTAAAGACATAGAAACAGGTGGGCCCTTATGAGAAAGGTTAAAGACGTAGGAACGGGTTGGCCCTTATGAGACAGGTTAAAGACATAGAAACAGGTTGGCCCTTATGAGACAGGTTTAAGACATAGTAACAGGTTGGCCCTTATGAGACGGGTTTAAGACATAGAAACAGGTGGGCCCTTATGAGACGGGTTAAAGACATAGAAACAGGTTGGCCCTTATGAGACGGGTTAAAGACATAGAAACAGTTTGGCCCTTATGAGACGGGTTAAAGACATAGAAACAGGTGGGCCCTTATGAGACAGGTTAAAGACATAGAAACAGGTGGGCCCTTATGAGACAGGTTAAAGACATAGAAACAGGTGGGCCCTTATGTGACAGGTTAAAGACATAGAAACAGGTGGGCCCTTATGAGACAGGTTAAAGACATAGAAACAGGTGGGCCCTTATGAGACAGGTTAAAGACATAGAAACAGGTGGGCCGTTATGAGACAGGTTTAAGACATAGAAACAGGTGGGCCGTTATGAGACAGGTTTAAGACATAGAAACAGGTTGGCCCTTATGAGACGGGTTAAAGACATAGAAACAGGTGGGCCCTTATGAGACAGGTTTAAGACATAGAAACAGGTGGGCCCTTATGAGACAGGTTAAAGACATAGAAACAGGTGGGCCCTTATGAGAAAGGTTAAAGACGTAGGAACGGGTTGGCCCTTATGAGACAGGTTAAAGACATAGAAACAGGTTGGCCCTTATGAGACAGGTTTAAGACATAGAAACAGGTTGGCCCTTATGAGACGGGTTTAAGACATAGAAACAGGTGGGCCCTTATGAGACGGGTTAAAGACATAGAAACAGGTTGGCCCTTATGAGACAGGTTAAAGACATAGAAACAGTTTGGCCCTTATGAGACGGGTTAAAGACATAGAAACAGGTGGGCCCTTATGAGACAGGTTAAAGACATAGAAACAGGTGGGCCCTTATGAGACAGGTTTAAGACATAGAAACAGGTGGGCCCTTATGAGACAGGTTAAAGACATAGAAACGGGTTGGCCCTTTGACCCATGACATCCCCTGATCTGCGTGCCCTTACCTATGAACTCCACCGACTTGTCCAACCAGGGCAGGATCTTCTCACAGAAGCTGTCGTTGACGGGCACACGCAGGAAGTGTGTGTCGGGGATGAAGTCGGGCTTGGGACACGTGTTGCTGGCGTTCAGCACGAACACGATGTTGTTCTGCTGCATCAGGTCCTACAGGTCGATTCAATTACAACCATTAGGAAATCATTACTTATGGGTGAATTATTAGTAAATCCCATTCATTAAGAAATCATTACTTATTGTTGAATTATTAGTAAATCCCATTCATTAGGAAATCATTACTTATTGTTGAATTATTAGTAAATCCCATTCATTAGGAAATCATTACTTATTGTTGAATTCTTAGTAAATCCCATTCATTAAGAAATCATTACTTATTGATTAATTCTTAGTTAATTACATTCATTAGCAAATCATTACTCATCGATTAATTCTTAGTTAACGCGATTCATTAAGAAATTATTAATTATTGATGGATTTTTTGTTTATTAAATTCCTCAAGAATTCCTCAAGCATTGTTTTATTCTTAATTCATTCACTATGAGGTCAAAAATAAGCTGTTTTTATCAATAATAATTTTTTTGGGGGATCTGGGGAATAAAACATCATACTACCAAATCAATTGTTATCCTATCAACGTTCCCAATGGATGCATCCAGGACCACCACTACACGACAAACAGCCCCACCAACCGTCCCGGCAGCGGGCCGGGGCTCCTCCCCCTTCTCCACAGCCCCGCCCCCCACCCACCTGGTTGAGCACGTCCCTCTGGCAGCCCAGGTAGAGGTGGGGCAGGATGCGGGTCGGCCCCAGGCTGGTGACGGGCGGGCAGGGCTGGGAGGACGACGCACAGCAGGGAGCCTTGCCCTCGCACAGGCCCGGGAATAACTGGGAGAACTGGGAAAACCCACCTGGGAACGGGGGGGGAGCAGTGACGACACACGTAAGTCAGTAAGCCACCTTTGACCTATTACCCTAAGGTAGCACGTTTCATTAACAGTCATTCATTCCACAATCCATCGGCTTTTTAAACAGACATCTAAGAAGGAGGTTTTAACCTTGGATTTGTCCTTGTGCTACTTGGAAAGGTGATTTTGTGGTCTTGTCTTGTCAGTGGTTGTTTCTTTTGTTTTTACGTTGTTGTTTTTGTTGTGGTTAACGGTCATGTGCATCTGTCTATTCACTGAGAAAAATTTCCCCAAGGGGACAATAAATTATCTATCCATCAGTAAGTAAGTACAATGTATTTATCAAGCACATTTAAATACAGTTTTCCCTGGCCAAAGTGCCGTACCTTGTGCAAAAAGGCATATACAAAGAACAGAGACACCTTTATATACCAACAGTATATATACTCACATTAATGTTGATTTAAACAAGGAAAGCACATGAAAACATAAAAATACCAACATGTCATAAAAGGGGAGGAAAGGCCGGGGAGAAGGGGTGTGTTTCGTGCCTAGATTTGAAAACGGTGACGGAAGGAGCATCCCTGATGTAAGGGTAGAGGGTGATCATCACGCACGCAGAATTCCCGGTAGAAACACATCCTGAGTTTCAGGGTTTCTTTGGGAGGTGCTTCATTAAGACACGGTTGTCAAGGCGACCGTGATGAGTAAGTGATGATCGCATGCAGACGTTGGCTCAAGGCGTGACACCCGTCTGGTCTGCGTGTGATTCCCCGAGGGGTCTGGAACGTCTCAATCACTGACGGCGAGAACATGAGCGCGATGGGTGCCAGGTGATCACTGTCGTTATTATCTGCCTGCGTGGACTTGGTAAGCTGAGATGGGAGCTGGTTCGGAGTGTGCGTCACTATTAGGTGGGTCTTCCTCCCTACAAGTCAGAATTAATTGGTTTTATATAAAACATTGTGATGCAAACCGTCATTTTGAATCCCTGTGGTTAAGGTCCCAAAACAATGACCTTTTTGTGAACCAATGACACATTTCAACCTGTAGAGGGCAGCAGATTCGACGAAGGAGCCAGCTGTGCGTTAACGGTTTGATTTAAATGATTTAGGTTTGTTGAAGACATGATGGAAACAGCCTACTTTTTTCAATGATATGATTCATTTTATGGGAGTGTGTGTCTGTGTGCATTTGTGCGAGCGAGTGAGTGAGTGCGTGCGTCATTGAGTGAGTGAGTATATGGATCCATTGAATTGGCTTGAGAGAGCCTGGGTACTTAACAGGATGTCCCAAAGAAGTGATCCATATTATCCATTGTCACAATCACTAAAAAAGTTCAGTTTAGTGTTGAGTGAGTGAATAGAGGCCTACCGCAAGGTCAAAAATATATATAATAAAAATAAAAATAAATTGAAGTAAAGAATGATTAAATAATAATATTGAGAACATAAGGTTTTCTAAATCCTTTAGCTTGCTGACACCAGCAAAGTTGTTGTTATTAATACATATTCATAGACGGTACGTAATGCGTCGTGTTTTATTATCTTCATTTGTCCCTCAGCAGTTCTCCCACTGTGTTGCTCTGAAGCGACGTGGAACGACTGTGGGAAAAGAACAAGTGGCTTTTCCAATGTTTTAATAATGAGCTCCGAGGACGGCCTTCAAGGCCCCCCTGGGGGAGAAGAAACAACAACAACAGCTCTGGACATCGTCAGCCTGGAGAGGGAGAGAGACGCAGAGACACAGGGAGAGAGAGAGAGAGAGAGGGAGAGAGAGAGAGAGAGAGAGAGACAGAAAGAGAGAGAGAGAGAGAGATAGAGAGAGAGACACACACACACACACACACACAGAGTGACAAAGAGCAACAGATAGAAAGAGAGAGAGACACAGAGAGAGAGAGCGAGAAACACACAGAGAGAGAGAGCGCAACAGAGATAAAGAAACAAAGACAGACAGCGAGAGAGACACACACACACACTCAGACAGAGCGACAGATGGGCAGACAGAGAGAGAAACACAGAGCGAAAGAGAAAGCGAGACAGAGAGAAATGGAGAGAGACCGAGACAGATAAGGAGATAGACAGAGATGGAAAGACAAGAGTGAGAGAGAGAGACAGACTGACAGACAGAGAAAGAGACCAAGACAGAGAGAGAAAGACAGAGAGAGAGAGAGAGAGACAGAGAGAGACAGAGAGACAGAGAGAGAGAGAGACAGAGAGAGAGAGAGAGACAGAGAGAGAAAGACAGAGAGACAGAGAGAGAGAGAGAGAGAGAGAGAGAGAGAGAGAGAGCGGCTGCTGATTACACAACAATGCTCAGCTCCAACACCACCTGCCGCAGCCTCTCTCCCGGAGCGATGCTCTTTCCAGCTGTTTCCATGGCAACGAGCTGCACTCTGCCTCTCCAGGATGCTCCGTCCTCCTCTTTCATCTCCCCCCGCCCACGACCACGTCCATGACTCAGGGTAACACGGGACGGCCTGCATCGTATCGCACCGTCTCCGCTGCTTCTATTCCTACGCTGCCCGCTGTTGGATCTATTTCTATGCAGTCGTGTGTTGTAGCTCCATATATATTCTATATATACATATAACACACACACACACACACACACACACACACACACACACACACACACACACACACACACCCGTCTCTTGTAAAAAGTACATAGAGGTGTTGACAGTGAGTTCAGTATGCCGGCTACGTGGACCACTCTCTACTTTTAAACTTTTAAACTTGAATTCGCCGTGTGGCTCGCTGCCCAAACGCGTCCTTACGCTCTCAACGCCGAAATGTGTCGGAGCGGCGCAGCCCTCGAAATAACATGTTAACATGTTAACATAATAACATGGTAACATAATAACACGGTAACACAATAACACGTAAACACAATAACACGTTAGCACAATAACACGTTAGCACAATAACACGTTAGCACAATAACACGTTAGCACAATAACATGCTAACATAATAACATGTAAACAATATAACACGCTAACATAATAACAAGTTAACATAATAACATGTTAACATAATACCGTCTTAACAAAATAACATGTTAACATAATAACATGTTAACATAATACCGTCTTAACATAATAACATGTTAACATAATAACATGTTAACATAATACCGTCTTAACAAAATAACATGTTAACATAATAACATGTTAACATAATACCGTCTTAACAAAATAACATGTTAACATAATAACATGTTAACATAATACCGTCTTAACATAATAACATGTTAACATAATAACATGTGTTTCTGCAGAACGCTCCCCCCTCCATAGTGGCCCCCCTGACCGGCCCGGGCCCCCTCCCTGATGGTGGTGGGGGGGGTCTTATGTCTACCACCCGTCTGAACCCGGGATCGGCCCCGGGGCCTGTCAGGGGCCGTGACAGATGAGCCTCTTTGGTTTCTCGCGCTGCGTTGTGTTCGTTACGTTGACATGCGGGGCCGCCCGCCACAGTCCCTGCTTTTCCACTGAGGTGTTTTTTTTCTTTTCTTTCTTATGTAACGATGACGTGGCGTCGGCATGGCGACTCCACCCTCTCTCTGGCCGCGGCCCCGGAGCGATCCCTCCACACAATGCGCTCACAACGCGGGTCACTGTTCACAGCCGCTGACGCGCACGCACGCGCGCGCACACACACACACACACACACACACACACACACACACACACACACACACACACACACACACACACACACACACACACACACACACACACACACACATAGCCTGCTTGCTCTCCAAATGGGGAAGTGAGAAAACCGTTTAATAGTTCTGTTAAAAGAAGCTGTAAAAATAACGGAACAATTAACTGTGGGTTGACACTATGACAAAGGAGTCTGTTTAGAAATATACTGGTTGTTGGGGGGGGGGGAGGCAACACAATCCCTGGTGGCCTGGCTAGCATGGTATCATCGGCGGGCCATGACCCCGTTGGCCCTCCATGGTGTCCTATTCATCACGTATGACACAACACTGCCCTGTTTCTGAGTTCCGCGTGCAATCCAAAATAAAGAAATAAAAAGCCCCCTTCGGCGATATTGTGATGTGTCTCTCCTACGCTATCTCATCCGTTTCCATTGTGGGTAACCACGACGTGTGGAGATTTCACTATAAGGCAGCTGATTGGCTATCGAGGGGGTGTAGAAGTGCCATGATGAACGCTAGCAAAATACGTCCTGAATGTGTGTTACAATAGCAGCTGGGAAGGGTCTAGGATGTACAGCCAATAAGCCAGAACAATGATCGATAAAGACACACACACACGCACACACACACACAGGCTTACGAGAGTGGGGGAATTCAAGCATGAAAGCGCTCCGATTACATGGACAGACTGACACAGTGAACTGTCACCATGACTACATGATGACTTTTTAGGAAGAGCAGGCCAAGGTTACGCATGAGTAATCTCTATCCATCACATTGAATCCTGTTCATTTTATAGTTCTACATTCATGAATTATGTTATTGATTTTCTATTCATTCGAACTATTGGCAAACCAAACGGTTCTCTTTTGTCTTTATGCGTCTTATGTATATTCAAACCCTATTTTCTTGACATGACACAGTAAACCACGCTATTACCTTGCGACATATGAGGAATGAAACGGGGAATTCTGTGAGTTGCGGCTGCGTTATTAATCACATCATTGTGTCGCAACCAGGGTTTTCCTTCCATGATCAAATGCGGTTGTGCGTGATCTGACGGCCGTGTGTGTGTGTGTGTGTGTGTGTGTGTGTGTGTGTGTGAGTGTTGCCAACAGGATGTGCTCATAACGCCCTTTCAGAACACAACTTCCGCTGAGTTTAGCAATTATTAGAAGATTATCAGACGACTCACGTCACTGTTGGAGGATTATCATCTTAACCACAATGCAACATCCCTCCAACACTTTTCTTGCGTATTATTAACGACAAACACACCGTGAATCTTTCCTTGTATGTGAACGATTGCCTGGCGAAACAAAACAGATGCTCTTTGATAGAGTTCTAGATGTTTGTATCGGTGTGAGGAACGAAATTCCCAGGAATAAACGGGCTCACACACACAAATTTGACCTGTGAACATGTCTACAAAACTGTTAGAAACAGTTTTTTCTGTTTGTCTATTAATATGAATTGATTTCTATAATGATTACTGTACCGGCAGCGATGTATTGTCTCTTTCCTCTGACAAATGTACTTATTATAAGTCGCTATCGATAAAAGCGTCTGCTAAACGGCCAAAAAAAATCGCCTAAAAATTCATTGTTTGCATATTTCAGTATCACACTTTCTGCGTGAGTGGAGGTGAACCCTCCTGACGCACCCGAGCGTCGCCACGGTGACGGGGTCTCACCTGCGAGCAGGTGCACCGAGGGGAAGCTCCGCTCCAGCTTGGCCAGCAGGACGCTGAGGAAGCTGTCCGAGGGGAGGACCCCGGGGTCCGTGGAGCTCAGGTCGTACACCACCACCTCCTGGTCCGCCTGGAGCTCCAGCTGAAGGGAGCAGAGCAACAGGCATAAGATCAGGGATCAGGGATCAGGGATCAGAGCATCAGGCGTTGGATCAGGGATCAGGAATCAGGCGTTGGATCAGGAATCAGGTATCAGGCATTTGATCAGGGATCAGGAATCAGATCTGGGATCAGGGATCAGTAATCAGCGTTGGATCAGGGATCAGGGTTCCGGAATCAGAGCATCAGGCGTTGGATCGGGGATCAGGAGACAGGCGGGGTGGGGGTGTGAGGTTGATGCAAGCCGTCGTAAAGACAAGGGGTCTCCACACACACGTACCCAGTGAGAGTACCCTTAGGCCCAACTCTCAGCATGCGATCGGTAGGGGGATATCTCCTACTAAGGCAGAATTAAGGGAGAAACTCTTTTAGGCTTGTACATCGCAACTTTTTGGAGGCAGTTTCTGGGGCCCAGGAGCCTTGGAGTGATCGTTATTGTGTCAGTGGTTACAGCTTTGTTTAAGGCTCGTTGTTTAGTCAATAATCAGGAGATGATTTGTCATCACGTTGAAGCTGCCACAGAGCCGCTCAAGCGAGACGAGGCAAAACACAGTTTTCATTAGCTTCCGTCACGCTGCATTAACGCTGATTTAGGCTTTCACAGCACTACAACTCCCCTGGGTCCTCTCATTACGGCAGAGAAGGGCCAACAACAACTCCCAGGATGCACTCTGGTGTACAAGCCTGTGTACAAGAGGTAGGAGCAGGAGACGAAGGATTGGCTGACAGAATACGAGAAATATAGAACAGCTTTTGGAGCGGCATAAACATTTGATCAACTGTAGCTCTGTGATCCCCATGGGGTGCACCAGCACAATAAGACAAGTCAAAACGTTGAATGCTAACCAAGGGGTTGATTCCCATGAAGTTGTTAAGGCACTGCCATTATCACGTTGAGTGTCTGACTCCTTTGATGAGCGAGTTGTGATTGAGGGTCTCTCAGTCGACGGTGGTTTGAGTGAAATGATGTCAATTTAGTGGTCGACATAAACCCTGAATCACGTTCTGATTATTTTCCAGCCACAGATATGTCCATGTTTTTGGAACGATTACATCAACCGTAGATCCACTTCATGTGGATTGACAATCCTATTACATTGTCAGCTGAAAAAGAGTGGGTTAAGGGTTTGGGCCCGCTTCAATTAAATTAATTTGAATTGAATCTAATTGTGGAATTAAGTGGAACTGAGTGGAGAGTGGAACTTTTATTTTTAGGTGTAGGGTTCTGACATACTGCACATAAAACAATGTTTATAGACCGAGTAAAACTAGAAGGAGGAGTTTCTGAGGGTAGGGCCTCTTTAAGAAGTATTTACAGCTAGTTTTGTTTTGATGAAACAACAAACAGTACGTTTTTAACATTACAAGCTTTGTTTGTTTCCCAGCAGCATCATCTTAACTTTACTTAACTTTACTTGTAAACTCCAATCCACCACTTTCTCCTTCCGATCACAAGCAGTGGAAGACCCTGAGACCATTTCTTCAGGGAAGTTTGCATTTCTCCGCCGTCACACTAACAGACGGTATCAAACGTTCTTACAAGACTCCTGGATTAACTGCGGTAACTACTAGCTTACAGCAAACGGCAACTGGTTAGTGCAAAATGGCATGAGGCTGCTAATTAGCAGAGCTCCTTTGTAGCGGTCAACCCACCTACTAGTCACCCTTAATTCGACAAGGTGGGGGGGGGGGGAGCTTCGCACGGCGAGTTATCCCCTCATAAAGCACAGGAACCTAGGGCCGTGCTTAAAACCGACGTTGGCACATTCAGAGCAACAGCTGTCCTCCTTTCCCGCCCTCAACTGTAGACCAAGAAAAAATCAAGTATAGCTCACAATCTGTAGTTACAATCTGTTGTTACAATCTGTTGTTACAATCGGTTGTTACAATCTGTTGTTACAATCTGTGGTAGCAATCTATAGTTACAATCTGCAGTTACAATTTGTAGTTACAATCTGTAGTTACAATCTGTAGTTACAATCTGTAGTTACAATCTATAGCTACAATCTGTATTTACAATCTGTAGTTACAATCTGTAGTTACAATCTATAGCTACAATCTGTAGTTACAATCTGTACTTACAATCTATAGTTACAACCTGTAGTTACAATCTGTAGTTACAATCTGTAGTTACAATCTGTAGTTACAATCTATAGCTACAATCTGTAGTTACAATCTGTAGTTACAATCTGTAGTTACAATCTGTAGTTACAATCTGTAGTTACAATCTGTAGTTACAATCTGTAGTTACAATCTGTAGTTACAATCTGTTGGCATCTGTTGCCTCAGTAATAAAGGAGGCACAACAAACAAACAAACAATTCAAGCCATTCCCATTTCGAACGCCAGGCCGCGAAAGGGAGGGGCCCGGGTGCTGCGACCCCAGTAAATACATAAATACACACGTATAAATACACACGTG
>NC_136937.1:1412553-1463130 GCF_949987615.1 Pollachius pollachius
TGAATTACGTTGCTGTGATCTCGCCCAAGTTACTACACGCCTCAAATCAAAAATATTTGATTATGAACATTACATATTAGCAAATCTCAAAGATTCGCCTATTGCGACATTTGGTTTCTCTTACGGTTTGACATAATTAAGCAATGAATGTCGCAATAAAAAAATGTGTGGCTTCCTTATTATATGAGATTGGTATTCCTTTGAACTAAGATACTAATTGAAGCGAATAGGTCACTGGCATTCTCCTGTTTATAACAACCTCTCTAATTGGTGTAATTAAGTGAGACATCCTAGCTAGATGGACCATGTCAGAACAGCCCAGCCGTACGCTGCATATCAACTGTACTTATCTGTTTTACAACCAGGTCACATGGGCCGATTGCCAACAATGAGGGATATATTGCTTTTTCGTTATTGTTATTGTGTCAACGAAAAGGGTAACGAATGTTTTGATGAGTCAACCAGAAATCCCTGAAACGTCATCTACAGTAATAAGTCCTTCATGACCTAAACTAGCCTAATGAGCATGTGCCACTCACACAGTCCACATTGTGGGAATATTTCAGTTCATATCTCAGTTCCTCTCTGAAGATAAGTCTGGCCTCGATCTCTCGCAACTTCCAAAACCCAACAAGTGGACAGGCCAATCAGGGCCGGGGGGGATGGAGTATTAGCTCAACAGATCAGGATGATTCTCACGGGACTAACCCGACCCATCTACGTGAAACAATGGGGCTCAGCCCTTATAATACATGGATGAGGACCTCATTGAAGCCAAGGTCTCATGTCTTCGAGCAAAGGTTGAGTTTAATGTAAGCATTATGTGTGTCCATTAGGTCAGCCATTGCAATCCTAACCATCCCTAGAAGGAGAGGGTTTTTCTTTGCTCTTTAAGGGGGGGGGGGGTCATAAAACATGGTCTGTGAAGCCCTTTGAGCTATGCAAATAAACTGCACTTGACTGACTTGAGTGGTCACCTTTCAAAACAATCATTCCCATCCTCTTGGAAGTGGCGATGTGAGGGGCAAATGTTTATTATCTTTTAAAGACATTAAACGTTAAAATCCCAACCCAGGGACAGATGCAGGCTCAGAAACAAAATAGGGTCATGTGATTGATGACAACTATGTGTGACGTTACTTTCCACTTTAAATGACGTTCAGATTTGGCCGGCGAGTGGTGTGGACTGGTTCAGGTCAAGGTTTGTCTTTGGAAAAAGTGGCTTTTAGCAAAACTCATACACACAAATAGGACCACGCTGATATTAACCTTATTTCAGATTCACTATCTTAAGTGGGTATGCTTGGTCAATACTAGCTATTTTATTCTTACTTTGAATCTTAACTTTCTTTTCACAATTCTGGCAAAGTGCATCCATTGTATTTTCTTCCCATCAATTATTTCCAAATACTTCATATAATATTAAAATCCAAATGATCAAATCAGCGTGTCATTTCAGTTGTACGTAATAACCTGTATTTAACAGTAAATAACAGGTTGAAATAATGTATTTGTACCAGATTTTGCATAGGATCAATCTAACAGAAATGCCTTATTCATGCCCCCAACTGATACTGCGATAGTTCCAGCTGCTCATGTTTCCTGTGGAAGTTTTTTCTGATAAAAGAACGGCATGTAATATCAGGCCAGACAACATCTCAGACATCTGCTTCCTGAAACACACACCGTTTAATCGGGATGATCACACTCTAAACGTCTCACTCTCCCCGCCAAGCATCAAGTCTGCTTCTATCAGCTGGTACATCTGGTTAAAACATGTAATTAAGACGGGGAGAGCGGGCTGAGGCAGACGACAGTAAACATACCTTACTAATGTTTCATATAAACTAGTCTGCCTATCGCCTAGCCCCAAGGAACCAATCTCAATGACCCTGTAGCTGTAGACACCTCAGGTTGTAATCATTAACATGATGTGTGCAAACTGTTATTATATTAGCCCTTTAACTTCCTTTATCGGTAGAGAAGATGCAAAGACGAGGTTATTACAGGGATTGTTATCAGATGATTCAATTGATTTAATAAGCGTTTTGCTTTGAGGTCTTATAGTAAACAGCTTAAGTATAGTATGAGTCTGTGTTGTGACAGCTGATTGACAGATTGGAACATCTTTCTGTGACAGCTGATCGACCACAGTATACACAGTCGACGACAGGCATATACACAACAACTGTACCTACACATGGCATATTCTTCACCCCTCATATCAAAGAGACAACAAATAAACCACAGGGTAAGCATAATAAGTCGACATGGCGCTCGGTCATCCTATCAAATGATGGTTTCACCAAGAGTGATTTTAAACTTAAGTTTCACACTGCTCGGGTCCAGTTCCAGTCCAAAGTTATCGTGTCCGCAGCGGGCGACATTGGAACACAGTGTTTAAATCGCAACACACATTTCGTACGCCGATATCGCGTCGGTCAAGCGAACTCGACAGGTCGACGCACAGAAATATGTGCGATGGTTTCCCAAAGTATCTCCATATCGCAGGTCTTTTTGAGTCGTTTTGTTTTATGCTGTGTTACGTTCAGAGCCCCTGTCCGAAGACACATGGGGAACAACTCCATAACTAAGGCCTCGTAGCGAGATGCTGCCGAGTCGCTCATTAGAAATTTCGAAAACTCACCGTTAGAGAATTTGTCGTGAAAATGACTTTTTTTTCGCCATACAGCCCAGTGTTGGAGTTTAATAAAGACACTCCATGTCCCCCCAGCCAGGACGAAGAGAGCAGAGCGAACGATACTGCGCACGGCGAAGTTATATAAAAGAAAGAGGTTCTCTCGTTAGTAAACTTCTGCCATAAGACATGAGGTCATTGCGATAAAAATAAAAGGATGCCGTCATCGCGGCTCCAGTCAGAGCGCAGCGGTCGCTCTTAAAGGCGCAGGCGCACGCTTCAAAGTCCGCCAGAGGATAGAGTTATATAAAAAGGTAAATCGATGCGGACGTTTATTAGATCTATAGAATGTAAAAAAATAAATAAAATAAAGTGTTCTCCTACAGTCCTTCCATACAAGTCGTGATGTTTAACTTTTTGAAGGGTGCTTCACAAGTACTTCCTTTTTTCAAGTTTGTATACCTTCACATGACTGTAACATTTCAAAGGAATATTTAACTTGATGTTTATCATTTGATACACCCTCAAATATGACCTGAATTACATTTCCAGGGTTAGTATAATATAATACTATAATACTATAATACTCGCACACTGCAGTTGTCAAAACACTGGCTCCAAAAAAACCGTTGCAGTTCCGAACCATCCGCTTGGCGGCAGTGCAGGCTCGAGCATGGCACGACGGCGACGAGGGGGGGTCTGACGTACTTCCGGAACAGAACCACAACAGGAAGTATGAAAGTGATGTAAACACAAGGCAATAGCTTGCAATTCCAGAACGTTAACAATCTGAACGTTATGTATGGATGCTTGGAGGAGGCCGACGATCGTCCATCCGTCCGTATAAACGCATCTGGTGAAACAGTGGTCACAATCGTGGTCGTCTTTTGTCCCGTAACGTAATTACTCTGCGGTTGGCAGCACTGGGGAAAGAAGCGCAAGTGTTTACGTCGGGTACTAAAATGGATGACAATAAGGTGAGACAAAACACCACAGCTCACTATTCGCTTGTTTCATTAAACAGAACTCGATGGCTGGATGGGTCGAGTATTGTCGCAGTCGACCCTACCGTGTTGCGTGTGTGTTTGTGTGTTTTGTGTGTTTAGCCAGCAGAGCTAGAATACTGGGCCTGTAGGCACACTGCGAGGCTCAGGTCTTACTGCCCTCGTAGACGTCTTTCCATCATAGTGATTGGATCCTAATGGTGCCCCTTCTCGTTTACATCTGGAATGTGTTTTTCCTCAATCCTAAACGCGTTAAAATGATAATCAATTAATTGATCAAGCATTCGATGCAAGCCACAGTGCTTGCATCCCACTCTACTACTCTCTACTTTGGACACCTCCTTCATGATGATAAGAGAATGGAACATGGCAACTCAAATATAAAAAGGCTAAGAGATCCACATTTTGAATTATTGTTGAGTCGTTCAGTGGTGATTAAAGAACAAGTTTACTGAATTATCGCGGTTAACAAAATGTAAACAAAATAAAAAAATCTGCATGCAAAGAATACCTTAGGAATTGCGGCTGCAGACACTGTAAATAGTATGCAACAGATTAGATGGGTTGATGCATTGTGGTTACTATTTATTTGACAGATTGTGGCGGGTAAAGTGAAGAAGCCGGGGAAGAGAGGACGTAAGCCGGCCAAGATCGACCTGAAGGCCAAGCTTGAGAGGAGCAGGCAGAGTGCGAGGGAGTGCCGTGCTCGGAAGAAGCTCCGGTACCAGTACCTGGAGGAGCTGGTGTCCAGCAAGGAGAGGGCCATCTGTGCCCTCCGCGAGGAGCTGGAGATGGTAACTCAAATATACATGATGTATACAAACCAACCCCTAACCTTACCCAGACTGGACACATCATCCCTAACCACACGCACGGTGGATTAACCTACCCTCACCCTACTCAAACCACACTCACCAAGCCTAACCACACTCACACTGGAACCAACCAACCCTAACATTCGACTAACTAAGCCAGAACCTACTCGCCAACCCTAGCCCTAGTCAAACTAGACTCGCCAAGCCTAGCCACACTCACACTAGACTTAGCCTTACCCCAAACCTTCTCGAAATGGACTCACCAAACCTAACCCTGATCTCATTGCTCATTATGTCCAGGGCCCGATACTTAATTATCTGATTTATCTTTTAGTAATGTGTGTCATATGTTCAAGATACCTTACAGTGACCCCAATCAATTAAATCCAAATGACCAAACTAGATTTGTCGTTTCTTAACTAAAATCGTTCACTCGTAGTGTGTAGTTTCTTTCGTCCCCCAATGTGACCCCCTCTCCTCCC
Organism: Pollachius pollachius; assembly: GCF_949987615.1. Taxonomy (NCBI): domain Eukaryota; kingdom Metazoa; phylum Chordata; class Actinopteri; order Gadiformes; family Gadidae; genus Pollachius; species Pollachius pollachius. The sequence goes on from NC_136937.1 coordinate 1,417,493, forward strand.
GTTGGGACGACCTCTCTCCTCCGCAGTACAAGCAGTGGTGCTCCGCCATGGACCAGGGCAAGATCCCCTCGGAGATCAAGGCCCTGCTCACGGGCGACGACCAGAAGGCGTCCCACGACGGCAGCGCCAAGACGTCCAAGAACAGCAAGAACAGCAGCGGCAGCAGCAACAACCAGGGCTGAGCGGGGCGCGGCCGCCGGCCGTCGGAACTAGAGGAAGTCATGCGGAAACACGAGATGGATGGAGAACCGACCGCATTCACAGGAAATCGGGGGAACCGTGTCGACACAAGCGGGGGGTTCCGAGAGCGCACACATACATCCCCGGACGGGGGGGGTAGGCGACCTCACGATTCCAACCACAGATCGGGCGATCGATTATTAACTTTGTTTTGCTCAGTCCCACCGTAGATAAACGCATAGGCATGTATAGATATGTTACTTTTTTGGGAGTGGGGCTGGCGAGGTCCTTGTGGATTGACTTGTTGTTCCCTGAATATATACATACGATGCCGTTTATGTTGTGTGCACCCGATACTCTCTCCGTAACGTACGCTGTTGCCGTGGCGATAGACTCCAACAAGCGTTTTCTCTGAAACTCAACTCGCGGGGTTGTACTCGCCGACGTGGCGCGCTCCGACTACAACTCTTTTTATTTTTTCTTTGCTATGTTTTTACATTAAGTATGGTGAAATCATACCAACCCATGGAAAGTCATTAAGATAAACACGCAACGAGAGGTTGAGGTGAGTTCAGGATTACTACTACTGACGAGAACGTAGTCCAAACACCGAGGAATTGATATGTCGATGGGATATAGTTTTGTATTCGTATTTTATATTGGATCTGAGAAAGCACCGTGCCACGTTTTGTATTGTGGTCATGAATGTATTGTGAAGAGTGTTCGGATATTTTTTCTCTTTTCTTTTCTTTTTTGAGGGGTGGAATTAATCCCAGACCATTTGCTCTTTTACGTTAACAAAAGTTTGTTATATTTCATACAATTGTATAAATGGAGACTCCTGAGAAATTGCTATTTTTGTCTGACAAAAATAGGGCCCTTCCTTGACCTGGTCGGTCAGTTACTTTACGTCCACGTGTGATGCCTATGCTATTTTATATTTGGAGCCTTGAATTCATATTTAATAAGCCTTTGAATTAGAAAGTTGCCTTTTGGGGCATATTTTTGCATCGATAAATGTAATGTCGCTTTTCTTTGATATTGTTTCTTGTTGGAAGCCGCGCGTGTAATCAAGGTAAGAAAATGCTCACTAAAGGGAGGACGAAATGAAAAAGTCACTTTTAAATCTTGTGTCAATGTTTATGACAATCATCTAACGAAACATCTGTCCGTGTTAAAGACACATTTTTTCTTTGGATTTTCAGCTGAAATCTTTTTTCAAAGTTAAGTTAAGTTAAAAAACGTTTGTTGAGTTCACCGCCACTTGGATTCAAATACACTAAACACAAAATGCTATTCACAGACTTGTTATTTACAGTCATTAAATCAATAAATAATCTTTTTTATGTTAATCAACTCTTATGTACCGGTATGTATCGTGTGTGTGTGTGTGAACAAGCCTTGTATGGTTTTGATTTCTGTCTTAAAGTACAGGTAATAGCCAGGTCATAACACTGTTTCCAGGCAGACTGGGGTAAACACAGAGGGCAGACAGACTGTGGTGCTCTTCCAGTGTTTCAATGCACCAAGGGACCAATAGGAAGGAAGGAAGGAAGGAATGGCAGGAATAGGATTTGCTAATAAAGTGGTTACTCTGTGGAGAAGGACGTAGGTGTAACCATGGCGATCGAAATAAAAATCGCATATGTCAATCCATTTGTCTTGGTTGATTTTGTTTTACAGCACTGGGAATACATTTTACACGACGCCGTTAACAAACTGGCTCTGAAGAAAATTCAATGTGTCCATTTTTTTTATTATTATAATTCCCACATAGAATATGATTCACTTTTTTTTTTTTTTCAAACACGGTAGTTGACAGCGTACTGAAATAATACATTACACGGGCAGAATTAGAAGACTTCACAAGAAAATGTAGCGTTGAAATGATAAATCGTCTCGACAGAATCACTTACGTTTTGTTTTTAAGGAATACAAATCCACGGTAGACATTAAAGATGAGCTGGCTGTGGGCCGTCACTCAAACCGGGTCGTCACAGACCTCGGATCGGAACAGGTGAACGAAAGATGAACGCATCACTGATGATCACAAATACATTCTGTGTGCGCGTGAGTGGTTCTTATTTCACCAACGATGACCTCGGACAAAAGGGGTACGACTGTACACAGACTCTTCTACCTGAGGGACCCCTTGTGCTGCCATATCTACAGTGTATGTACACACACCGTCGACGACGCCGACAATGATACTCATAACTATATATATATTCAGTAAATACATATACGTTTGAAATTTTTGCTGATTTTCTTCCAAAACATACAAATACCCACACTTCCCTTTCCCACGGGGGACTTCCGTTAAATGTAAAAAACGGATTGATTACCTCCCCCCTGGACTTGTGCATTTCAAAGCCATTCTCCTTTCAAAATGTTGATTATCATCCACGTTGCGTCGAGGGCTGGTTTAGGGTCAGTGTGGCTCCGGCTACACGAAGGTGTTGGGGGGGTTGGCGTTGATGGGCCAGGCCAGCTTCTTCTCCTTGGCCTCGCGGTCGAAGGTGTCACAGATTGAGTCCTTGGTGGGCGCCTTGGCGTGCACGGGGACGTCCACCACGCCCACGTAGTTCTTCTTGGCCATGCGCGTGCTGGCCGTGATGGTGTACGCGTTGCTGCGGTAGCACTTCATGGACGACATGCAGAAGGTCTCCCTCAGGCCCCGGCGGAAGTTGGCGTTGTACACCGAGTACAGCGTGGGCTTGGACGCCGTGGAGCTGAAGGAGATCCAGGCCACGGCCGTGAAGAACAGCGCCCCCTGGCGGTGGGAGCCGCCGGCCGACTCCCGGGGGTGCCAGAGCTGCGCCGCGTAGAAGGGCGTCCAGGTGAGCAGGAACACCGAGTTGAGCATGAGGAACATCTTGATGGTCTTGACCTTAGTCCTGGGCACGATGTTCATGGTGCGGCGCAGGGTGTGGCCGTCGGCGCTGACCCGCCAGATGTAGCGCACCACCCGCTGGTAGAAGGACGCCATCAGCGCCACCGGCGCCAGGAAGCCCAGCAGCAGGTGGGCCGCGCCGTAGACCACGCCCCCCCAGGTGTACGGCAGGAAGAAGTCGCAGTGGCCCGCCCGCGACGACCACGCCCCGCCGTAGAAGAAGAGGCAGGGCGCCACGAAGGCGGCGTCCAGCACCCAGGACGCCAGGATCATCTTCTTGGCCTTCTCGCGCGACACCTTGAAGCTGAGCGGGTACACGATGGTGTAGAAGCGGTCCACGCAGATGGACAGCAGCACGTACACCTGCACGCCCGGGCACAGGTGCTGCAGGTAGCGCACCAGCTTACAGGCGGCGGCGCTGAGCGGCCAACGCCCGGCGCTGACCTGCAGCAGGACGAAGGGCGCGCAGCCCAGCGACAGCAGCAGGTCGGCGCACGCCATCGACACCACGAAGTAGTTGGTGGTGGACTGGGTGCGGCGGCTGCGGTGGATCACCAGGCACACCAGAGCGTTGCCCAGGATGGAGACCAGCCACAGGACGCCGAACACCAGCCCCAGCACCGCCACCTCGGCCGGGGCCAGGTCGTAGGTCACCTGGAGCCCCGCCCCCAGGGTGGCGTTCTGCGGGCCGCCGGAGGCCCCGCGGCGCTCCGAGGGGAGGGCGGCAGTGGAGGTGGGGCTGAGCGGGACCCCGGAGGAGGAGGAGGAGGAGTTGTCCGCATCGGAGAAGTTTAGGAAGAGCGGGAAGGAGAACGAGGGGGAATACAGGGAGGGCTTGATGGCCAGCAGGCCGGTCGATGGCGCGTAGACCATGGTCAGGCTGGCAGGGAGACGGCCTGTGGGGGAGGGAGACGGGTCAATGGACGGGTAGTCGGTAGACAGACAGACAGACTAGGTTAAATACACAGACAGTGTGACGGTAAGGACTACGCCGACGCTTCGACGCAGTCGTGAACCTGTTTCGGGTTCCGCCTCGGGTTTCAGTGAGCGGACCAATCACAGCCCTTGCTGCTGCGTCGCCTCGACGCAAGGTTACAATTTTTGGGAGGCGTTGCGGTGGATGTAATGGGTCCGTAAACCCCCTTGCGTTGTGTCGACGTGGAACCAAAATAGACAGTTTAATAAACCGTGGGACCAATACGGATAGACACACCGTCAGACAGACGGATATACAATCACAGACTGACGGACACTAGTTCTTGGCTAAACTGAACGTCTGAGACAGTCAATGCCAGCCCGGCCTTGTTTCAAGAGAGGGAGAGATGGGTCGGTTGGTGAGAAATGAGCTCAAGCTCAAGCGACTCAGCTGTCGAGGACTTAAAATAGCGGACGTTGACTGAAGTCACACTTTCACACAGGCCACACTCCCCTGTGTACTCAAGGCGGAAATTGCATGTGAAATACAATTCGGCCGTTCAAAACAATCTTTCGGACGATTTGTTTCTCTGGTAAACCTTTGGTATGACAAGTCGGTCCAACAGTATCAGCCTATTATGTTTTTCACACTATTTCTATAATACGTTAAGCCTATTGTCGCGGCTGATATAAACTTTTAAACAACCATATATCTTCTTAACCTTCACCATGTCGACCAGCTCAAGACACCACCTCGTTCAGAAGGCACCTTAGCGGCCTGAATAAATACACATTGTACTCTATCTTATTGAACCACTCCTTTACGTCTACAGAGAACAATACAGCAACTCCTCTGGCTTTCACCCCCCCCCCGGTGGATTGGGGCGAACAATTAAGGTCGCGCAGGGACCGCTTTATGCTTATCTGAGCGTCCTCGTGTGTTTACTGTGGTGGATTCACTCTAGCAACCGAATTCACTTAGCAGCCGGCAGGCCCTGGCAGAAAAGGCACCCTCACCATCATCCCGCTGCAGATAGCCGATTGGTCCCCCCACTACGAGAGACCACAAGCACAGGCAGCAGCACAGCCTTGAGTCAACAACGCACAGGGCCCACGGGACGTGCTGTAGTTGTATTCAGGTGTTTTTGTATCGCTTGTATTTGTGTGTTTATTTTTATTTATAGGATTGGCGATATACGACAACCCTGGTGATTAAGAGTCAGGGTCGAGCGAAAATGAAGTTAACACGCAGTTGTTATCACACACATCCCACACCTTGGAAGAGTGGGACCTGGGAGAATGATGTTGCACCGTTTAGGTGTACGGTATGTCCATTTACGGACCTGTCTGTGTTTGGTTCAGTAGGTGTGTAATGTCATCGCCGCTGAGAGGACGCGGGAAGGCGACGCGGGAAGGCGACGCAGGCCTGCACGCTTTCCGCCTGTTGTTTTTTTTCGATCGCGTGTCTCGGTGACGCAAAAACGTCATGAAAACGGTCGAAATGTATGGAAAAACGCACTGTGGGTACAGGAGAACACGGGGTTCTTTCTACGGGGAACGCATAAATATTCGGCTACAGGAGATACAAAGTTAACTGTGCATGTATTGTGAGGCATATAATGTAGCTGTTTTAATAGTTGGTTGAACTGAATGGCATTTGTCTCACTATATAAATATCAACATCGGATTAACCTGAGCTCCATTCGCCTTCTCATTTTCCCATATTAGATAGAAAAAAAAAAAATCACACACACCTGTCGAGGGAAAAATAATCGTTGCATTTTTTTCCCCCCTTTCTCCTTCGTCCTCCTGGCTGGAGATCTTCAACCAGGTCCGTTAAGGCATCCTCATCCTCAGAGTGGCGCCCGAAATCAGCGTCCGTGTTGACATGTTGACGTGTTGTCGTGTTGCCGTGTTGTCGTTATCCGGACCAGAACGGGATGTCACCGTTATAGGGGCTGTGAGGGCGGGCAGGGAGGGTGGTCGTCGCCGTCGGTGTTTTTCACCAATCATTTGTTTGATTGCGCGTGCCCGCGTGTGGAATGGAGAGGCGTCCGCGTGCCCGACGCACGTCCTTTACGCCTTTGATTGGTGAATACATTTTTAAAATTCACCGTTATGATACGTAATCAGTATGAGAATCTAGCCTGGCTTTGTTTTGTATTTAATTGAAGGTGATTGGGATGATAGGAACCGCAGAGGCATAGCCTCCCTAATGAATTAATAAATAAATTAAATTAGTCATCGCAAATGGACACTTCATCTACCACTGGACTCAAGTGTTGACGTCAGAAAATGTTTTTCATTAATTTGGAGGTCATCAAATAGGCGAACATTCATACAAATAGAATCCACCCATTTTAGCCTTATTAATAAGCAATGTCCATTTGAGAGAACAATCACATAACCTGATTGATATAGCTCCGGTTTTTGTTTATTATAGTGTCCAGGAAATATATTGACGTAGTCAGTACTGCAATTAGAAAGGGATCAATACCCACTATTGTGACTTGTCCATATATGGTAATGTCGGCCATAGGCTTAATGCTGTACCTACTTCTTCAAATCAACTGTACAAGTTCTAATAATAAAAGTCTGAATAAAAGGTGTGTAGGGTTCAGCAAAGTGTAGGCCTGTATAGAAACATTCGTCTTGGCTGTACATAGACCTGCTACATGGCTCTAACATGGCCTGGGATGTTGAGGCTGAAGACCACCAGAATCCCTTCTTTCACATTTGTTTAGGTTTCATAGATGAAAAATGTACTATTCCCAAGCGGAAGTCACCTGACAACTCCATAGTCACAAAAGACTCAGACAAAAAGCATAATTCTGCCTAATAATGTCCTTTAGATGTTACTAACTTAGCATAACCCAAAGCCGATCACATACCAGTCTGTTTAGCGCTATCGAAAAGTGACATACACCCTGGACACGAGGCGGTTGCGAGAGCCAAGCGTCCGAGCGTGCAGTGGGGCGGGACCTCTCTCCGTGTCAAACCAATCCAGGTACCGTCAACTGTACTGTGATTGGTTGGAACCGGAGGGAGGCACCGCCCGCTGTACGCTCGGACCCTTGGATCCGAGCGACCACCAGTGACAAAGACGAGGCCGGCGCGTAGCGCTGCCGAAGCATATCGCCATGGCAACCACAACAGCGGGAGGAGAGGACGGTTCTTTTGAGTGTGAGGGAGGTTCATAAGTGGGGAGGAAACGAACAAAACGAGGAAAAAGACGATCCTCCATCATAATATCGAATAACATCATAGGAGCCAAAGGTTACTTACTTATGCTTGCCGTGGTTCTTCCTCTCATCCTGCATCTTTTGCAGCCGTTTATTCTGATTCTCCTGATTCAGAATAGGCCTAGTCTACGGTTCAAATGCTCTCTGCTCGAGGAGCGCACCCCACACACACACACACACACAAACGCCATTACGTAATAAAAAAAATAACACCACCACCACACCATTGTTGAGGACCAGTTGAACTGATATTTATTTATTTACAGGTTTTACATGAATACTTCCATCTGTTACGCTGAATAGAAGCGCTGTTCTAACAGCGACAGGATGCTGGAGACGGACATATCTTTGCCTCTAGGACACAGATGGAAGGAGAGAGCCACCATGCAATCTGTCACACAACGGACCACCACACACACACAGGCGATGCATTTAAACGCCCACATCCTATGGATTCATGAAAGCAAGCATCCGAACAACAACCACCGATCGCCTTGACCGAAGTCCCAAGGCCAGTCACAGCGACACCCCTTTGACCAAGTATCAGGTGAGCAGAAATGTATGCAACTTAAGGCGATATAAACCTTCGGTAAATGAGTAATACGTATTCTCCTACACCACTAATGCGTAGCGAAGGGCTACAAGGCCTTCCGTAGAAAATGCCAGGTCCGTTCGGAGCTCCTCGGCTCGCGTTTGTTCCTTCTTTCTGTCTTAAAACAGATTGCGCTCACGCAACCACAACATACAAAAGACCCAACACTTCTTATGTGTGTGTGGGGAATCATTAGTATTTACAACACAAAAGACACGGTGAGTGTATATACAAAATATAGTCCAGCATCGGCAAGTGTTAAAGAAAGAGTATGAGGCTAAATTTAGGAGGGGGGGGGGGGGGGGGGGAATACTGAAAGAGAAGGGTGGGGTGGTGGTGTAAGTTTATATTCTGTCGACATTTCTTAAGCTTCCGTCCAGTGTCAAAGTGCCGAATCTGGGGAGCGGGAAGCGAGGGAAACAGAGAAGAGAGAGGTGTCATTTAAAGTGATGGATCGACAGGAAAACAAAGGAGGAACACGGACCCAGAACAAGAAGGTGTACTCAATAAAAAGATCGTGACCGAGACACAAACTTTTAGCCTCTCTAGACTCTGCATATCCTCTCTCCTTACCAGCCCCCCCCCCCCACTTATTGTACGTCCTTGCACTTAATAATATTACTTAGCATCGGGGAATGGGTTGACCTAGTGATTGTTAGTGATTGGCACTTGTTGTTATAACATCCTTACTGTACCTACAGTGATACATTGTGGTTTCTCTTTCTTCTGACAAATGTACTTGTGCTTCGGATAAAAGCGTCCTCAATGTCAACGTGAGAACACACTGACCTCTCCAGGAAGTGGTTGTTCTCCGCCAGTTCCTTCACAACGCCTTCCATCTCCTCTTTCAGTTTCTTCATGCTGAGGAACAAGGAACCACATACTCAATACCTAGTACTACGAGCTAGGACCCTCCCCCGATGGGTAGTACCTAGTACTACGAGCTAGGACCCTCCCCCGATGGGTAGTACCTAGTACTACGAGCTAGGACCCTCCCCAGATGGGTAGTACCTAGTAGTACGAGCTAGGACCCTCCCCCGATGGGTAGTACCTAGTACTACGAGCTAGGACCCTCCCCAGATGGGTAGTACCTAGTACTACGAGCTAGGACCCTCCCCAGATGTGTAGTACCTAGTACTACGAGCTAGGACCCTCCCCAGATGGGTAGTACCTAGTACTACGAGCTAGGACCCTCCCCCGATGGGTAGTACCTAGTACTAGGACCCTAGCCAGATGTGTAGAACCCTCCTCAGATGTGTAGGACCTCGCACTAGGACCCTCCCCAGATGTGTAGGACCCTCCCCAGATGTGTAGAACCCTCCTCAGATGTGTAGTACCTAGTACTAGGACCCTCCCCAGATGTGTAGGACCCTCCCCAGATGTGTAGTACCTAGTACTAGGACCCTCCCCAGATGTGTAGGACCCTCCCCAGATGTGTAGGACCTCGCACTAGGACCCTCCCCAGATGTGTAGGACCTCGCACTAGGACCCTCCCCAGATGTGTAGGACCCTCCCCAGATGTGCAGTACCTACCCTCCCTGTGCTCATCATGTTTCGGTGTAGGACAGTGTACCGTGGGTTAGACTCCTGACCGAAAGGTTCTGGGTTCGACGCCCCGTCTGCCTGGGCTTCTTTAGCAAGATGTCCTCGACCCCACCCACCCTGTCGCCGTTCAACGACCCCGGTTTGAAATGCACTGCAAGACGCCCAAAGCAGCGCCGAAGCGACTCGACAGAGGTGGAGACCCCTCCACCGTGTCTCCCCCCCAAAACACTGCCCAGTGACGTGGTTCGTTTTGAAGAGGAACTCTGGGCGACGCCAAGATCAGGCCCAACCGTCTCCCGGCGCTCGTTCTTAAGGTGTGTGTGTGTGTGTGTGTGTGTGTGTGTGTGTGTGTGTGTGTGTGTGTGTGTGTGTGTGTGTGTGTGTGTGTGTGTGTGTGTGGGGGGGGGGGCTCACCCCAGGGTCATCTCCACCAGGGTGTTCTGGCTCAGATAGGCCTGTGGTTTCAGACCTCCAGACGGCAGTGGCCGGACCTTCTGAGGCAGAAGCTCCTGCAGCTGTTTGGTGGGGAGGAGAAGACACACGGCCACACAACAGGGAACGGTCCTTAATGCAATAGACGCGCAGGTCATGGCATTCAGGATCGTCCTGAGTCCTGGTTAGCGTTCAATTTGAAATCCTTCATCCTGGATTACGCTCTCTCTGTTAAAGATCCTGTCGGTTGGGAATGGTTCAAGTTTCCAAGGCTCTTCATCGCACACTTTTAATTATACCTCGATCATATAAACTGGATCTACATGTTTATCCAGCATATTAACCTCACTATTTATTTGATTGCAGTTCTGCAAACAGGCAATCATTTTTTTGTGCCATGATTGAGTGCTGCTTATAGTTCTACAATATAACCTGGATTACGGAGCTAACAGGCCTTGAGGACCGCAGACCTGAGGCCTACCTTGAGGACCTGGACACCTACCTTGAGGACCTGGGGCCTACCTTGAGGACCTGGAAGCCTACCTTGAGGACCTGGGGCCTACCTTGAGGACCTGGAAGCCTACCTTGATGACCTGAGGCCTACCTTGAAGCCTACCTTGAGGACCTGAGGCACTACCTTGAGGACCTGAGGCACTACCTTGAGGACCTGAGGCACTACCTTGAGGACCTGAGGCACTACCTTGAGGACCTGAGGCACTACCTTAAGGACCTGAGGCACTACCTTGAGGACCTGGAAGCCTACCTTGATGACCTGCTCCATGAGCATGGACACGTCCTTCTCGATGCTGTTCAGCTGACTGGATAGCGTCAGCAGCTGCTTCCTCACGTGGTGCACCTTCCTGTCAGCGCACAGCCACAGACAGGGTGAGCAACCGGGGAGGGGTAATAACACAGGGAGGTAGGTGGGGGGGGGGGGTAATAACACATGGAGATAGGGGCACTATCGCCCCCCACCGCCCGAAGGTGAACACTTGTAGAAGGGAGGACGGGAGAGGATGGGGAGAGAGAGAGACAAAGAGTGAGGGTGAGACCGAAAGAGAGAGATGGAGAGAGCTAGACAATGAGGGAGAGAGACAGAGAGAGACAGAAAGACAGAGAGAGAGTGGGACAGAGAGTGAGAGAGAGACAGAGAGAGAGAGAGACAAAGATGAGCGAGAGAGAGACAGAGAGAGAGCGAGAGAGAGAAAGTAAGAGAGAGTGAGACAGAGATGAGCGAGAGAGAGCGAGAGAGAGACGGAGAGAGAGACGGAGAGAGAGCGAGAGAGTAAGAGAGAGTGAGACAGAGAGGGAGTGAGACAGAGGGAGAGTGAGACAGAGATGAGCGAGAGAGAGACAGAGAGAGAGTGAGACAGAGATGAGCGAGAGAGAGACAGAGTGAGAGCGAGGGCGAGAGGGGAGACAGAGACGGTGGAGAGAGAGCGAGAGAGAGCGAGAGAGAGCGAGAGAGAGCGAGAGAGAGCGAGAAAGCAGTTGTTTTAATGAGATCAGCAAACGAAGGCCACATCCTGTATCCTGTGCACGCTTGTGTGAGCCACTTAGAAGTATCATTATAATCATCATCATCATCATCATCATCAACAATGACGACAACTACAACGTCTAATACGTGAAAGGGCGGCACATAAACAAGAAACCTAAGAAAAAACAACTCAGGAGATGTGAAATACATCTGTTTTAGATGTTGGCTTCTATAAAGCCCACCGGAATACATTTACGGCTTCCCATATTTCATTTCTATTTTGCCATCATGAGAGCTGTGTGTGTCGTTTTTTTGTGAAAGCGTCGTTTGTTATATTTTGTATAAACACTGTCACTATTATTCCGTCAAACATTATCCACAGAGAGGACTTTCCCATGGCTGTGTTCTGTACGGGGGGGGGGGAATGGGGAGGGAGACAAAGGGAGGAGTCTGAGGGGCAGGAGAGAGGAGGAGAAGAGATCGGAGAAAAGAGGAGGATCAGGAAGACGAGGGGAGGCGAGAATGGGTGAAGAGAAAAAGAGATGAAAGGATGAAAAGGAGATTAGACGAGGTGGAAGGAGAGAAGAGGGTGAGACCAGAGAGGAGAAACAAGAGAACAGGACAGAAAAGAAGAGAGGAGGAGAGACCAACGAGAAGGAGAGAGGAGGAAAGAGGGTGAGACCAGAGAGGAGAAGAGAGGGTGAGACCAGGGAGGAGGAGAGAACAGAAGAGAGGGTGAGACCAGAGAAGAGAAGAGAACAGAAGAGAGGGTGAGACCAGAGAGGAGGTAAGACCAGAGAGGAGGAGAGAACAGAAGAGAGGGTGAGACCAGGGAGGAGGAGAGAACAGAAGAGAGGGTGAGACCAGAGAAGAGAAGAGAACAGAAGAGAGGGTGAGACCAGAGAGGAGAAGAGAACAGAAGAGAGGGTGAGACCAGAGAGGAGGTGAGACCAGAGAGGAGGAGAGAACAGAAGAGAGGGTGAGACCAGAGAGGAGGAGAGAACAGATGCTGCTGACCTCATCCACTCCTCACTCTTGGAGATGAAGAGGCGATACTTCATGGCACATTCCTCCGTGAACAGGGAGCGCGCCTTGGTGGCGTGCAGTACCAGCTTCTGCCTGTAGAGGACGGAAAACACAGATGACAGCATTTACATTTACATTTAGGGCATTTAGCAGACGCTTTTATCCAAAGCGACTTACAATAAGTGCATTTGTTACAATAAGTACATTTGTCATAAGAAGTGAAACAATATATCGCTGTCGGTACAGTAAAGTTCATGTTCATAGAACCAAGTGCAAGTATTACAATCGCTAGGCTAACCAATTCCCCGTGTACAGCATGCACAAGGACGGCTGGTTTCAATGGGCTGTAGGGGACAAGCCCTCCCACAGTCCCAGGGTGGAAAACACAGGGAAAGGACATGCACGGAAGACGATCAGTTGATTGTGCCGGAATCAAAAGCAACCAGCGCCCCCCTATTGATCCTAAAGAGACGATCGCGTCAATCATCGAGAGCCCCGCGAATATCTGTGATCGGTCGAGTGTCAAGCGATTGGCGCGTGTGATGAATTATAGGCGTGGCTCAATTTGGGTTCCATCGGGGCTCAATGTACTCACTGACAGATGAAACTAACCGCAAAACAGAGAGGAGGTTGGGAGTGGTTTAATCCCCAGACTGGTGGACTATGTACTTCACCTTCAGTTAAGTTGTTTTATTACAGATATTTTCACTTTAGACGTCCGTCGTTTTTAAAGGGTTTTCCAGATCAAATGAAACTCTAGATATTATCGTTCAGCTGGAAAAGATGATTGGATACGATATATTATGATTTAATAACCGTGGCGCTATCGTAAAACAACTTTAAATACAGTATTTGGCCTTCTCAGGAGAAGATAAGGCATAGGTCAGCTTTACACGTCTGTATCACAGCGACGTGAGGTGTTTGCTGGTGCTTATCACCGAATTGGGGAACTTACTTGTCGAATTTATGGATCTGTTCCTCGTTGTAGGGGAGACCTAGAAACACACACAATGTACGAAAAGAAATTAAATAATGGATTTGTTATTTTTTTATTATTATATGTATACCCTGAATTTATATATGATCATGCTTATTCCTCTAGATGTAAATTTCGGAAAACTTGTTTAAATAAAGTGCTCAATATTCTATAACATGTTAGAGATCTACATCGGAATCCTGCAAATTCTAAATGTATAGATATTTATCTGTAAATATTTCTATGAATATATTCATTGTGCGTCCCCAGGGAAACGCTGACAGAAGAATTAGAATAGAAGCCAGAAGGCATCATCTCACGGCGCTCAGCCTTGTCCTTCTTGAACTGTTGGTAGATGGCTGTGATGGCGTCCAGGAGGACTTTGATTTTCTCCACACTGCAGCAAGGAGAGAGAGAGAGGGCGAGAGACAGAGACAGAGAGAGAAAGGGCGAGAGACAGAGACAGAGAGAGAGAGAGAGAGGGCGAGAGACAGAGACAGAGAGAGCGAGAGAGGGCGAGAGTGAGAGAGGGCGAGAGTGACCGAGGGAGAGAGAGAGAGAGAGGGCGAGAGTGACCGAGGGAGAGAGGGCGAGAGACAGAGAGAGAGAGGGCAAGAGTGAGGGAGGGAGAGAGGGCGAGAGTTAGGGTGGGAGAGAGGGCGAGAGTCAGAGACAGAGAGAGAGAGGGCGAGAGTTAGGGAGGGAGAGAGGGCGAGAGTGAGGGAGGGAGAGAGGGCGAGAGTGAGGGAGGGAGAGAGGGCGAGGGAGGTTGAGAGACAGAGACAGACAGAGAGTATGAGAAAGAGAGAGAGACAGACAGGAAGAGAGAGAGAGAGGTAGAGCGAGGTGGAGAGAGCGGTAGAGACAGAAAGAGAGAAGACCGGTGACCCACTGGCTCAGCTTTATACTCCCTGCACCCCCCCCCGCCCAATGCCCCCCCTCTTACTTGCGGTCCTCGGGGTGGGTGCCCACTTGCTGGGCCCAGGCGTCCGTCAGCAGCCCCCCCGCCTGGAACTTGCTCTTGGTGTCCTGCATGGTCCTGTCCATGGGCTCGAGGGAGCTGGAGATCTGCCGGTCCCAGCGAGGGCGGGGAGACATTAACCCTCAGAGCAGCATCACCGATGAGCTAACCGGCCTCCCTTTACTATCGCTTAATCATGACAGTCACATGACGCACAGAAAAGAAAACTATGAGCGTTGACTAGGTCTCGTACATCGAATTGACCGCCTCCATTTTGGGAGTATAGGAATGTTTTTGGTACTCATGGCCAGTTGCGGACTCAGGGGGGGGCGACAGGGGGCGACAGGCCCCCCTCGTGCCTCCATGGTTGAAAAAGTGCCCTTTACATGTGAAAAAAATGAATGGGTGTCCTCCGGTGCCCCTTCATACAATAAATGATGACGATGTGCCCTCTTAGAGCAAGAATGTGCCCTTTTTATTTTTTTCGCCCCAGCCCTTCAAACAGCCTGAGTCCGCCACTGCTCACGGCGTTCTGGTCGTCAGTTAGTTAGTAATGGTGAAGCTATGTCATTATGGGGTGACACGGTTGCGTTGGAAAATGGCCAGTCTTTCTCATGTGAGAGATGTAAAAAAAAAAACAACAACGTTTTCATCGTCCGTGTTGATTTAGGATTTTACGTTCGTCACAAAATGGCCTCCAAAAAAGATTCCCATGATGCACTCTGATAAGGAAGCCCTAAAGAAGACAGTCGGAGGTAACAAGAGGGAGGAGAAGGGAGACTCACCCTCAACACCTTTTTATGCATGTCAGACAATTCATCGTGCATGTCAGACAGCTCGCTGTACGACGTCTGCATCATCATCACGAACCTGTCCACACACACGCACACGCACACGCACACGCGCGTTTTTTAAGAGACGTGCTTGCGTGCTTATTTGTGCCCATGTGATGGTGTGCACGCGTGTGTCTTTGTGCGCGGGCGTGCACACTCACATCTGCTCGGTCCTCTCCAGGATCTGACTGCAGTAGTTGCACAAGTGGATGACCTCAGACTTCTTGCGCACTATCTCGCTGTAGTCCTCCTTCATCAGCTCGCTGTGTGCACGAGAGGGGACAGGAGTTAGGTACAGATGAGGATGGGATTAGAAACAGGATTCAACAATTAATGATCTTCCTCCCACTTCTCTCCCCCTCTGCCCTTCTCCCTCCCCCCTCTCTTTTTTCTGTCACTTCCCCCTCGCCCCTTCCCCTCTCCCTCGGTCACTACTTCCCTCTCTCGGCCAGGTTCATGAGGAAAAAGCATTGAATAAGCGCACACGGTGGTCTGTGACGTCCATACAAATATAACATCAACAAATCATAACATAACAACAGGCGTGCATGGTATTGTGTGTGGTCGCACGTCCACGCACACACCATAACATAACAGGCGTACTAGGTTATAGTGCGTGTCGTCGGGACGTCCGTACACACATCAAGGCACCAGACGGGGGGGGGGGGGTCTTACATGAGTCCGCGGACCCCCTTGCGGACCAGCTCCTGGTAGACCAGCAGGGACTCTGACGTCTTCCACAGGTGGCCCACGTCGCCTGCAAACGTCTGCACACACACACACACACACACACACAGTTGAATTGACACTTTAACCCTGGCCATATTGCACAATGCACTTATCTCCCCGTCTATCCAGTTTTGGTTTTACATACGTTTATAATGTTCTTCATTTCTGCTGTAATTTATATTGTACCTCATTTTATTTCATTCTATTTTTTATTCTCTTTTTTTTGAGCACAGATAGTACCGGGTATGTCACACACAAACATTTCGCTGCACATCTTGTATCTGTATTTGACAAGTAAAAACCATTTAAACCTTTAACCTTTTGAATCTTGAATCTGTGGGTGCGCATACTTCCAGCACAGAGATAATTTAAATTGTTTCAATGGGAGCGGTTCAACCCGATCGTTGAGGCTTGACAACTCTACGACATACCATGGATTCTAATAATAGTTTAGACAATGGGACAAAACATCGCACCGCATCACATTCGCGTACGCAACAGGAAGGCGTGACGACGACGATTCGAATAATGAAAAGCAGGGTTTCTGGTTTCGGGTCGGTGCTTACCTTGGCGTAGCTGGCGTCCAGGTCAAGGTCGTATCGAGGCTGGACCTTAGGCGGACTCGCTGTGGAGGGAAGGGAGCAGAACCAAACTCAACAACCAACACCAACTCTCTAACCCCCCCCACACACACACACACACACACACACACACACACACACACACACACACACACACACACACTTCGATAATAACATGCACCCAACATGCCACTCTGCATCATTCGCACCTCTACCGATATCACGCAGATGAGAGGTGGTTTGTTAATCCCAGATGGGAGACGTGGGTGTCACATCAAAAGCGCAGCACGGTTAAAATTAATTGAGCACAATATATATAAAAACAGGTGAAGTAAAAATAATAATTGCAGTTTGTGTAGTAACATGTCCTTCAAAACACTCCTGGAGCGAATGGAGATGGATGGATCTCTATTTGCTCCAATTCTCCCCCACCCCCTGGACATAATCCCGGGGCCAATCCCGGAGCCCCAAAACCGGGCCCTAATCCCAAAACACAAATCCCGGGCCCCCAATCTCTGTCCAGACGGACTACCAGGCCCCCATCCCTGGCCCCATCCCCTCACACCGGACCCCAACCCCTCACACCGGGCCCAAATCCCAGGCCCCAACCCTGGCCCCTAACCCTGAACCCCGACCCGGCCCTCATCCGGTCCGACCCCAGCCCTAACCCTGAAGTAGGGTCGGCTTAGCTCAGGAGGTAGAGTAGTTGTCTCGTAACCGAAAGGTTGCTAGTTCGATCCCCAGCTCCTCCTAGCTGAGTGTTGATGTGTCCCTGAGCGAGACCCTTAACCCTAACTGCTCCTGACGAGCTGGCTGTCGCCTTGCACGGTTGACTCTGCCGTCGGTGTGTCAATGTGTGTATTAACCGATGTAAGCCGCTTTGGATAAAAGCGTCTGCTAAATGCCCTAATTGTAATTGAACCCCGACCCCGGTCCACTCACGGTCCTCGAAGATGAGCCCCACGGTGGCCACCGCCTCGCGGCTGACCAGCATGATGGGGTTGTCGCGGGTGGTGCGGGGGAAGCTCTTGGCGGTGCGGTTGGGGTCCAGGACCAACCGCCGACCCTCGTACAGCAGCTCCTGGTGGTGGGGAGGGATGCTGGTCCGCCGGGACAGCAGCTCCTGGAACAGGGTGGCACTGGGGCGCCGGGGGGCACACACACACAAAACGATCTGATGCATGTTGTTTATCAGTAAAAATGATTACCATTTTGTTTTCAATTTGAATACTAAAATAATATTTTTTGTTTTTCCATTGGGCTATTTAAGCGGTCCGATAATGATAGTGATTACACATTATAAACACCCCCTGATACACACACTCTCACACAATATAAACCCCCTGATACACACGCTCACACATTATAAACACCCCCTGATACACACGCTCACACACTATAAACCCCCTGATACACACACACACACACTCACACATTATAAACCCCCTGATACACACACACACACACTCACACATTATAAACCCCCTGATACACACACACACACACACACACACTCACACAATATAAACCCCCCGATACACACACTCACACAATATAAACACCCCTTGAAACACACACTCACAGAATAAAACCCCCCCTCACTCACACACACACACACACACACACACACACACACACACACACACACACACACACACACACACACACACACACACACACACAGGCGTTATGGAGGGCCTGGTGGCGATGGGTGTTTGGCTAGCCGTGCCTGGCCACATAGTCAAAGCGTAGCTTTGAAAACCTCAAATCAAAATGGGGGCCAAAGGCAGGGTTAGAGAGGGGACGGAGGCCGGAGGGGAACCACACGCAGATGTGTTTACAGGATCCATCCGCAGTAGAGTAGAGAGACGACACAGGAAACATGCGCTGCACACTCAGGGGGGCAGGCTGACACTCACTCTGCTGTGGGTTAGCATAGGGGGTGGGGGAGGGGGCCGACTCCATATTAATCAGTTGGGGGGTGGAGGCAGATTTAATACTAAAATCGGTTGGTGGTGTCTAAGAAGCAGGTTGGTTGGGCGGAGGTAAACTGTACATTAAACCGGGTGGAGGTGTGTGTAGACTGTACACTAAACCGGGTGGAGGTGGAGGTAGACTGTACATTAAACCGGGTGGAGGTGTGTGTAGACTGTACATTAAACCGGGTGGAGGTGTGTGTAGACTGTACATTAAACCGGGTGGAGGTGTGTGTAGACTGTACATTAAACCGGGTGGAGGTGTGTGTAGACTGTACACTAAACCGGGTGGAGGTGGAGGTAGACTGTACATTAAACCGGGTGGAGGTGTGTGTAGACTGCACATTAAACCGGGTGGAGGTATGTGTAGACTGTACATTAAACCGGGTGGAGGTGTGTGTAGACTGTACATTAAACCGGGTGGAGGTGTGTGTAGACTGTACACTAAACCGGGTGGAGGTGGAGGTAGACTGTACACTAAACCGGGTGGAGGTGGAGGTAGACTGTACATTAAACCGGGTGGAGGTGTGTGTAGACTGTACATTAAACCGGGTGGAGGTGTGTGTAGACTGTACATTAAACCGGGTGGAGGTGGAGGTAGACTGTACATTAAACCGGGTGGAGGTGTGTGTAGACTGTACATTAAACCGGGTGGAGGTGTGTGTAGACTGTACATTAAACCGGGTGGAGGTGTGTGTAGACTGTACATTAAACCGGGTGGAGGTGTGTGTGGACTGTACATTAAACCGGGTGGAGGTGTGTGTAGACTGTACATTAAACCGGGTGGAGGTGGAGGTAGACTGTACATTAAACCGGGTGGAGGTGGAGGTAGACTGTACATTAAACCGGTTGGAGGTGTGTGTAGACTGTACATTAAACCGGGTGGAGGTGTGTGTAGACTGTACATTAAACCGGGTGGAGGTGTGTGTAGACTGTACATTAAACCGGGTGGAGGTGTGTGTAGACTGTACATTAAACCGGGTGGAGGTGTGTGTAGACTGTACATTAAACCGGGTGGAGGTGTGTGTAGACTGTACACTAAACCGGGTGGAGGTGGAGGTAGAGGTAGACTGTACATTAAACCGGGTGGAGGTGTGTGTAGACTGTACATTAAACCGGGTGGAGGTGTGTGTAGACTGTACATTAAACCGGGTGGAGGTGTGTGTAGACTGTACACTAAACCGGGTGGAGGTGGAGGTAGACTGTACATTAAACCGGGTGGAGGTGTGTGTAGACTGTACATTAAACCGGGTGGAGGTGTGTGTAGACTGTACATTAAACCGGGTGGAGGTGTGTGTAGACTGTACATTAAACCGGGTGGAGGTGTGTGTAGACTGTACATTAAACCGGGTGGAGGTGGAGGTAGACTGTACATTAAACCGGGTGGAGGTGTGTGTAGACTGTACACTAAACCGGGTGGAGGTGGAGGTAGACTGTACATTAAACCGGGTGGAGGTGGAGGTAGACTGTACATTAAACCGGGTGGAGGTGTGTGTAGACTGTACATTAAACCGGGTGGAGGTGTGTGTAGACTGTACATTAAACCGGGTGGAGGTGTGTGTAGACTGTACATTAAACCGGGTGGAGGTGTGTGTAGACTGTACACTAAACCGGGTGGAGGTGGAGGTAGACTGTACATTAAACCGGGTGGAGGTGTGTGTAGACTGCACATTAAACCGGGTGGAGGTGTGTGTAGACTGTACATTAAACCGGGTGGAGGTGTGTGTAGACTGTACACTAAACCGGGTGGAGGTGGAGGTAGACTGTACATTAAACCGGTTGGAGGTGTGTGTAGACTGTACATTAAACCGGGTGGAGGTGTGTGTAGACTGTACACTAAACCGGGTGGAGGTGGAGGTAGACTGTACATTAAACCGGGTGGAGGTGTGTGTAGACTGTACATTAAACCGGGTGGAGGTGTGTGTAGACTGTACATTAAACCGGGTGGAGGTGGAGGTAGACTGTACATTAAACCGGGTGGAGGTGTGTGTAGACTGTACATTAAACCGGGTGGAGGTGGACTGTACATTAAACCGGGTGGAGGTGTTTGTGGACTGTACATTAAACCGGGTGGAGGTGGGTGTACTGTACTCACGTGTTGTACTCGTGGATGTAGACGGTACATTAAAGCGGGTGGAGGTGGGTGTACTCACGTGTTGTACTCGTGGATGTAGACGGTACATTAAAGCGGGTGGAGGCGCGCTGCACTCACGTGTTGTACTCGTGGATGTAGACGTGGTGCAGCACGGCCTGCTGCAGGCTGAACACGTAGACCACGGTGCGGTGCAGGATGTCGCTGGTCTCGGCGAAGAACTGGTCGAAGCCCCAGCACTTCTCCTGGTCCGCCTCCAGGATGTTGGCCAGCACGGGGGTCAGCAGGCTCTGGAGACCCCTGGGGGGGGCACGTTGAGGTTAGGGTTTGGGGGTAGGGGACTGCGCTACATTAAAAGTTGACAAAATATTGTTTGCGGGTTAAGGTTGGAAAATGAACAATTGTGACTGACTGAACTTGTATTATAATTAACGACTGAATTAAGATGAATTAGGACTGATCACGCCAACGTGTGGAGCTGTTAATGGTCTCGAATGGTTTTAACGAAACACAAATCCTTCAGTTGAGTGCTATTATTTAAAGTCCCCCATTCGATTATTATAATTTTATAACCATAATTTACGCACTTCGACACACAATACTTAGAATGACACATAAAAAGGGGTGCTCTAGTCTTTCGTGTGCGCCAAAGCAAGGCCACCACAGTTATATATTCTGTAATAAAGTGTTGTCCAACGGTGGCGGCGACTGACTTGGCCAGGCTGCAGGACACGGGCATCTCCGTGGACCACTCGATGTTCCCGTTCTCGAACTTCTGCTGGCCGGAGATGGTCCCAGACGGCTTCTCTGTGATGATCTTGTACCTAGGAGGAGGACGAAACCCCCCCCCCACACACACAAACACACACGATTTGTCAGATCCTATCCATGGATCAGGAAGGGAAGAGCCAAATTGCTTTCCATTTCGGGCCCCGACCAACCAGCACCATAATTATCTGCTCGTGCAGTTGTCCTTGGTTGCTAAGTATATGGGCAAGAGTATTCCAGGGTGGCTAGTTGACAGCTGAAAGCCTCTGGTACTGAACCCTGAAATCTAGCAGATGGTAAATAAATGGACTGCATTTCTACAGCGCTTTGCTAACCAGCGGTCGCTCAAAGTGCTCTACAGTATTGCCCAACATTCACCCATTCATGCACACATTCACACACCGACGGCGGTGACAGCCACGCAGGGCGACAGCCGGCTCGTCGGGAGCAGTCAGGGTGAGGCGCCTCGCTCAGGGACACCTCCACACTCCGGGCCGGGGATTTCGCCCCGTAGTCTAACTGTAGTCATCCATTAGCAAGAGGCCCAACTCATACTAACTCAATATTGCCATGTATCCTAAATCAATCAATCACTTGCTTCGGATGAAGCCCAGGCGCGTTGTTAGACCTGGGCATTCGAGGCTATAGCCCCGGATCTTTTGGGAATAGCCCCGGAACGCTGTGCCGTCAAAAAAAACAAAAAGAACCCATAATAATGCTGAAAATAGCCACGTAGAGTTTACCTCTTTGAGGTTGCATTACCAGCAGCCAGAGATCCAACATTTTAGCCACTGAAAAACGCAAAATTCTGATGTGTTCATATATGGGCAGATTTAGAATCATTTGTTGCAAAATGTTGCAAATTTGATTCTCTATGCAAAGCGCATCACGCCGACATTGCTGTTTAGGGCTGCTCTAGTTTGCAAAGATTCAAAAGACCCCCAGAGTGAAATCAACCCGGTCCACTTGACATCGGGTAGGCGCATGACAGTGTTTATTTGGATACAGGCTTTTCTAATGTCTCATTTTGGCTGCTGGTGTATGTGGTGCACTTCCCTATCCGTAACGTAAACATTAGCCTCCTCAGGAGGCCTGCCCCGACGTGACTCAGACATAACGATTGGTCTTTCCTTTACTTCTCAAACTACGTCACAATTGCATGTTCATCAGCCCGATTTTCAAATTTTCTCGGGGGTACAGCCCTAACTTCTGGGCTACAGCCCCGGATGTTTCCAATTGCTAGCGACGCTCCGGATGAAGCCTTCTGAACAGCAATATTTTTGCATGCATTTAATATAAAGAAGGTCAGTGAGTTTGTGGGGGGGGGGGGGGGGGGGGGCCTTACATGACTTCCTTGTTGCGGCGCGGTCCCTCGAAGGGCCTGAAGGGCAGGCTGCCGGTGGCGGCGTGGAAAAAGGTGACCCCGATGCTCCACAGGTCTACCGTGGCACCGTACTTCTTCTGGTGGTCCTTCCGCAGCACCGCGCGCTCGTACATGTCAGGGTGCTGGAGGCACGCACACACACACACACACACACACACACACACACAGTGTTATTATGGATAAACACATGGTTGGTGTGAAGCAATTTTAAATTTAATTAATTTATTTTATTAAAGTTAAATATTCATTCAACTGCTGAATAAGTTAATTTGGACAAAAGTGTCTGCAAAAGACTTACGAGTTGAAACACAAATTATAGACTGCCTTGATCCGCATCCCAACCAAGCCTTGCCAAACATTAACCGCATCCAAGTTAATGTGTAAGCTTATTCACGGCTAGAATTATTGACACCATCAGCAATACTTCCTCCCACCACCTTGTTTGTTTCTCATTATATTGGTAATGAGAAACATTACATTAATGAGAAACGAGTTAGTGTTTTGATTGATGCATTGCTCTCATGCATTTGGCTAGCTAGCTAGCCAAATGCATGACAGCAATACGTCAATCAAAACACTAACTCGCTAGCAGGATAGTCATGCAATCCCTCTGCAGGACGCACCATGACTCCACATTGGCATTGTATGATAGCTAGCACGTTAGCATGTTAGCACAATAGCTAGCATGTTAGCATGAGAGCCAGCTCTCCCAGCCTCACCAGGTACTCCTCGGTGCCGTACAGCGAGACAAACTGCTCGTCGTCTTCCAGCTCTCGCGCGGCGCCGAAGTCGGTGAGCTTGTAGACGGAGTGGCCGTCCTCGCCGATCACCCGCATGATGTTCCCCGGCTTGATGTCGCGGTGCACGATGCCGTACTCTCTCAGGTGGTTCATCCCCGCCACTGCAACGCACCGCAGGGTCGTTAAGAGCGACCACCGGCGGCGGAACGGGCAGTTAAAAGGGGACATATTACACCACCAGGTGTGAGTGTGATCAGCCGTCTCAAGCCGTTTTGAAAATCTGCCTCTTCTGACATCACAAGTGGGCGTGTCCACCTAGATGTGCGCCGGATAGATCGGTCTACCAGCCTACCCAGCGGACTGCAACAAATGTTGCTCATCCGTCATACATCTAGGTGGACACGCCCACTTGTGATGTCAGAAGAGGCCGATTTTCAAAACGGCTTGTAACGGCTGATCGTACTCACACCTGGTGGTGTGAGTGTCACCTTTAATAAGGCGAAAACGTTGTGTGCGTAGTGGAAGGGAGGTTTCTACAGCAATAAATGAACCAACAGAAGGTCTGCTGCCCTTAAAGCAAACATTGATTCTAGGGAAGTGAAGTCCGCGTGTGAATGACCCACACTTCTGCTTCAAACGTTTACAACGCTACGTATAGTTCGAGCGATGTCATCATAACACGATACGAGGTGTACAGTCAGGGCGGAGGGTAACAGAGTACACATGTTCTGTTGGGTTTTAACGGCTGAATCACAGCGGGGTCAATGTCTAAGACCTAAGCCTCAGAAACAGAATTAAACGCCTCCGTCTGTAATGCTATCCACGTGGCTGTCGAAAATGTATCCAGTTTCAAACCCCTGAGTATTTATACTAGTACTAACGTATTTATACTAGTGTATTGATACAAGTACTAGTGTATTGATACGAGTACTAGTGTATTGATACTTGTACTAGTGTATTGATACTAGTGTTTTGATACTAGTACTAGTGTATTGATACTAGTACTAGTGTATTGATACTTGTGTATTGATACTAGTACTAGTGTATTGATACTAGTGTATTGATACTGGTACTAGCGTATTGATACTGGTACTAGTGTATTGATACTGGCACTAGTGTATTGATACTAGTACTAGTGTATTGATACTTGTGTATTGATACTAGTATTAGTGTATTGATACTAGTGTATTGATACTGGTACTAGTGTATTGATACTGGTACTAGTGTATTGATACTAGTACTAGTGTATTGATACTAGTGCTAGTGTATTGATACTGGTACTAGTGTATTGATACTAGTACTAGTGTATTGATACTAGTGCTAGTGTATTGATACTAGTACTAGTGTATTGTTACTGGTACTAGTGTATTGATACTAGTGTATTGATACTGGTACTAGTGTATTGATACTGGTACTAGTGTATTGATACTAGTACTAGTGTATTGATACTAGTGCTAGTGTATTGACACTGGTACTAGTGTATTGATACTGGTACAAGTGTATTGGTACTGGTACTAGTGTATTGATACTGGTACTAGTGGATTGATACTAGTGCTAGTGTATTGATACTGGTACTAGTGTATTGATACTAGTGCTAGTGTATTGATACTGGTACTAGTGTATTGATACTAGTGCTAGTGTATTGATACTGGTACTAGTGTATTGATACTAGTACTAGTGTATTGATACTGGTACTAGTGTATTGATACTAGTGCTAGTGTATTGATACTGATACTAGTGTATTGATACTGGTACTAGTGTATTGATACTAGTGTATTGATACTGGTACTAGTGTATTGGTACTGGTACTAGTGTATTGATACTGGTATGGGGCCCCCTCCTCACCGACGTCCTGCAGCACGATGAGGAACTCGTCCTCGGGGAGGCCATAGGCGTTGGACGACTCCTCCAGCACCGTGTACAGACTGCCGCACGGACAGTACTCCATCACCAGAACCTTGTGACGCGTGTTGGTCTGGAGGGGCGGGGGAGAGAGAGCCAGGGCAAGACAGTGAAAGAGAGAGAGGTAGGGTGAGAGAGAGATGGGGGGGTGAGGCAGGAACAGGAAGGGCAAGAGAGAGCGAGAGAGAGAGCGAGGGCGAGAGGTAGGGAGATAAAGACAGGGCAAGAGAGGCGAGAGAGAGAAGTCAAGTCAACAATGGAAATTTGTACAAGAGTACAACACTCTAGCATGGATGCACTGGTAATCTAGCCGGCGCCGGCTTAGGGTTTGATACAGGATAAAACAAGGT
Source organism: Pollachius pollachius (assembly GCF_949987615.1). Lineage (NCBI taxonomy): Eukaryota > Metazoa > Chordata > Actinopteri > Gadiformes > Gadidae > Pollachius > Pollachius pollachius. Next base: position 1,443,090 of record NC_136937.1, read on the forward strand.
GAAGGCAGAAGTGGGATATGACCTTCATTTTGGGGACACATAGAAGCAGGTCTTAATTATGCGCGCGATGGTTTATGAGCGTCTGTACCATTATCCCGACACACCGTGTCCTTATGAGGTAAGTCGGGGAAAGCCCTATAAGATAACAGTCCCGAATGACAAACGCTACAACATATAGGATAAAGTCTAAAGATTAACTATCTCTGCTCCTGTTAACTCAGAAAACAAGGCAGTAAGCTTTTACTCTGGTGTACCTGTGTATAGGGGAATGCTTGTATTCTCCTTAACGTGCTCAGAAAAATATATTCTTGCGTATGCTTTAATCATGTTTGTTCCTCTAGTAATGTGGTTTAGTAGAGAAACCTACTAACACACACACACACACAGGTCGACAGAGAGAGGTAGAGAGAGACAGAGAGAGAGAACAACAGGTGACACAGTGGCTGAGCTTTGATGCTCCCTGTGCGCACACACACACACACACACACACACACACACACACACACACACACACACACACACACACACACACACACACACACACACACACACACACACACACACACACACACACACAACAACGATGACAAAGTGTTCTAATCAACTCACACACACCTCTTCTTCGACGGCGAACAGCTTGACGATGTTCTTGTGGTTGAGCTTCTTCAGAACCTCGAACTCCCTCATCTGGACGTCCAGCGGTCGCAGGAAGCTCAGGTTGTTGAACACCTTCACTGCGTACAGGTCCCCCGTTTTCTACTCACCAATAGGAACGGAGCGTTCCGGTTAGTATTCAGTGTGTAAGATGCGTGGCTTTCTCAATAAAAGCCCAACGCCGCCTGGTTTGATTCTGACTTTGTTTGTGAAGTTCAGGACGGCATGTCTACTGTATGTCCAAAAGGGAATTCTGGGAAACATTATAGGGTCAAGACCTTATCAAAGGTCTCATTGCACGCAGAGTATTGAACATATATGTTACATATATAGCTTATATTATAATAAATAAGTTACTATAGGGCAATTTGTGGACCCTTGAATCCAAAGCTTCTTACAACTGAAGGAATGCAACAATTTCTGAGAATCGCTGGATCCCCTTAATCCTAGCAGGGTTAATGCCAGCGCTCTACCAAATAAACAACACAAAACCATGATACAGTTCAGTGAAAGTTTATTACAATGGGTTTCTACAGACTAAAAAGGTACTGGACTTGATCCCCAATGTCCACGACTCAAAATGCAGGTTACACCTCAATGACCTACATCTCAAATCACTGCACATTGCTGTGATAAAAGCGTCTTTTTGGCTGAATCCCAAAAACATAGAAATAGTCAAGTCTGTGTGCTAGGTTCTCACCTTGTGCCTTCCTCTGTAGACATTGGCCGTGGCCCCCTGACCCAGCAGGTCTGAGATCAGCCACAGGTAGTTTGTGGTGCTCTGCATTCTGGCCGTTGGAGTCTGATCCTGGGAGGGGAAGTAAGTATGAGGAGGTCCGGTCGAGAGTAAACTAAACATCCGCTTCAAAGATGGACTAATGTTGTTGAGATGGGCGAGAACGTATATTTCTTTGTGATTAAGACTGACTTTCAAGTGAGGGGAATTTAAAATTTTAGTTTAAAATATCAATATTAGACAGAGGAACACTAAAATAATGCCTCCCTGTGTCTGCTTGCCAATTCAATTATTATTATATATTTTTATTAAAATAAAAATTATGATTAAATAAATAAATAAATAATAATAATAATTACCAACCACTGGCAAATACCAATATGATGGTGTAAATGTGGAATGTTTTCTATTATGGCTTCAGACAGCCAACACAGTGGTAACATAACGTCCTGTAAACAGCTGTTTTTTATCGACCCAGGACATGACGCATGGCGCATGGCGGAGAGTTCAGAGGGCAGGGTTCAAACAACACAACAATTGACTGCAAACAGTCAGTCAAACACAAGTCTGGGAGTATTTATTAGTTATTAGTAGTTATTATATTGCCCCATAGGTTTCAAATGACTGTAAACCTGCTGTGATGATTTTCTGTTCATCAGAATTCATCATCGTAATTTTGTCGATACTCATTTTGAGAGGAATCAGGAGTTTCAGTACTGTGAAGTTAGGGGGGCCAAAAGACCCAGTTCTCCAGGACAGTCCCCATTTCTGTTGGCCTGTCCCCGCTTATGTCCCGGTTTTTAAAAAAGTATTAAAAATGTATATATGTCAACATTACAAAATGGCAAAGATTCTAGCTTGCTCATGAATATTTACTGTAAGACAGTTGGTGATTATTCTCAAGTCTATCTGATGGGTTGTGAGTGACCTTGCTAAGCAGGGATTGGTAGATGTATTCAGCAATGCTGATAAGATCTATCAATACAATACAGAACCATTCCGTATTACAGTAGCTACTTTGGGCTGGCTTATCAAACCTTTAAAACACATCACACTAAACCACAGGTAGGTTACTGCCCAACCATTTACTACAGTTGCACATTCACCATGATAAGAGAAATGTCCCCCCCCCCTCTCCTATACACAAATCATTTCACATTATTATCGCAACGACTAAACAGAGACAATAACAACGACCCAAACATTTCCTCCAAGACAATAAAAATGACAACAATAACAAAAGCATTCCTGCTCCTCTGCTTCCAAAATGGAGGCGGTCGAGACGCGCTCACGTCGCAACGCACGACGCCTCCGTGGGAAATTCCCCCGAGCACCTTCACGTTCGGGACAAGAACCACAGATTATACGAAACACGTCGTCAAATGTCCCTTAATTCGCAACATGGCTCACGTGTTGCTGATCCTGTGCTGCGCCTCTCTCCCCCCCCCCCCCCCCCCCCCCCCCCGCTGTCACAAAGACCGACGTGCTGTCACTGGTACCAGCCGATGGCAGATCAATAATACCCCTTTATGAACATTAATCATTTTTGGGTGGAAAAACGAAAACGGAGACACAACGATGTGAAATGCCACGGTGTCAATCACCTGACAGAGATGTGATCGATGTCCTTCTCTCGCGCAGGTCTTTGGGCGATGCGTGGATTCTTTTTCAGAGCAATGAAAGCGCAACTAGAAACACCCCCGTTCAACAAGGTGTACCAATAAAATGGACAAAGGCTAACACATTCGGTGTGACATTGTAAGTATTAAACTGGTCTTCCGACAAAATACCAGCTACACCGAATCTAACTGACCGTAATGGATCGCAGAACCATAATGGAGAGCTGCATTTGTTTATTTCCTTACCATCTTCCAACTTCTGCTTCCTTGGTCTCCGGGTCACGTGGGTGCGAGCGCTTCAATCAGCACGCACGTCAGTAGAGGGGGCGTTGCCAGCCACGGCCATACCGTAACATGTAGAGCAGAGGGAGCGTGGCCAGCCGCGGTACTACCGTAACATGTAGAGTAGAGGGAGCATGGCCAGCCGCGGCACTACCGTTATGTACAGCAGAGGGGCGGTAGAATTGCCTTTTAAGAATTACATTTTTTACGATCCGTTGGATTTATATATAAAATATAATTTAAATTAAAGAATTACTTTCTTTCTTTATAATTAGATTTTATATCTACAGGCGGACATGGAAATGTTATTTAGTTTGTACACAATCATCTTTGAGTTAGGAAGTGAATTTGAGGTACTAAGGAATTTATACCAGAGCAGTTTCCTTCAGATCTTCAGACCTTTTACAAAAAAATATAAACATGCTCCATCAATAATTTAGCCATGGGTCTTGTTTTATTCACAAGCATTAAGTGTTTTGCTTCTTGAGTAGCGCATTAGCGGTTAGCGTATGGTACTACAGTATAGTAACATATTGTCACTTTACTTTCTCATGTAAGTTAGAACCTCAGCGTTCATAATGAACAATCTCCAATAGCTTCAAAGCAAGAGGATTCATACTAATATTGGATTGTTGTTTTTTCCCTCAACCACTTCTTGGATAAGCATTTTTCTTATATAATATATAAATTATATAATTTCATACAAAATTGGCACTTGTATATAGATATAGTAATGATTGGTGCTCTGTCTACCTCCAGCTACAAGTAGTATATTTTTAACTATAAAAGGTCCCCCCTTCTTTCCCTCAGAATTAGAAAAGCATTCATCTTCATGAGCAGCAAAATGACACAAACAAGATTGAGGTTCACTCACTTGTATTTAAAAAAAAAAAAAAAAGTCAGCATTTCATTTGTTACAACAGCTTATGGTGATATCTGAACAGGCTGTACAGGTCCATTCTTTATATGGCAAGCAGTCAATTGTAGAAAAATAAAACAGACAAAAACAAAGTGGGGGTAATATAGGATGAATTTGAAGAACCAAATGTTGGTCACCTTGTAAAACATCCTTGCAGACTACCATGGTTACAAAATGGATGGATGGCAATATTTCAGAGATTTTCTGTCGCCAAATGTAATCATCACTCCATACAAAGAGAAAAAGTGCTTTTTTACCCATCCCAAATGTGGTCACCTACCGACCAAGGCCATTCCATACATTTTGTTTCACTTTTCTTGACCTTTTTAAAACGTTCCGATTGTATGTATAAAACGTTTTCCAATCCCAGGAATTGGCTGCGGTAGAACAAGTTCAACCGTGAGGCGGGAAAAACAACTTGTTTACCTTAGCTTTCTGCTTTCCATTTAGCTTTTGCTCTTGCTTTTGACAAATCCAATCTTTTAATAACCACATTATGCCTTTATATTCTAAACACAAGCCTTCCCTTTCTCCAAACCCCACACATTACGATTCCAAAAAGACTGCTTCTGCACAATCTTCGGAACACATGTAGTATCCCCCACGTGTGGTAGTGTGTTGTGTGTTGTGTATTGTACCGGAAATAAACAACAAATCAGCTAAAGTACTGTGTAAAGTGCAGTTAGAGGTTGAGAACGTCTCCAGATAAGGTTGTAATGACGTGCTTGGGAGGCACAGGTCATAGGTCATTCAGACACAGCCTTGAGACGTGTACAGATATATGAGGCGACTGATTGTAAAGACTTCGTTGGCTTGTAATGCACTGTTGACAAGGGTGTCTGCTGTAAGGACCGGGACGTCCGCACAAATCCACCGCTTCCACGATTGTAGCTTTGCCATTGGCTCTGAGCACATTACTGTTCACCTACACAGTACGCGCACAAAGTTTGATATTTTGAAGAAAATAACAAAAAACAAAACAAAGAGATGAAACTTGTCTTTTACGATTCAAAAACAGTACGGTCTTTCAAAAGATACATTTGTAGGTAAAAATCGATGATATAGAGCGTTCCAAACATCAGTAAGTATATAGCGGTGTGTATACAAAAACCTTAACCATCAACATATAACCCTTTAAGATTGTCAAAACGATGCTGGTGTATTTTGTTGCGTTTCCCGTTAGTGGCGACGTTTGTGCGATGCCAATGCTACACCGACTTCGAGTCTTGTACCCTGGAGAACCGCGTACCCATTCCGAACCCCCCCCAAAAAATGTAACGATTAAAAACTTCAGAGGAATACTTTGCAACAATCCTCACGCGACAAAACACCTTTGACAACGCAATCGCTTTGTTAAAGAAAAGAAATACATATAAATACATATATTTCATTTATTTTTCGTTGTCGTTGACAGAAGTTGTCGTCGCAAAGCGGCACGATAAAACAGAAAACGGGACACAGCGGTTATTTTGGATTGTTTTGTTTGTTGACGCGAGCAAAGAAAAGGCAAGGCGAAAACGGCGAACGTCAGCACAGGTGATTCGGAGGGGCCCTTTCCCTCCCTTTGGCCCTTTTTCTCGTTTCTTCTTAAAATGAACAACAAGGCCACACGTTTGGGCCCCCTGGTCTCCGAGGCCGAGAGAAGGAGCGCTGATCCGGTTCCTCCTCACGTAAAAGAAGAAAGCGATTTGGCAAGACACGCATCCCGTCGGTGGACCAGAGAGGGCTCAGGTTGTGTTTTATAGAAACGAGCAAACAAGCAGAGAATAGAAACAGAACTGAAAAATAAAAACAGGTTCACTTGGGATATGCTGTTGTGTTTTTTTCCCCACACACCGGACCTGTGTTGAGATTGTCGCCGTACTTTTGTAGTGATTCATTTTTTTTTGTAGAAAAATATAATGAGGCATATAAAAAAGAAAAGAAAATGAAAACAAAAACAAAAAAAAAAGACGGAATGAAAGAAAGTACTGCAAGAACTCAATGGATAGATTTACAATGATTCTCTATATAGCTTATAAATATGTTATCTACACAATATGTGGTACAAAAATACTATAGCATTTAGTGGGCACTGGATTTTTTTCCTTGAAGATAAAAACCATGAAAACCATCGATATGGAGTTGAGATGCTGCTCAGGCACGAGAACTGTTCCGTAAAAACAATAAAACAAAGAAAAGCCAACAGGTGATGAGTTTAGATGTAGTGAGGTTGTTGAACGCAACCCCAACCCGTTCCAGGGTCTATGAACCTTGACCTATGGGCAAGGGGTCTTCTACAGCTGCGGTCAGGCATTGTACTGTTAAAAAATATAATATAAAAACTCCAAACCAAATATGAAGAACATGAAAGGCTACGTTTTGGTTTGAGCGTTTCCACCTGTACGTAAAAAAAAACCGGGCATTGAAGATGTGAGCCATGCAGCGTTGCTATGGATACGGAACGAGTACCTCTTGACTTTGGACTTAGAATACATTGTACACATGTTTATAATCGTCCCTCTGCCATGACATCCGACGCGTAGAGATGAAATAAGCAAATAAATATGTGCCGTAGTGTGACTGCTCTGGATCTGAACTCGATCCAGGAACAAAAATAATAGGCTCAACTCTACAATTCCAAAATAGAAAAAGAAAAAATACAGACAAGTTCCTACAAATCCATTTTTCTAAATTGGAAAAAGTTGTTTAAAATGAAGATACAAATTAGTACCAGTACCACATTCTTTGCCACTGATAACAAGGGGCTTGACAAGTTGTTCCTAACCCATAGTATGGGCTAAGCATTGAAATAATGCTCCTGTACTGACAAAATGGCTGCCATATTGACGAGCAGAGTACTGCAGCACCTGGCAGCCTCCACCAGGAGGAGCCCTGCCGTTGTGTTTAACCGTTAGCTGTGTAGTGTGGTGGGATTTTTTTTTTGGCATTTGCTTTCCGATTGCTCGCGTCTATGTCCATATTCATGTGCTTTTACATGTCCTTCAACCTTGTAGGAAGGTAAAACGTCTTTTCTCCTGGTTTAAGGCAACTTTATATTTGTGACGATTTTATAATAAAACCTTTTTCTTAAAAAATTTACAAATTAATACAAACCTCAATGGCATAATCATCAGTAAAACACTGTATAGAAAATATATAAATATGCTTTTTTTCTCTTTTCAATGTACAAATGTCCCGTCGCGGTTTCTCCGCGAGCCCCCCCATTTCCTCTTTTTCTCCATGTCGCTGAGCGCGACTGTGACGTCATTTCCTTATCGTAATGTACAAGTTCCGGGCTGCACCCCGCCCCCCCCCGACCCCCTTCATCCACCAATCACACTCCTCCTCCTCGCGCCATAGCTCCCATCTCCTCAAAGTAAAAAAAAAAAAAAAAACTCATTCTATACACAAATTGGTATTTACAGTCAGATGGGAGGAGCTTCTGTGAGGGGCGTTCGTGTTGAGGTGGAGCGACAGAGAGAGAGAGAGAGAGAGAGGACAGAGAGAGGAGGAGCAGAGGGGGGGGGGGGGGGGGGGGCGTGGCTTCTCAGGAGGAGTCCGTGCAGGGCGAGGGTGGGGGGGGGTAGAGGTGGTGCGAGTAGCTGCGCTCCGTGAAGGGGGAGGGCGGGCAGCTCTCGCAGTTGTTCTCCTCGGCCGACAGGTACTGGCTGCGCGGCGTGGGCGGCGGCGGCGGGAAGGGCTCCGAGTCGTAGTTGAGGTCGCTGACGTAGCCCTTGGCGCCCGCCGCCCCCGCGCCCGACTTGGGCGGCGCCCGGCGGCCCGGCGTGCAGTCGCTGTCGCACACGTCCGTGCTGCAGGGGGTGGTGGGAGGGGCGAAGTGGCGGTAGGTGTAGGGCCGGTAGCTGGGAGGGGCGAGACACACACACACCCGTGTTGATATTAATATTTAGGTTGTTTAGCGGGCGCTTTGGTCCAAAGCGACTCACGGTCATTCGCACACCGACGGCGGAGTCGGCCACACGCACACCGACGGCCAGCTCGTCCCCTTAAGGTTACGGACCCGTTACGTCCTCGCGGACCCTCCTTGCGTCCACCGCAAGGGCCTGACGCGCGCCTTCCTTGCGTCGTGGCCACGCAGCAGGAAGGGCTGTGATTGGTCCGCTCGCTAAAACCCGACGCAGGACCAAAACGGGTTCGCGACTGCGTTGAAGCGTCCGCCTGGTGACTGCGTTGCATCAGCGTCGAACCACGTCTAAGCCTTTACGGCCAGTTGAACACACATTCACACACACCGACGGCGGAGTCAACCACAGACAGCGACAGCCGGCTCGTCGGGAGCAGTCGGGTCGAGGCGTCTCGCTCAGGGACACCTCGACAGCGATCGAACCGGCAACCTTCCGGTTACAAGTCAAGCCACTCTCCCTCCCTGGGTGACAGCTGTCCAGACAGGACACAGGAACACGTGTTCAGAAGATGCTCTAGCAGCAAGTGTGCAGAAGGATGTGTGCGGAAGAGTGTGGAGCAGATGTCTCAGCGTCGAGAGTTTAGATGTTTTAGAGGCGAGTGTCGAGAAGATGTTTCTGACGTCGAGGGTTGACGAGGTGTTTAGCGTCAAATGCGTAGAAAGACTTTTCCAAAGACGTTAAAGTGTGTACTGAAGGCGCTTCGGCAACCTCCCGTGTGAAGTAGCATGAAATAAACACGGAAATATAAACCGGGGAACGCTGTCATGATAACAGCTTTACATCAACGTCTGTTTGATACCGACCACATGGACCAACTCGGCTGGGGGGGGGGGTTTACCGCCCAACTGATCAAAAGTGAAACGATCAAAAGTTTCTCGTTTGGTTTAGTTTTGCCGGTCCCTGCAGTAGCATAGATTACACCATTAAGAGACCGCGGGAATCATTACGGTCCATCCTGTTCTGCTGGGGGGGGGGGGAGACAGTGGATCGTGGTTCCATCGGGACTTCAAAGACCCATTGTTGCTGTTGTCGCCAGTTGTTCTCGGTGTTTTCGGTTGCGGCGTAGTGAGCGGAACACGAGACAACACTGACCCATCTGGGATCTGGAGTTCTGCCCGGGCGCAGTTTGACTCTCTAAACTCTCTCCCCCCCCCGTTTTTAAGGGCCGAGGATACTTCTGATGAAATCGAAACTTTGCCGTGTTCCCGCAGGCAGTAGTCCGCCTGCTTCTGATCTCTGGGCGGTTTGCTTAATGACGCGCGTCGCGGGTGACACCCCACGCAAACAGTCCCGTGTTGTTGTGGACCCTTCGCCTGCTGTGATGCGTTGTGGGAGACGTTGTTTCGATGTCGGTCGCAACCCAGTCGATTTCAATTTCGTTTTTACATAAACGTTGCTACTTTTTCCCTCTCACAGACTCTCTCCCTCCTCCCGTGTGAAATAACATTTGGTCAAAACTTCACAGGGACGAGACCCCCCCCCCCCTACGCTTTGACGAGCGTAGAGCACGGCATGCATCGCACACACACACACACACACACACACACACACACACACACACACACGGTAAACAAAGGGCCGCGGGTCGGGCCCCTGTATACAGTGAGCAATTGTTATAAGTGTTAACATCTGCCTGTGGAATTCCTCTCAAGTTGCATCCGACCGCCGGGGCCTCCCCGCTGATTACATTCCCGAGCCCCAGCGATAGTGCGCTGGCGGAGCGCTGAGTACACACGGAAAACTCAACAGTTTGCTTCGATTCGTCGCGGCCGAATCGTGCGAGCACGCACACGGAAACGCGTGGAAAAGAAAATGGAAAAGAAAAACTGAACAAATTGGTTTTCGCTCTGTTTGTCTCCACGGTTCGATATTTCATAAGTTGTGTTGTGTGTGCCTGGTGCGTTGTGCGCGCTGGTGAGTGTGTGCAAACAAGCGTGGAAGAGCGAGCGAGAGAAAGTTCGTCTTTGTGTGGGGCCGTGCGTCTGTTTGTGTCCGTGCGTCTGTTTTTATGTCTGCTTAGTGCTTTTAAGTGTATATGTACTTGTAAGTGTGTATATGTGCTTGTAAGTGTGTATATGTGCGTGTCTGTATGCGTGTGCATGTTCACTTCTCTGCCCGCGTGTCTGTGTCTGTGTACTTCTGTTTTGCTGTCTGTGCCTGTGTGCGTACCTGTGTCTGTACCCGTGTGTGCGTGTCTGTACCTGTGTGTGTGTGTGTGTGCACGCGTGCGTGTGTGTGTGCACGCGTGCGTGCGTGTGTGTACCTGTGTGTGTGTGTGTGCGTGCGTGTGTGTACCCGTGTGTGTGTGTGCGTGCGTGTGTCTGTACCCGTGTGTGTGTGTGTGCGTGCGTGCGTCTGTACCCGTGCGTGCGTGTGTGTACCCGTGTGTGTGTGTGCGTGCGTGTGTCTGTACCCGTGTGTGTGTGTGTGCGTGCGTGTGTCTGTACCCGTGTGTGTGTGTGTGCGTGCGTGTGTCTGTACCCGTGTGTGTGTGTGTGTGCGTGCGTGTGTCTGTACCCGTGTGTGTGTGTGTGCGTGCGTGTGTCTGTACCCGTGTGTGTGTGTGTGCGTGCGTGTGTCTGTACCCGTGTGTGTGTGTGTGCGTGCGTGCGTGTGTCTGTACCCGTGTGTGTGTGTGTGCGTGCGTGTGTCTGTACCCGTGTGTGTGTGTGCGTGTGTCTGTACCCGTGTGTGTGTGTGCGTGTGTCTGTACCCGTGTGTGTGTTTGTGCGTGCGTGTGTCTGTACCCGTGTGTGTGTGTGTGCGTGCGTGTGTCTGTACCCATGCGTGTGTGTGTGCGTGCGTGGCCTACCTGTAGGAGCGGTGCGTGGACGGGCTGTTGGAGGAGTAGCCGAACTCGATGGTGTACTGGGAGCGCACCGTGGCAGGGGAGGGGGGGGGGTTCAGGATCTGGGGGGGGGGGGGGGGAGAACAGCCGTTTATCATCCATTCAGTCTCTCAGCCTGGGAGCCAGCGCCGCTTCCATTGATTGATTGATTGATTTAGTCAACCATTTTAATATAAAATATGCACTCTGTCATACATTAAAATACATAAATAGTCAGGGATGACACAATGAACCCAGAAGGCTTGTTTCCACTGCGGGAAACAAGCTACTACTACTCTGAGGAGCTTCACCGGGAAGAACGTGGCATCGGACTCAGTAATCCGAGGCGGCAGCCGACGGAGGATATGAACTGAACGTTGGTATTCTCTGCGTGACTCACGACATCCAGTGTTGCCAGATTGGGCCAGATTTTTCCACCAAATCTGGCCCAATCTGGCAACAGCGCCAACCCCCGTCGTCCGTTGGCCTGTGGAATAATCTAGTGTTGACGGGGCCGCATGTCGTACCAAAAACCGACAAAAAAGTCATGAAAACAGCGGATGAAGAAGAAGAAGAAGGAGGAAGGCAGAGTTGTGGTTTCCTGAAGCAGATTGAGATTGGATCGGACGGGAGCAGCTCCAGCGAGCGGAGAGAACCCGCCCGCCACTATCAACAGTTTACACATGGCTGATGAGGTGTTGGCCCGATAGCTCCCCGTACCAGATGGCAGCGGTGGAGACATGAGGACGCCATCCCAGCGCCGTGCTTCCAGGAAATTATTAGCACGAAAACAAGGGTTGTGGAGTTGGGGGTAAAAACATTACCATGGATGCGAGCTTAGAGAAGCTTAAGACGAAAATCTAAAAAAGACCTTCATGAAAGTTCGAATGGGGACCTGGTGTGGCCTGTTTTTCGCCGCCTTTGAAGCTGATCGGACGCACTAAATGTGTCTCCATCAACGGTGCGATTCCGCCGCCGCTGGAATCACCATCGACTAGTCCTAGCGAGCGAGAGTTCGTGTCTGACGCGTGTTCGTGTCTGACGCATGTTCAGCCGGTCGGGGTTTGGGATCGTCCTTCAGGGGAATTACGGACATCAGGGTTCGAACACGGAGCCACTGCTATCCTGCCCACTACATAGAACAACCACCCCCCTCTTTATCTGGGCCTACTGTGAACCCACTGAACTCGGGGATATAAAGTCTAGAGGTCGGGGTGTTTGACTCCCAACCGAAAGGTTCTGGGTTCGAACTTCGATCCCTGCTATCGGCAGCTTAACCGGTAGGCGCCCTTGTGCGTAAACAATTAATCCCTGCGACTTGCGTTATTTCAAATAACGCAAATTCAAACGTATCGGGCAAGCGTAACACTATAGGACTAATTGTCCTGTGGTGCCAGTTAATCAAAACCACAAGCGCTAAACGACCAAATTGTAAATAATACACAGCCCTTTTCGAATCGGCCGCTGGTTACTGTATTCTCGTACAAAGAATCGCGTTAGTGACAGCATTTCTATATTTATACTAGTACTGCTTCACACACAACGGACTCTTCAACAGTAGTAACCGCCAAGCTTGACCTTTGTAACCATACATGCCTTCGGCCTGCAGTCTTTGTTTTGCTCGGTTTAATTCAATTACATTTTATTTGTACAGCCCTTGCTCACAGCGACAGTCTCAAAGGGCTTGAAAGGCCGTGGATTTATGACACCCCCCCCCCCCCCCAGCCCTATTGCCCCAGAGGGCAGGAAGAAATCCCTTAGTCAGCAAGGAAGAAATGTTGAGAAGGAACGCAGAGTGGGGGATCAATGGGTGCCATTATTAACATTCATACAAGTTGATGTTTAGTTAAACTAGATTAAGTTAACCTTACACTACCAGGTTACTCGACTTCTAATGTAACATCCTCCCTCCATCGCTAACCAGCATCAGTGCGACAACATGTCTCCCCCCGTCTCTATAGTGATGTGTTAGTGTATATATAGAGGAGGGGGGGGGGGGGAACTTTCACTCGTTGGTCTCTTGGGGGAAATTTCCCCCCTTTTAAGCGGGGGGCGGTGACTAATTGTCCTGTAGTGCCAGTTAATCAAAACCACAACTTGTGCACTGGGGGTGATTCAAGTCTAAGTGGTGTTTGGGGACGGTGGCGGAGGACGTGGCCAATAGGACGCGAGGGGGAGGAGGAAGGGGCGGGTCTTACCGGCGGGAAGTAAGTGCCCTTGGTGCTCGAGGAGCTGCTGGACGACGCCCCCGTCACGTGGGCGCGGTCGTACGGCGGCCCGTTGCTCCCGCCCATGATGCTGAGGGAGCCAATCACAGACTTGCCCCTGGACATGCCTGTGGACAGCGAGAGATGACGAAAACAGAGAGGTCAGGGCACAGACGATGAGGTTGTGATACCAAACACTCGATGCTTTCCCACAGTGGTCACGTTCCGAGTGAACATCGGAACCCATTTTAACGTTTGATTCTTGTAGGTCTCGGCGAGGTCTTTCTGAGCCCTGGTCCTTTGGAGAGGGCCAGGGCTCGGGAGAGGGCTTTCATCCTCGATGCCTTTGGTTAGGATGTAAAGTGCTTACCTTCTGATAAATGCATTCATACATCCATGTAAATTCAATTCATTTGAAATTTTGATCATATCCTATGCATTTCATCGTCTCAAGGAGCCCATTTTATGCTGGTAAGGCGAGACACCCTGAGCCTCTAATACCCACTGTCCACCAACGCAAACCCGGTGCGGGTTCAGTGTTGGACCCCACTAAGACAGACCCCCCCCGTACCGGGCAGCGACCCCGTCAGCGAGCTGGGGTGGGGCACGTATCCCAGGGGCACGGAGGAGGGGCCGTGCACCACAAAGTCGTTGGTGACCGTCTCCCCGTCGTCCTTGGTCGCCGGGCAGAGCACGCGCTGGCAGCCGAAGTACACGGCGCCCACCACGAAGAGAGCCAGCACCACGCCCACGATGGTGCTGATGGTGTTGGACGGCTGCAGGGAGGGCTCGTCTGTTGGGTCTGGGGGGGGGAGAAAGGACGGTTAGGGCCGTTATAGTGAGTAGTGAACAGGGTCCATCCATGTGTATCTATCTCTGTCTATGTATGTTTATCTATATCCCTATCTAAGTATCTATCTATATCTATGTATCTCTATCTATGTATCTATCTCTATCTATGTATGTATATCTATATCTCTATCTATGTATGTATACCTACATCTCTATGTATGTATATCTATATCTCTATCTACGTATGTATATCTATATCTCTATCTATGTATCTCTACCTATGTATCTCTATCTATGTATGTATATCTATGTATGTATATCTATATTTCTATCTATATCTCTATCTATGTATCTCTATCTATGTATGTATATTTATGTATCTCTATGTATGTATATCTATGTATGTTTATCTATATCTCTATCTATGTATATCTATGTATGTTTATCTATATCTCTATCTATGTATGTATATCTATATCTCCATCTATGTATGTATATCTATATCTCTATCTATGTATGCATATCTATATCTCTATCTACGTACGTATATCTATATCTCTATCTACATATGTATATCTATATCTCTATCTATGTATCTCTACCTATGTATCTCTATCTATGTATGTATATCTATGTATGTATATCTATATTTCTATCTATATCTCTATCTATGTATGCATATCTATGTATCTCTATGTATGTATATCTATATCTCTATCTTTGTATGTATATCTATGTATCTCTATGTATGTATATCTATATCTCTATCTATGTATGCATATCTATGTATCTCTATGTATGTATATCTATCTATATCTTCTCACAGCAGCCGATCTCATCAGAGTTGTCCGTGCAGTCCATGTTGTGGTCGCATTTCTTGTGTTTGCCGATGCACTGGCCGTTGGTGCAGCTGAACTGGTCGGGCGGGCAGCGGACTGGGGTGGGGGGGCAGAGGGGAGACGCTGGTGTTACAGACTGGATTAAGGAGTCAGTGCGCTGTGTGGAGATTAAATGGAGCTTTTGTTTTGGGGGGGTGAATCTTAATCACGCATACCCTGGGATTCATGCTTTTAATTCCTATTTTGACCGAATACACGCAGTGGACTAGTGGAATACGACACCACAGGAAAACCCTCAATGGACGTTATCACATGTGTTTAAGAGGGCCTGTTTTCCCACCAGACCTAGCTCGCCCATCATACATTGAGGTGGACCATCCCTTTTTGTGATGTCACTAAAGGGCAGATTCCTTAAGCTGCCCAATAAACCCTAAACCTCTTAGCAGAACACGGACCCTTTAATCAAAGAATCGGATCTCAAGAAAAAGTAGATTTCGATTAAATGCATTTTATTACTTTGCCTTTGTTTTCTTTTACTTATCCATTATATTTTGTTATTTTTATTGCATGACGATGTTTCAATGTGAAGCCCCTTTGAGTCTGCCTCGTGTACAAAAAAAATTGCTACATAAATAAAGCTGCCTAAACTAAAGAAACCAACATTTTGAAATCGATTTTTTTTTCCACCGACCTTCGCACTTGTTCTCGTCCGAGTGGTCCTGGCAGTTGAACTCCCCGTTGCAGCGCAGGCTGAGCTCCACGCACTGGCGGCTGTCGCACTGGAACTCGGCCTCCGAGCACACGGGGCAGTTGTCCTCGTCGCTGCGGTCGTCGCACTCGGGGAAGCCGTCGCAGCGCCACGCGTTGGGGATGCAGTCCACCTCGCCCGACGCACACGAGAACTGCTCCGGGGAACAGGTGGGCGGCTCTGTTGGGGGGGGGGGGGGGAGAGAGGGACAGACCCGGCCGATAGACAGAGAGAGACATGGAGAGAGGGACGGAGAGGACAAAAGGATAATCAATTAGGAGACGTGTAGATGATAAATCAAACGTCTGGGTATTTTTAGGCAGTGTGGAACAGAATTTGTAAGAAAATGCGGTCAATTTTCAAATCTTTGTCAATGAACTTGTTTTCGTCATTAGAATTTTCCTGAAGTATTCACGACAGAGATAACCGTTAGAACAGAATCATGTTCGTCAGACTCCGTCGTGTCTCGATCGTGACGCCGTCAGACGGCCCTGGGGCCCTGGGGCCCGGGGCCCAGGGGCCCTGGGGCGCTCCGTTCTTACCGCCGCAGGAGAGCTCGTCCTGCAGCAGCACCAGGTGGACGGGGCAGGAGCACCGCGTGCTGCCGTCGCCCTTCACGATGCAGATGTGGGAGCAGCCGCCGTTCTCCCAGGTGCAGGGGTGCTTACCTGGGGAGGGAGAGGAGGTGAGGGGGGGTGAGAGCCGGCCTGAGGTCCACACATAAAGGGTTTTACCCCCAAAGCAGTCAGGTCTCCTGGAGGAGCCCACCACCCCCGGACAAAAACCTATTTCTAATTGTTGTTGTTGGTACCACACCCTCTTCTGCTACTTATTGTTACTTTCCTATTTTTACCATCTTATTTTCTTATCTGCATTGTTGCCGCTTTCTGGCTGTTGAGGAACCAGGCCCAAGAACGTTACTCTCGTGTACACAATAAGATGTAAATAAAAGCAATTCTGATCCGATTCTGATTCAGGGCGTGAGAGACAGCCGGAGGTCCTGTCTCTCTTTTTGCGGGGGCTCATTCGAGTATGCTATGGTGATAATAAAAATAATTCAAACGGTTTTTGATCTGGCGAACCCCGAGGTTGTGGACATCAAACGGGTGCGTCCCCGTTGTTCTGCTGCCATCGTATCGTCCTGTACTTCAGCAGTAAGCCGGCGGCTGTGTGCAGAGTTTGAAGCTACCCCAACCTACAGCTGAGGGTCAGACTCAGTGGGGAGGGGGTCTGAGGGTATAGTGGGGGTCAGCGCTATAACTCCACCAGAGTCTGACCACCCCCCCGCAGCGTGAAAGTGGTTCATCCTGAGGAGCTGTGAGAGCTCCAAGCATATCGCTCCCTCTTAGTGGAACCCACTGCCCTTTGAGGTTTGGACATTCAAACGCTGATTATAGCGCCACCTAGGGGCGCAGCCTATCCTTTGCAGTCTTCACTCTAGAAGAATTGCCGATTTAAACAACTTTTGACCATGTTTTATCACAGAGAAAATTCTAATATTACTAATGAAAGCAATAGGCTTCCCACCGAATTCGTTATAATCTCCCATAATATATATATATATATTCACTTGCATCACGCCCTTAATGATTCTAAGGTGCTTTACATGTGAGAAAACCCACAAATAAATCCCATACATTATAAAAACGTGTCGTTTTTTGCAAACGCACACACTTAACAACGTGTGGGATTCTTAGTGTATTTCTTTGTGCGGTCGTGCCGGCGTGTGTGTTTGCTTTGCGCGCGTATCTGTGCACGCGTGCGTTCCCGCGACTCGCTGTCCTCGGCCATATCTAGTCTGTGGTTGTGTGTTCACGTGTGATTGGGTGTGTATGTACGAGTGTATGTATGTGTGTGTGCGTGCATGTCCGCGCCCCTCTCGCCTACCCCCTGCCCCTAGACTCACTGTACTCGGCCGTGTCCAGCTCGTGTGTGTGTGTGTGCGCGTGTGCGCTCCGACTCACTGTACTCGGCCATGTCCAGCTCGTGTGTGTGTGTGTGTGTGTGTGTGTGTGTGTGTGTGTGTGTGTGTGTGCGCTCCGACTCACTGTACTCGGCCATGTCCAGCTCGTGTGTGTATGTGTGTGTGTGTGTGTGCGCTCCGACTCACTGTACTCGGCCATGTCCAGCTCGTGTGTGTGTGTGTGTGTGTGTGTGTGTGTGTGTGTGTGTGTGTGTGTGTGTGTGTGTGTGTGTGTGTGTGTGCGTGCGCTCCGACTCACTGTACTCGGCCATGTCCAGCTCGTGTGTGTGTGTGTGTGTGTGCGTGCGCTCCGACTCACTGTACTCGGCCATGTCCAGCTCGTGCACGGCGTGGATGTCGGACAGCGTGACAATGCGGGCCTGGATCTTGGTGCGGCCCTCCCGCGTCCTCTTGTCGATGCGTTCGATCATCTGCTGCTGCCGGTCGATCCAGTAGAGGTGGGGGCCGTACACCGTCAGCCCCACCGGCTGCAGGATGTTGGAGTCCTCGATCACCACGCGGTTGGCACCTTGGGGGGGGGGGGGAGGGTAAAAAAAGGGGAGGAAAAATAAGGGTAGTGGGGGGGGGGAGGGTGTTTGGGGTTAAAATAAGGCTCAGGATTCGAAGGAGCAAAACGAGGAGGGGGGGGGCTTCGGTCAACTGAAGGGGCGTGGTTTAACGGGAGGGGTGAGGGGGGAGGAGGGGGTAGAGAGATATCAGGGCGTGGCCTTGCGGTGGACCCCCTCTCAAACCCTGCAGGATGCGTTGCACATGGGGCCCGGGTGGGTGGGTGATGTCTGTCCCCCCCCCCCCCCCTCCCCAAGGCCCGGTACAGATGGCTCGCATTCCTGCTCTCGGAGCTGGGCACCGGAGAATCGCAGGAATGTGGCGACCCCCCCCGTCCACAAAGCTGCCGTGTGTCAGCACAGATGTGAGGGAAAGGGGGGGGGGGGGGGTTGTTGCTATAGTTCACACATCTGCCCCCCCCCCCCCCCCCCCCCCCCTTACTCCTGAATCTCTCTCGATAGTGTGAACCCCCCCCTCGTGGATTTACACCTTCGGTGGAATGCAGGCGGACAGGATTTGGTTGACGCAGCAGAAAATAAAGAATGACCGAGACAAACTACAGCTGAGTGGCAGGTCTCACAAAGACTTCCAGTATTATGGTATGTCGTACGTCCTGGCACGTAGTACTAGTAGTAAGTACTAGTACTTAGCATTGTGTAGCGTCTTATCCTAGCTATCTTTGTTGTATACGGGGAATGGGTGAACCTAACAAATGCTTCTATGGACATCTTTACTGTACCCACAAAGATATTTTGTTGTTTCTCTTTCTTCCGACAAATGTGCTTATTGTAAGTTGCTTTTGATCAAAGCGTCTGTTGAATGCCATAAATGTAAGTATTAACATACACTTTTGGATTAGGTGGTTTGTCAAAACTGTTTCTAATTAAGAAATACCTTATGAAATACTTTTTGGATAACATTGTCGGGGTCCACGCTGCACTAATAAAAGAAAATAACCTAAAAAAATCTTTTAGCCCGTTAAATTATATATATATATATTTTTTAATTTTTAATATTTTTTATTAGGATTAAAAATAATAATAAAAATTGTTTTTTAAAGGCATTAATATTTTTTTTAACTTTTCTTTTTTAATTCAACCCTCTACAGTTCCTCCTCCCCTCCTCCCCCCCCCTCCTCCTCCTCCCCCTCCCTCCTCCTCCCCCCCTCCTCTTCCTCCTCCACCCTCCCTCCTCCTCCCTCCCCACCGCCTCCCTCCTCCTCCTCCTCCCCCCCTCCTCTTCCTCCTCCTCCCCCCCCTCCTCCCTCCCTCCCTCCCTCCCCCCCTCCTCCCCCTCCCTCCCTCCTTCCTCCCTCCCTCCCTCCTCTTCCTCTCCCCCCCTCCTCCTCCCTCCCCCCTCTTCCTCCTCCTCCTCCTCCCCCCCCCTCCCTCTCTCCTCCCCCTCCCTCCCTCCTCCTCCCTCCACCCTCCCTCCTCCTCCCTCCCCCTCCTCCTCCTCCTCCCCCCCCCCTCCCTCCCCCTCCCTCCCCTCCCCCCTCCTCGACTCACCAGAGAGGTCGCTGCTCTCGATCCTCTTCAGCTCTGAGTCCACCCAGAACAGCTTGGCCAGCTCGTTGTCGATGGCGAGCGCCATGGGCTTCCCCAGGCCGCTGAAGAACAGCACCTCGCGCTCCGTCCCGTCCAGCGCCGCACGCTCAATCTCTTCGGGGAGCTCTCCAGCAGGTTGGTGAAGTACATGTACCTGGAGGGGGGGGGGGTTCCTTTAGATTCAGAATTGCTTTTTTTTTTTACATTCTTATTGTACAAGTAGACACGAGTGCAATTCTTATGCTTGGTACCTCAACCTCAACACATAGCAACAACATTACAAGATAAAGTAAATAGATGTTTAAAAATACATGAAATAAGTCCAAATAAGTAAGAAAAATAAGTAACAGAAAAGTAAAATAATCAAGTGGTAGCTGATTGGCCAAAAAAGTTTTGTTTTTTTTTGTTCGCCTGCTGCAACATTCTGTTCGCC
>NC_136937.1:1463330-1588330 GCF_949987615.1 Pollachius pollachius
GGATTTCGGCGAACATAGCAAACCCCACTTAATGTATAACGTGCCAACTTAAAAAATATAACGTTTATAACGCAAACGCTGAACCCAAGCGAGACCCAAACCGAACGGGAGAAAGCTGAAGAGAAGTGCTTGAAGGGGTACGCAAACCCCGAAACTCACAAAGATAGCCCCCAGCTCGAGTAACTCTTTGGGGCGGGTCTCTCACGGGAATCGACTCGAGGGCTTTACCATCAAGGAGGCCTCAGCAAACCCACCGACTTCAAAGCCAGCGTGGCACATCGAAGCACTGCTCCAGGCGTTCCACACACACACACACACACACACACATATTCCCAGTGGACAACCCAAACTAAAACAATATTCCTGCTGCCTCGGTTTCACCGACGTCTGGAGGCATGCCCCCCCCCCCCATAACCACCCCCATCCCGCTCAGCATTCCGAACCACCGGGGAAGCCTGGGTCTTGTTTCCCCGTCAGGAACAACCGGGCGGGGCGGGGTTAGGTGAGGTGAGGCCAAACCGGACCGGATCTCGTTTCCACGCGCGGTGGAAGCGAGGCTGTCTGGAGTTCGGGGCCAGGGGCCCGGACGTGGGCCCCGCCCCTGTGCGTAGGGGCCCCCTGGCAACACATCCGAGGGGCCCGCTAATTAGACGCAACAGGCGGTGCAAACAAACAAAGCGGCGGCGCATATGGCCGCCACATTTTCCCTCGGCTGCACACGGACCAACTTTGACATCTCACTCCATTTCAAAGGGGGGGGGCGGGGGTCTGTTTACCGCGAGCGGATTTATGCATGCAGAGTGTGTCTGTAGCGGCCGGAGGCTAGGGTTGGTTGTTAAAGGGCAAGGATTCGGAGGGGGGGGTTCACACACACACACTTTCACACCGACACACAGTAGTGTGTGTGTGTGTGTGTGTGTGTGTGTGGGGGGGTGCGTCTGACGATCCACTGAAGGCGGTTGTGGTGGGTGAGGTTGGACCACCTTCTCCCGGCCAGATGTTGGACTGCCGACCTCTGGTGAGTAATCCCTGACTATCACCTCTGTAACCAGAGGGGAATGTCATGCGTCATGGCCTCAACCTGGCCTAGGGTTATAGAAAAAAGAGGTTCACAGTGGGGGCCAGGCCCACGATGTACTCCCCCCGCCCCCCCCCCCCCCCCCCCCGGGCTGATCGCTGAGCCTGGTGAGGAGGAGGAGGAGGAGGAGGAATAAGCGCGTGATGTTATCCGCCCTGGACCAACGCCGACCCAAGAGAAGACTTCAAGACAATAGGGTCCCGCCGCAGTGCATGATGGGTAGTCCATGGTCAACCCCCCCCCCCCCCCCCCCCCAAACCCTCCCCCTTATACGGGCCAGTCCCGTTCCGGTGGGTGAGTCACACAGGGACCGAGAAAAAGAGAAGAAGAAAAAAGAAAAGGTGATCCGGAGCCTTGACAGCAGAGAGTTTGAAATGTTAGCCCGTCGATTAAGTCCATTTACTCTGTCGACACGACCGAACAACAATGTGTGTACTACAGCGAGGAGAGGGCCCCAGGCTGTTGCACGGACGCGCACACGCACACACACACACACACAGAATAGTTTCCACCCTCGTCGAGATGGCCTCAGCCGACGAGGTCTCTGCGGGTTTGGCAGTGTGGCGCTACGGAGCTGTCTGGCGCGGACTCCGGGGCTATTCTAAACAGAGCCGACCACAGCTGGAGTGGACGCCGCAATCGGAACCAGATGTGGGATTGAGCCGCAAAAACCCGGTTCGTTGCGATAAAATGAAGAAAGAACGAATATGGAGAAAAAAAAAAAAGAATAGAGAAAGAAAAAAGAAAGAACAGCCAAAAGCAGAACGAAACCCCTGGCACCAAACCCTGGGTCTATTACCCCCCCCCCCCCCAGTACCTTGGAGGCAACAGTGTACTTGCACGCGATGAGCATAGTTTGTAGCGTGTGTGTGTGTGTGTGTGTGTGTGTGTGTGTGTGTGTGTGTGTGTGTGTGTGTGTGTGTGTGTGTGTGTGTGTGTGTGTGTGTGTGTGGACATGCATGAAGACGCCGACCACATCATCGACGCAGGACTCGACTTGAGTCAGTCCACTTTGCAAAATTACAAATAAAATAAAAAACGCTTTTGGGGCGGAAAAAGCAAGGAGAAAAGGGGGAGGGGGGGGGAGAGAGGCCGTAAAAGAGGGGGAGCCGAAGGAGAACCGGTGTGGCTCCGAAGCAGGAAAAAATTAAAGAAAACATCCACTACGTCCTGTGTGGCTCCCAGGGCCCTACATGCAAAACACCGGTAGCCCAACACCCCCCCCCTAGTCAATTTGGTACCGGCCGAAACTGTCAACACCCTTAAAGCGCCGACGTTTAACCACCCTGTTGCTAGGCAGTGGGTGGCTTTGATGTGGGGTGGAGGGGTGAGGTGGGCGTTGGGGTAGCAGATGATGTGGGCTTCACCACTCTGATCCTCGGGAAGGGGGGGTGGAGGGCCCTGAATGGATGACTGACTGACTGGATGGATGGATGGATGAAGGGAGTGAGAGGGAGAGAGGCCGTTTTGACGATGAAGTGTCAAGGAAGGGGAAAGGGGCGACTCAAGCTCGTACTTCAGATAATGTACACACACCAAAGTGTGTATTCGAAAGGGCCCCTTTATTTTGGAGTAGGAGCTGTTTATTAACGCCAACGTCCCGCCGACGGTAACGTAAACGCCTCGCTGGCCGGGCGCTTTGACGTCATTGAATGACGACGGTTATGTTGAGAACAATACCCACAAATTGGAGATTTGATCCGAGTTCAGTGTTGGGTTATGGGTCCACGGGGGTCAGACATGTGGAAACAATGGGACGGTTCTACTGGTGACAGCAGCAGAATGATGTGGTGGCAGGACGCCGGCCGTGGCTTGGGAAAAGACCTCCCAAGAATCGACGCTTTCGTACCAAACCGAGAGGAACATCTTACTTCGGTTATTTCGGTTTCATAACAGCCTTATGGACGGGCCGCTCCAAAACAAACGCAGGAAAGATTGAAAACAGGGTATTTATACCCTCCACGCTAAACGCCTGCCTCAAAAAGCACCCTTTGTATTTGTTTTATTCCGGGTTTTTTTTATTTTCTTTTTTCGGTTTGAGCAAAAATACCTTAACCGTCCAGAAATCTCATACGTTGCCCCACCGCCATTTCCAGAGAACCACTGAAACTGGTACCGAACCAGCCACCAAGAGCCTGGGGCTTTTTTGGCTTCACAAGGCGCTACATCGGTGGCCCGGTCCCCCACCACGGGAAGACCACGGGTGGGTTCCGAGCCATGTCCTTGGCTGCTATTCCTGGCCTCCAACACACACACACACACACACTGTGAGGTCTGGACTGGGCACCCTCCAAAAAGCCGTCGACTCAAAAGCAAACCCGTTGTGAAACACCTGATAATGGCCTGCCCTGATGGGAACACCCAGGGTTTGCTGGGAAAAAAATAAAACTTTAAAACCCCGGAGCGAGGGAAATATCAAAAAATAACTCGGGAGGCAATGGCTACCTCGATTTTATCCGTCTTGGCGTCGCCCCAGTAGATCTTGCGCTCGTGGTAGTCCAGGGCCAGGCCGTTGGGCCAGCCCAGCGAGGTGTTGGCCATCACCAGCCGCTCCATGCCGTCCAGGTCCGCTCGCTCGATCTTGGGCACCTCGCCCCAGTCTGTCCAGTACATGTACCTGTGGGGAGCACGCATGCGGTTAGGAGATGGCCGCGCATTCACCCACCGACGGCGGCGACGGCCACGCAGGGCGGCAGCCAGCTCGTCGGGAGGAGTCGGGGTGAGTTGTTCTGCTCAGGCACACCACCACACTCAGACGGCCAGCTTGCTCTACACATCCTGAGCCAAATGCCGCCCGGAAAAATCGTGCATATATAAAGTGATAATGATTCATAAACGCTGCAATCAGTGATTGGTGAGAACCAACGGTTTAAACGCATGACTGGGTGCTCCGTTTTATCACGGGAAGGCACGCTATTTCCACCAAAACAAAACGCATCGGACCTCCTTGAATTGGAATGCACAGCAGATGTGACGGGTGGATTTTCCCATGTAATAATAAAGTAGTCTAAGAAGATAAAATTTTGATTTGACTCTTGTTCCGTGAGAAACAGAGCAATAAAAACAAACGTAACTTTCTAGAGCGACAACCGCAAACAACTTCCAACTTTTCAACATCCATCTTGAACCATTCACGCACACATTCACACACCGACGGCGGAGTCGGCCACGCAGGGCGAGAGCCGGCGCGTCAGGAGCGGTCAGGGTGAGGCGTCTCGCTCAGGGACACCTCGACGCTCGGCTAGGAGGAGCCGGGGATCGAACTATCCCCCCCCCACACACACACACACACACACACACACACACACACACACACACACACACACACACACACCCGGCCACGGGGTCCAGTACGATGGCGCGCGGCTCGTCCAGGTCCTCCGAGATGAGGATCTTGCGCATGGTGCCGTTGAGCCGGGTCACCTCGATGCGGTCCGTGCCCGTGTCCGTCCAGTACAGGTTGCGGGCGATCCAGTCCACGGCGATGCCGTCGGGGTGGTTCACCTGGGAGGTGACCACGAACTGGGCGTCGCTGCCGTCCAGCGCGGACCGCCGGATGGCCTTCACCTCGTCGTCCGTCCAGTAGATGTGTCCGTCCACGGGGTCGTAGTCGACGGCGATGGCGTGCCGGATGTCGTCCGTCTGCAGGATGATGTCCGTGAAGTCGGGCGTGTCCAGCGAGATGCGCCGCAGGTCGGTCCGCCGCGCCAGCAGCAGCACCTGGGTGGGACCTGGGGGGGGGGGGGGGGGGGTGTCTGTTAGAGCCCGACCGATAGATCGGCTGATTTTATTTTTTCGATATTGGCCTATCACAGATATATCCGTTATCCATATTTTTCGATATGAAACCTTTTGAAATGGTGTCAAATTATGAATGTTATCACCGCTTCGTGAATCCTCTAAACAGAGCACGACCAACACTTACGGCTTTACATCCTGTTCTGTGTGAATGTTAGAAGCTCCTCCCCCTACAGTTCATTGGTCTCACCCCCTACAGGTTAGAAGCTCCTCCCCCTACAGGTTAGAAGCTCCTCCCCCTACAGTTCATTGGTCTCACCCCCTACAGGTTAGAAGCTCCTCCCCCTACAGTTCATTGGTCTCTCCCCTACAGGTTAGAAGCTCCTCCCCCTACAGTTCATTGGTCTCTCCCCCTACAGGTTAGAAGCTCCTCCCCCTACAGTTCATTGGTTCCTCCCCCTACAGTTCATTGGTTCCTCCCCCTACAGGTTAGAAGCTCCTCCCCCTACAGTTCATTGGTCTCTCCCCCTACAGGTTAGAAGCTCCTCCCCCTACAGTTCATTGGTTCCTCCCCCTACAGGTTAGAAGCTCCTCCCCCTACAGGTCATTGGTTCCTTTAGCTCAGGGTTTTAAGGCGATGTCGCTGTGGCCCGAAGCATTGATGGAGGGCAAGCAGCAAATACCAAGGAACTGCTGCACCCCCGGGATACCACGATATATGATGATATGTGATCTTTTACTCCCTAATATCAGTCGGGCTCTAGTGTCTATGCAAGAATATAAGGGGGTTCAGAAATAATATATACATGAAATCAACTATTTGTGCGAACGTTGAGATTGAAAGCGCAAGCTTCTAACCTTCTGCCGCAGTGCCCAACAGCTCAGCCCTTAATGTCATTTAGGTGCAGTCTCAAGTATGCGCCTGTGCACCGCGTTCACTGATAAGTGGTACAACTAAGGCCCCGTCCACACGGAGCCGAAA
The DNA here is from genome assembly GCF_949987615.1 of Pollachius pollachius. Lineage (NCBI taxonomy): Eukaryota > Metazoa > Chordata > Actinopteri > Gadiformes > Gadidae > Pollachius > Pollachius pollachius. The sequence continues at coordinate 1,469,129 of NC_136937.1, forward strand.
CGGGCCAAAACGATCCGGTTTCGTTTTATGCAGTTCAGGAATATCTCCGTGAAGGCGGAGACATTGCGAAACCGCATCGAGCTGTAGGAACGCTGTAGTAAATATTCAAGGCGCTGGTTCTCCACAGAGATAAGTGGAGCGCACACAGCCTGCGCGCTGTATACAAACATTCAGTCACGAGGAGATTCAACCTTTTAGATTGAGCAGAAATACTTTTTAACGTACAGTTAGTAATTAAATTTATCAAGGGGCTTTATTTAAAGCTACAAAAAGAATACAAATATAATAATAAATAAAACATTCAACGCAACTCTGACGTCCCCCAGCTGGTGGGGGGGGGGCTAATGACGTCATCGTTTGCGTTTCATGCGTCCACACGAATCCTAACACGAAACCGCGTAGGTCGGGAGAGATCTGAAACCACCCTGGGACATGGTTTCAGAAATGTGCGGTTTGGGGCACCGGATCCACCGGCTCCGTCTGGACGGTCGGCCGAAACGCACAAGACTTATGGGGATTCACCAAAGAATCGTCTCCGTGTGGACGGGGCCTATTTCCTCCCCCCGACACCCACCCACCCACCCACCCACCGTCTTTCTCCCCAAATCCTTATTGCGTGTGTGCAGAGGTCACACGGTGACGGAGCACAAAGGAGCGGACAAATTAGCAACTTAGGCGGCGCTTTCAACTCCCCTCCTCGCATTGTACCCCGGTGGGTTGAACGGGAGGAGGAGGAGGAGGAGGAGAGGGTGGAGGAGGAGGAGGAGAGGGGGGTGGTGGAGGAGGAGAGGGTGGAGGAGGAGGAGGAGGAGAGGGAGAGGGGGTGGAGGAGGAGAGGGAGAGGGGGTGGAGGAGGAGGAGGAGGAGAGGGTGGAGAAGGAGGAGGAGGAGGAGGAGAGGGGGGTGGAGGAGGAGGAGGAGAGGGAGAGGGGGGTGGAGGAGGAGGAGAGGGAGAGGGGGGTGGAGGAGGAGGAGGAGAGGGTGGAGAAGGAGGAGGAGAGGGGGTGGAGGAGGAGGAGTTGGAGGAGGAGGAGAGGGTGGAGGAGGAGGAGGAGGAGAGTTTGGAGGAGGAGGAGGAGTAGAGGGTGGAGGAGGAGGAGAGGGTGGAGGAGGAGGAGGAGGAGGTGGTAGAGGAGGAGGAGGAGGAGGAGGAGGAGGAGGAGGGGAGGAGGTGGAGGAGGAGTAGGAGAGGGAGAGGGGGGTGGAGGAGGAGGAGGAGGAGAGGGTGGAGAAGGAGGAGGAGGAGGAGGAGAGGGGGGTGGAGGAGGAGGAGGAGAGGGAGAGGGGGGTGGAGGAGGAGGAGGAGGAGAGGGAGAGGGGGGTGGAGGAGGAGGAGGAGAGGGTGGAGAAGGAGGAGGAGAGGGGGTGGAGGAGGAGGAGATGGAGGAGGAGGAGAGGGTGGAGGAGGAGGAGATGGAGGAGGAGGAGAGGGTGGAGGAGGAGGAGGAGGAGGAGAGTTTGGAGGAGGAGGAGGAGTAGAGGGTGGAGGAGGAGGAGAGGGTGGAGGAGGAGAAGGAGGAGGTGGTAGAGGAGGAGGAGGAGGAGGTGGAGGAGGAGGGGGAGAGGGTGGAGGAGGAGGAGAAGGAGGAGGAGAGGGTGGAGGAGGAGAAGGAGCAGGAGGTGGTAGAGGAGGAGGAGGAGGAGGAGAGGGGGGTGGAGGAGGAGAGTTTGGAGGAGGAGAGGGTGGAGGAGGAGGAGGAGAAGGAGAGGGTGGAGGAGGAGGAGGAGGAGGAGGAGAGGGTGGAGGAGGAGGCCGAGGCCTTTTGGGGTTCAAGGGGGTCCGCCCAACACTAGCCCACTGTGAGCGCCTGGAGCCCAGACTGGAGATGGGCCGAGCCTCTAGCCAGCAGCAGCCTTCGCTCAGAGGAGTGATGGCAGAAGTACGGCCGGGGGCCGGGGGGGGGGGGGGGTAGAGTAAAATTGGAAATGTAAAACGACCGAACAAAAAGAAAAAAGGAAAAAAAAAAAAACACCAGCCGGTCTGAAAGAGTTAAAACCATCCATTGAAAGGAGGCTATTGTCCAAAGGGTCATGTGATTGGTACCACATGAACCCCTCTCTACACCCCACACACACACACACACACACACACACACACACACACACACACACACACACACACACACAGAGATGACTGGGGGAACTGAACCAAAAAAATGTAAATAAAAGGAGTGGCGATGGGGGTAGAAAGGAGGAGCTGGTGGGGGGGCTTGGTTACGCAAGCCCCCCCCCTCCATTCAAATGGTTATGGTGGAGTTACCATGGCGACCAGTCAGGTCAGCCCCCAGCACCTTCAGCTGCTGCGACCACCTTGCGGCAATGGAGCGGGGGGCCGGCTCTAAACGCCTGCATGCGGCGCCCTCTGCGTTCAGGGGAACCGAGGGGGGGGGTCCGACCGCATGGGCGACCGAGGGACCCGGAGAACCTCGCTGAACGTGGGCACGGAGAGGGGTCTGAACCACGCCACAGCCCGGTCAGGTGGAAGAGCGGGTGGGCGGGGGGGGGGGGGGGGGGTCTTTGCGTGCCCTGGGTACCTGCCCTGCCTTACCCATCGGGGACGCCTGGGATTAGAACCCAGAAGGCCTGCTTGGTTCTCAACTAGTGTGGACCCAGGACGGCCTGGATGGGCTGGCGACGCACAGGCCTCAAACAAGGACTCGACGAGTAGGGGGGTGGGCTGAGTAGAGTGAGGTGGGAGAGTGAGGCGATAGAGAGCGCGTGAGTGAGTGAGTGAGTGGGTGAGAGAGTTGAGTGAGTGAGTGAGTGAGTGAGTGAGTGGGTGAGAGAGTTGAGTGAGTGAGTGAGTGAGAGAGAGAGAGAGAGAGAGTTGAGTGAGTGAGGTGGGAGAGTGAGGCGATAGAGTGCGAGTGAGTGAGTGAGTGAGAGAGTTGAGTGAGTGAGTGAATGAGTTGAGAGAGGGAGTTAGTTAGTTGAGAGAGTGAGTTGAGAGAGTGAGAGTGGAAGAGAGAATGAGAGAGTGGGTGAGAGAGTAAGTTGAGTAAGAGAGTGAGTGAGTGAGAGAGGGAGTTAGTTAGTTGAGAGCGTGAGAGTGAGTTGAGAGAGTGAGATAGTGAGTTGAGAGAGTAAGAGAGTGAGTTGAGTGAGTTGAGAGAGTGAGAGTGGAAGAGCGAGTGGAAGAGAGAGTGAGAGAGTGAGAGTGAGTTGAGTGAGTGAGAGTGAGTGAGTGGGTGAGTGCGAGGGTGAGATCTTCGTACCGTTGCGGCAGGTCTTGCGGTCGTCCAGCAGCTGCACGCCGGTGGGGCAGGCGCACTGGTGGAAGGGCGTGGCCGGCGACAGGAGACACAGGTGGGAGCAGCCGCCGTTCTCCAGCGAGCAGGGGGTGGGCACTGCAGGGGGGAGAGACCCAGGGGGATGCAGGGGGGCTGACTATGGTCCCACGTTCACGCAACGCAATGACCACGCAGACGCGCCGACGCGGCCGTGAACCTTGGTGGTTCCGCGTCGGGTTTTAGCGAGCGGACCAATCGCAGCCCTCGCTGCTGCGCCGCCTCGACGGAGGTTAACGTATTCGGGAGGCGCGCGTCAGGCCCTTGCGGTGGACGCAAGGAGGGTCCGCGAGGACGTAAGGGGTACGTAACCCCCCTTGCGTTGCATCAACGTGGGACCATAATCAGCCCTTTAGACGCCACTGTTCTGGCTACGAGCCCCATTACTATTACACTACAAACAGATTAGATAAGGGGTCATTAAGGAGCAGGTAGGGGTCGGGCAGACTGCAGACTTTGGGATTCAAACCCAGAACCTTGCATGCTGGAGGTGAAACACCCTAACCGCTGGAAAATCCTGGATCTACAGACAATGCATTATATTCATTGACACGCATTCACACACAAACAAAGCCTGAAGTTATAGGGTCTTGCCCAACGGCACTAGGACACCTCAACAAAACGAGAATGCGCACGCACACGCACACACACACACACACACACACACACACACACACACACACACACACAAACACTCACGCTTGGTTGGGACATTTAGTCATGCTGCCCCACTGACTGCAATGTGTGCACAGGCGGAAAATTGCCGGTGTCAGAGGGTAAATGGTTCAGCCAGCTGGTTTCGCTCGCTCCCTGGGCCATTCTCAGTGCTGTGCCATGTATTTGGTCGTTTGTTTTTTCTCGCTGTCATACGTCTGCCTACTGCGGGCTGTTCTTGGAAGGAGAGATAGCCAAGCCTGTGGGTTCTCAGGGTCCAATATTAACTTTTATGTAACCCAGAGGTTTTTTTTCTACCTGCCAAATGGTCAAATGTGTATGCGAGTGGCTGATGGCATGAGTTCGTGTTTTTTCCTTCTCAAGGGGTTTCCCTTTCCTGGCTGGGATTTGGGGGATGTTCACCCCTTCGCCCTGCCTTAGCCCTTGGGGTCAGGGGGTGTCTCCTAATGTGGTCAAGGCCTTTGAGAGCGTGACTGATGTTAACGGTGACATATCACCACCAGCTGTGAGTGTGATTAGCCGTTACACGCAGTTTTGAATGCTGGATGTATCATTCTACCGGCCCATCCAGTGGACGGTAACAAACGTTGCCCATCTATCCAGCATACATCTAGGTGGCCACGCCCACTAGTGATATCAGAAGAGGCCGATTTCTTTAACGGCCTGTAACGGCTTGTAACGGCTCATCACACTCATAGGGAGGACAAGGCTACGACGCGACGAGGGAGGGGAGGGAGGGAACAGGCGCTTACCTGTGGGCTGCCTCAAGGCGCTGAAGACGTGGATGTCCATGGGCGAGAAGATGTCCGAGTGGATCTTGCGTCGGTCCTCCCCCGTCTGCTTGCGGCAGGCGTGGATGGAGTGGGTGTTCCAGTCCGTCCAGAAGAGGGTGTCCTCGTACAGGGTCAGGGCGAAGGGGTGGGGGAGGTCTCCCTGGACGACGGGCTCCCTGCAGGGCGAAGGCGGGGGTTACGATACGATAACAAAGGGTAGAAGAAGGACGAACCATATGAACGTGCTGTGGTGGCGTCCACCATAGGACGTTCATCGGTATCCTGCTTGTAGAAATCCCCCATATTTTAATGGCAAAAAAACAACAGGAAGGAGGAGGACATAGGGGACAGAACCCAGTACCCTTCGGCTGGTATTTGAAAACCCTTGGCACAACACCATTTCGCCCCTTAAAAACCTTTTTAAAGTTTTAAATTTTAAAGTTCTGCTGATCAAAGCAACAGGACTATTGGTTTTATTGATTGTGTTTTTTGGTCAGTAAAGATACAACTATAAACACATGAACCAAAATGTATGCCATTTATTTATAACTTGGCAGAGATAGCGTCTGCTTTTGGCCATTTCAATGGCGGGTGTTGCCAGTAAAACGATCATCGTGGCACTGATTGCATTCATGAAAATATATAAATATAATCTTCCACCACACAGTAGTACCGATATCCATCATCATGGAAGCCTACTTCGGATCACGTTGAGCGGGTAACCCAACATTATAACCCAACATCCTGCACACTGAACCACACAACATTTTTGAACGGTAATTTGGAATATTGACGGCAAAATGACATCACTTGGCAAAAGCTTAGGCTCTGAGGGTTAACTTTGACGCAGAGCTACCATCAAATGGTCGACAAGTAACAAAACACAGAATCAACTTTCCCAGTGGAACCGGGATCTACCTATAGGGGGCGCCAAACTCCAAAAGGCCGCCTCTCGTGCGCGGTGCCCACTGTACCTTGAGGTGCCGTCCAGATTGGAGCGGTGGATGAAGTTGAACTTGGCGTCGGCCCAGTAGAGCTTCTGCTGGCTGTAGTCCAGCGTGAGTCCGTTGGGCCAGTAGATCTCCTTCTCGATGATCACGGCGCGGTGGGTACCGTCCATGCCCGCCCGCTCGATCTTCGGGACCTCCCCCCAGTCCGTCCAGTACATGTACCTGGGAGGCCGAACGGAGGCGGGGAAAACCAGTTAAAACCAGTGTTTCATTGATGTCTCGGATTCGTGCCGTTATGGAGCGGGTACGGTTAGTATGGACATCGTTCTGAAGGATTCCTATAAAGGGGGTTGCTGACATTGGGTATCGAACCCGCTCCCTTTTGGATGGGGATCTGACAGCCCAGCCCCCGCATTATCCCACACCACAAACTGTGGGGGAATCCCCAGGAAGGAGCATTTCAACGCGATGCAACGGTTAAGCTCAAATCACAAAACAAGTCAAGCTCGCCGACATCACACCTGGAGCGCCATGGGAAACGACCCAATAAAAACAGCAAGGCGTCTGTCTGAACTGGTGCGCGAAACGAGGGATCCCGTCAACACATTCACCGCCGCAGTCGCTGAGGGAACGGCAGAGTTCACTCGCCCTGGACTCTGGGGGTGCCCCATAGGATGAGCCTGTCGCAAGTCTGACGTACGACATCGGGCAGGAAGTCCTGCCCTCTGGCTTCCTGTCTGACCTGGCCGTGCCCGGAAGCAGTGTGAAGCGGACGTGAATTAACTGCCGGCATGAACCAAAAATCGACTTCATCCCAGAGCTCGTAGGCAGTTCATACATTGATTTGTCTTGCGTAGCTCCAATAACTATAAGCACCACCAATGTCGAATAAGACATCTGTGCATCCACTTCACAGCAACGTTACGTCGACTACAAACGCTACGGCCGCACCTGGACCGTCTGTGAACTTCACTGACGGCGCATCACTATGAACTACTATGAACTCCCCTTCAGGAAGTCTTCCACGGCAGAGGAAAGGCCGGGTGGGGTCCTTTTATAGAAGGCCAGCAGGCAAAGGTCTCCCAAGCATGGCAAGAATGACAAGAGACACTCGAGCAAGTGTCCGGGGAATTTGAAGTGGAAGCAGAAGGGGGCACGGGTGCATGGCGGTTAGGTGTTGAAGGCCGCAGCATACCACCCAACATTTACATTTTTGTCTTCCTCACATAAACAAACAAAGTGCAAAGTCTTTGGAGTTGGACGGATGAAAGAAACAAATCGAAGAAAAAAATAAACGGTAAGGGAAAAGAGTCTTGCCCCTTACAACATTCATGCAGCGAAGTCAAAAATGTTCTGGGAATTGACATCTGTTCTTGTTTAAGGAAAGCTAGTTGTGTTTCTATAGAACTTTCTGCTGGTGCAGAGAAACTTTCCCAATCGAGACCGGATAGCGAGGTGAAGACCCTCACATGTGAGGGAGGGAGGGAGGAACTGGTGAAGACAACCCTGGTTTTAACACATCCTGCCCTCTACAGCACATCAGCACAACAAACCAGCCGGGGGGGGGGGGGGTGAGGAGGAAGACTGCTGTGAGGCTAATGGGCCCCCTTTGTTTTCTCCCTAATTGCTTTCACAGCTGGACGCCCTCCCCCCTACAACCACCTCTACACACAGTCCCCGGCCCCACCCCGAACCTCCACCCGTACATAAACACCCCGTCCCCAGTGAGCCGTCCAGCAGGAGTGAGTGGCCCAGGTCCAGGGTTTAGGCCCAGGTCCGCTCTTCACATTCCAGACGCAGACCACAACACTCTGCAGGCTCTCCAGACTCACCAGGCCTGCAGAGAACACTGCCAGACCGGGGGGGGAATAGGGCTGGGCGATTTGGCCTAAAGATTAAAATCTCCGGATTTTTCAAACCAAACCCGCTTATCGATCTTAATCAATTTCTTTCTAGAAGTGAAATTTTTATTTTTTTTTTTAAGCAAAATATGTAACACACCTCTCCCACTCCGCTGCGTGCCTCGGTTTAAGATGTTGAAATAAATGTGTTGTGCTGCTGCTTTTGGTTGCCACAAACTTTAAGCAAACTCCACACACTCACACGGGAGGGGGGGGGGAAGGCATTAGCCGCGCACAAACAGAAACAAGGGCAACCACCGGCGGGCCAAGGAGATCCAGATTTCCCCGTTGGTTTAAGACAAACAGATAAGCTTGGAGTTCAGCGCGTTTCGTTATCCGGCGCAAGGCCGGGCGGGCCCGGTGCCAGCCTGAAGGAGGGACCGGCCCACTGGGTCGTTTGGTATTAGGTTTCAATTCAAGTGATTACAGCCCCACGATTACACCCTTTATTGGGACTGTTACCGCGCTGAGCTCGGCCTCCGTTACCGGCTCGCACGAGGTTGCGCGTAAAAAGCTAGAGAAATAAATCAAAGTCAGAGCTGATCTCATTTGTTGCCTTTGGCTCTTTACTGAAGGACTTATTATATGGAAATACTGGACATTGTACCGGTGTATAATTCCTCACTTGAATTCCCAAAACTGTCTTTCAATTGTGTGTAAATGCATTTGCGTCAACCATGCCGCCATTTTGGCGCGGGGTAACCACCCACCTGAATGAATGAACCTCCGATGGGGCAGAGGTCCTTTCCCAGTCAAAATCACTCCAAAAACGCCTTATTTTCAAGCAATCTTCAAGCGGTTTGGTTTCCATCAAACGTCAGACGCGTGTTTGTCGTAATGATGGTACAAATAAAATGAAATATCAATGTTGTATTTTCTTATTTCTATTTACTATCATTACCACGATCACACGTCTGACTCAGCTCAGGCGATATCTAGTCAGTATATATCTATGGGGCAAACTGACTAGCTAGCTAGCCAACCTGGCCAAACATTAAAGAAGACCTTGTCAGCCTCCTTATACTGGACGGCCTGTGGCCGACCGTCTGTCCCAGTGGCCTATGTTCTGTCCCAGTCCAACTGTGAGAATACAGCACCTGAACAGCAAGCATCAGACAAAAGTTCAGGGTTGGAACTGGAACAGAGGAGCCCAAACTGGTTCCACTATGGAACATAAAACTAGAAATAAACCTCACTATCCAAACGTCCTCTCTCAGTGTGGGGTAACAAACAAATGATTCAGGATTTAAAACAAACACATCGCCCTCTATAAAGGGATATGGCCTCCGGTATTCAGCCCAAACACAATGTGCATGCGCCGTGATTTATAGCCAAGATGGCTGCCTTGACAAGATCTGTCAACCACTGACAACTGTATGTTCGCCCGCAGCCTGTTGGCACGGCAACACTCACAGCAGCTCATCAGCACTGACGATGATCAAAACAAGGGCCACCAGGGCCGCACAAGGGTCTTACACAATCCTCTTTTGTTGTCTGTAGTTTTAACTAAATTAACTAAATAACATGAGAAAAACACGAAAACACAGACTTACAGAGCATATTAGTGTATCAACGGTACCGGGCTGAGCTTGGACAGAAGCATGACTAGCAGCGTGGCACCGCCCCCAGCCACACTACTGTGGTTCACCAGAAACAATGTTCTCCCTGTGGGCTCAATTAGCCATGCAGCAGGTGAACATCTCACCGTACAGGGGGTAGATACAAGAGATTTATTTTTCTACACCGCACTGCTTCCACCTGGATCGATGCTGCTGCTGTTTCTGTAACGCTCGTGCCCGGAGGCGCTCCAGTCAAAAGTTTGAAAAGTTGAAACCAAGGCAGCTCTCGATGGATCGTGTAGAAATGCAGTGCGGAGGCGAGTGTCTCTCGAATCAATCCCCCCCCCCCCCCCCCCAACCATCTGTAAAATCACAAATCGAAACCCAGTCAAATGTGGTGGAACAAGTTCAGCTCTGGCCAAGGTAGCCACGGCTAGGCAAGGCTAGCCGGCGGAGCGTGGAACAGAGCCGAGCTAACAAAGGACTCGGGAAAATTAAACAATGAGGAAGAACTGAAAGAAGGACATTCCCTCAAACTATTCCATTTCCACAACAGGCATGTCTAGACACTTCACTGTTGTGACTGAGAGAGACAGTGTGTGTGCGAGTGAGAGAGACAGTGTGTGTGCGAGTGAGAGAGTGTGTGTGCGATTGAGACAGTGCGTGTGCAAAACTGTTTTTGTGCGTGAGCGACAGTGTTTGAAGTGCGTGACTTACTGACTGTACGTGTGTGACTGTGTGTGTGTGTGTATGTCTGACTGACTGTGTGTGTGTGTATGTGTATACAGTATGTATGTGTGTCCGTGTTTCCCCCCCCCCCCCCTTCAAGAGCACCTGGTGAGTCAGACAATAGCGTCGTAGATGCCCCAGCGGTTGCGTGCGACGCCGCTGTTGGAGCGCGTCACGGCGCAGAGTTATCATTAGTGAATCCAACAAAACACTAAACACCCCCCCCGCCCCCCACAACCCCAGCAGTGCGATTCCCGGCACTCGGCTCATTGTTGAAACACCTGCAGGAGGAGGAGGAGCGAGGGAGAAGAGCGCGACGGCCTTCGTTGGGATTCCAGAGAGCGAGACGGAGGTAGGAGATCCTCCAGGGAGGATAGAAAGAGAAAAACTTTTTCTAAGCGCCGCCCCGAGCGATGCCGTGTTTGGACAGCTGAGGACCGGCTACTACTTTGAAACCCGTCCAGGCGCCCATCAGCGTTGCTCCCCCCCCCCCTCCCTCCCTCTTCCTTCAGAGTGCACAAAAATGCACACACACACACACACACACACACACACACACACACACACACACTCTGGGGCGATAAGAGACGGATGCGGAATGCCGTGCCATTTTTGTTTTCATAGTTCCATTGGACGCGGAGGAAGAAAGACCCGCCTACCAGGTGACGCTGTCCAATAGGAGCGCGGGACAGCACAGAGCTTAATGGATGCGAGGTGGGCCCGTGCCAACCGACTGACACTCTGGATCGGCGCACAATGCTTCCACCCTTCAGTCTCTGGCAGAGCCGCACGCTATTTGGCCCCCGGAGGAGAGCATGGCAGCCGGCCAGGGATGGCTTGTGGAGTAGAAAGGCATATTATTGTTGTTGTTGTTGTTGGTGGTGGTGATGGTAGTTATGGTAACCGGCCCGGGCAGTGGGTTAAGTTGGGCAACGGCTTTGCTTATGAGGTAGAGCGGGTTGGCTGGTGACCGGATGGTGGCTAGTTCGATCCCCCGGCTCTTCCTAGCGGAGTGTGGAGGTGTCCCCGAGCGAGACGCCTCACCCTGACTGCTCCAGACGAGCCGGCTGTCGCCCCGGGGAGTTGACTCCGCCGTCGGTGTGTGTGAATGAACGGTTGTACGTCGCCTTGGATAAAAGCGTCAGTGGAATCCCCTAAATGTAAAAGTAAAGTTTTTTACTGTAGATGCTACACAATTAAGGTACTTGTGTAGCATCTACAGTAAAGCATCTGTGTAGCATCTGACCTGTAGATGCTACACAATTAAGGTACTTAATTGTGTAGCATCTACAGTAGCTGCTATCGTTGCTTTACATGGGGAATGGGTTAGCCTAGCGATTGTAATACTTGCACTTGGTTCTATGAACATCTTTACTGTACCGACAGCGATATATTGTTTCACTTCTTATGACAAATGTACTTATTGTAACAAATGCACTTATTGTTAGTCGCTTTGGATAAAAGCGTCTGCTAAATGCCCTAAATGTAAATGTAAATGTAAAGTTTGGGGTGTGCGTCGCAGTAAAAGGTGCTGGTGGAGGTGGTGGTGGTGGTGGTGGTGGTGGTGGTTGGGGGATGAAGCTGTTGCCGTGGACAGGCCGGAGCCTGGGTCAGGTGCTGGGTGATGGTTATGTGCCTGCGTGCCGTGTATTAGCGTTGCCTCGGTGCCAGACTCTGCTGGCACCAAACAGGATTCCTGTCATGCCAAACCACATAGCGTGTTGTACCGCCGTGACCTTCTCATGGCTTGGTTTTTTTCGCCCTGGCTGTTATCAGCACTGGTATCCGTCTAAAGAGCTCCACTGTTCGAATGAACTGGGTTTAAGCAACGTGTTACACAAAAATGTTATACTTTGACACTTGCACACACACACATAAGAGGCTGCGTGTGAAAATAATGGAACTAATTCCTTCATACATTACGCAAGTTACAAGGTTTATTAACCCATTACCGTGCATGTTCACGAGTAATACGGTAGTAATAACACAAGGGCCTCATCTCGCTGTAACGCAGACAGAAAAGGAGAACCAGAGGAGCCCTCCCTGGCCCCAAGCGGCCCTTCAGGCACCACAGGGTCTGCAGTCCCCTTATAAACAATGAGCTGAGCCGCCCCAGGGAGGCTGAGCCCCTCCCTAAATCTAACTACACCGATACTCCGTGGCCGGCTGCCTTTGTAGGTGCACCCAGTCCAGGGCTCGCAGGAAAGGATTTTCCCACCGAAAAAAAAACAACACAAACTATCTGGCCCAGAGAACAAAGCCAGTCAAACAGACTTCTCTGATCAGTGAAAAGAAGGGGGGGGGGGGGGGAAATGGCGGAGCTCTCTCCCCCCCCCCCTCCCTCCCTTCTCCGCCACAAGAGCTGTATTGTATTTGCTACCTGACGCATTAATCAGTCAACTTGAACCCGGTCCAGCACGGCGTTCCACAGTAAATTCGGCCACCATTCCCCCCCACATGCAGAACTATACGATCGAGACAGGGGGTGTGTGTGTGTGTGTGTGTGTGTGTGTGTGTGTGTGTGTGTGTGTGTGTGTGTGTGGTGTGTGTGTGTGTGTGTGTGTGTGTGTGTGTGTGGTGTGTGTGTGTGTGTGTGTGTGTGTGTGTGTCAGGATGTAGCTGCGCCACTTTACAGGGCCGGGATCAAACGCGCGGGCACATGTGGGAGCTAGACGACCACGGGGGGCCGGTTTAAAGACTCCCGCCTGCCACCCCCCCCCCCCCCCCCCTCCCAGCCATCCAAAATAGCCTTAACCTTCAGCCAGTGCACTGTGGTGTAGCTGACCGATGGCACCAAAGGCCCTACCGATGTCCACCCACTTCAGGTCATTGTGTGCTATATCTTCCATGTTTAGACATGGAGAAGTTAAAGCAGTCATCAGCGATACACTTTGGCCCGCTTTGCTGCATCGTACCAAAACAAGACGACATGTGACTGATAGACTGATGGTGCATAGTTACTATACCAATATTATATGAGACGTAACATTGATTTGACAATGCAACACGTCTACAAACAACAACCACATACGATGGTTATTATGGAATGCGCCCAGAGTTCATTTAGCCAGCCGTTAAGATATCTAGCGAGGGCCTGTAGCTTCTACAGCATGATAATAATGCATTGTCACCCTCTTATGATGTTCCAATGAGGTCGGTGTCCTAATGTGCTTTCCAAGCATTCCCTGTAAATAATCGGGAGTAATTAAAGCATTACACGAAGACAGAAGTTGCGTAGCATCAAAGCGAGTTACAGTATGTTTGTGTGTGAGTATCTGCCCCGAAAGCAAAAACGCACGCAAAAGAGCTGAAGCGTTTCCCAAGAGAAGACGAATTGACCGATGGCCTGTTTCTCAAACTGGCTCCGGTGGAGCGAGGTCGAAGCTTCCCCTCTCCCGCCTTGTGAAGACCGGGCGAACTGAGATAGACAGGAGCCTCTACGTATGCGACTGACGCACGCACAGGAAGAGGGAAATAATGTGTGGATGAGCGCCGCGGGGGAGCACGAGCGTGTCGGAATACACAAGCAGGAGTGGAATGAACTCTGGGAAATAACACCACCCAGGGGGCGACTCTCAAAACACATCCTCTCCCTCATTTCACTTTCAGAGCCCGAAAGAAACGGGGAAGACGCACACGCCAACGCACAATGAACGCAGTGCACTTATATCTGCCACGAATGAAGACAACAAAAAACCAGCCAGCCACCCAACAAAAAAAAAACAATAGGAAAAATCTAAAACGAAACAACCGTATAAAAACAAAGCAAGAAAAAAAACAAAAAACAGCTGGCAGCTCAACAATAAGTTCTTTGTGGAGCACATGCATGAGATATGTCTGACACACCAAACAACAGGCATGGGGGGGGGGGGGAACCCCAACGCTGGGAAGGAACGTATGCAAGCAATTTGCCGTTTTATGCATAAATGAAAGTGGCCACTTCAAATAGCGTGGCATGCTAATGAAACAGAGGATGTGTTTAGATGTTTACACACACAGGGGGGTTGGCTCATCCACAAGGCCAGATGAAGGCATGGTCTCTCTCTCTCTCTCTCTCTCTCTCTCTCTCTCTCTTCTCTCTCTCTCTCTCTCTCTCTCTCTCTCTCTCTCTCTCTCTCTCTCTCTCTCTCTCTCTCTCTCCACAATGATGTGATTACCGCTGCTCATCCTCCTCTGGTTGGACCTTCTGGTGGTGGTGGTGCTGCGGTTTCCCCTTGCGTGCGATTAGGTCGGGACGGACCGTGTGGACGCCATCTGACCCCGCCCCCGCGCCGACTGACAGCAGTGGAACAGAGTTCAGGCGAACCCGGGTAAAGGGATTGTTCGGAGCAGGAACAGGCTCACGGAGAAGTGTCGGGAACAGCCCCGAAAAACATGTGTCCGAAGTCGTCCGAGGCCAAGCCCATCGACTCACTGTTCATTTATGTAATCATATTTAACCGAATCCGTACTGTACCTGGGGCTGGGCGACATGGACAAAAAGTCATCGACGGTTGAATGAACCGCGGACTAGACACTGCCTCCGCCTCGTATTTGAGAACATTATAATATTTAATATCACGGCCAAAAGCTGTGTGCGCCTCCGGAATATTATGTACAGAATTGCAACCCTTTGGTTGCAACAGTTTTTAAGCACTCTCTACAAATTACGTGATTTTGAAATTCGTCACACACCTTATATCCAAACCATTTCCATACTATGGAGCCGTTGGTCTTTCGCTTACAAACAAGCTCCTCGGAGCCGCTTGTGCCGGCGGACTCCATGTTTCGCGATTTCAAAAAGTGACGTGAGTGGAAGGGGGGGGGGGGGGGGGGGGGGGGGGGGGCAGAGACTGTGTGTGTGAGCCGGAGGCAGAGCGGGAGAGACATAAGCAGAGTTACGAAATAGCCGGCGGCAGGCGCGGTTCGAAACTGCTGTTGTTTGGAACAAATGTGCTGTAATTTCAACGCAAATTAAACTATATCGATGTTGACGATATTGTCTCGTTCCATATCGCGTTTGAAAAAATATCGATATATTTTAAATATCGATATATCGCCCAGCCCTAACTGTACCGACAGCAATACATATATATAATAGTTTATCTTTCTTCTCCCTAATGTGCTGTATGTAGGTCGCTTTGGATAAAATCGTCTGTTATTGCCCTAAATGTAAATGGACCAATAGGTAAAAGCAAACAGATTGGGGGGGAGGGGGGGGGGGATATTGATGGCGCAAAATCAAACACAGACGCGCCCCGAGATAAGAACGTACTTTGCGTTTCATTCAAGTGTGTTGGTGGATGTCTCTTCATGCACGTGAAGTTTGCAGTGGACTGCAGAGTCGGGTTCGACGTTACGCTTCCCGGGTCGGATAGATCTGGTTCGATGTAACGTGAGCGACGTCACCGGGACTCCAGAGGAGACCGTGGGCGGCGCGCTGAGAACGCACACTTGCGTGATTCCGTGGCGTGCGGCATCTGGTGTTTGGAGCCGCCCCGACGTGAGGAAGGGAGAGGGGGAGAGAGAGAGAGAGAGAGAGAGAGAGAGAGAGAGAGAGAGAGAGAGAGAGAGAGAGAGAGAGAGAGAGAGAGAGAGAGAGAGAGAGAGAGAGAGAGAGAGAGAGAGAGAGAGAGAGAGAGAGAGAATATCCTGGCGATTTAAATAAAACTAATGAATACATTACCGGCCCTCTTTTATTTGGGCCCGGGTAGATTTACATTCTAATCTATGCGCGTTTTACATTTTAATCTATCTAGATTAGATTTACATTCTAATCTAACCCCAGTGTGGTTACTCCACACTGGGGATGGCTGCGGTTGAGGTAAATAAATCAGTCGCCGTTGTGGCCTTCATCGATTACAGCGCTCAACTTTAATTCTTTAACAACAGTTGAAATTACTAACGTTACACTAAAGTTCTTGAACCTGTTGAAAAAGTAGCGCCAGACGATAAACAGCAAACTAACCGCACTAAAAACTTCTCACTGGCACTCAGATCACCTCTTAACTTCTAGACTTCTTCTTAACTTCTCTAACTTACAGACTTAACTTTTATTGAGTGCACCGTTTAAGTTAGTGACCGTGCAAACGCTGCTGTAGAAAGTATGTTCATCTGTAACCGCGTTCGGCTGTGCACGCATACGAACTGACGTCGTTCTGTCGTTCTCCCTCAATGCCTCCAGGGAGAAGGATCTAGATGTTCCGCCATGGTTGAGACCACTGAAACAGGGACGGGACGGCTCAAGTATCAAGAAATAAAACAGGATGTAGCCATGTGCTAAATGTGCCTTCTGGATTTCCAGAGTAGCACATTAGTGTTATCCCCGGTCACGGTGGTTGGTTAATAGGGGAAAACCACGACTACCGTGGACGCAATGAAAACCTCATTAGAATAAACACCGGCCAAGATCCATCGTTTCCTTTACAATGAGGAGACCACTACCGCAACAGCAAACCTTTTGTCGTTCCTAGTTGTTCATGCGCGACGCCTTGTGGTCCCCCGTTAAGCTACCAGCCTTCGTCCCAACTAACCCTCTGACCCGTAGGGCTGAGTCGGTCGCTGATGAACCCGCGAACCACTTCAGTTCACTTAGCCTCGATCGAAACGCACAAACCGAAACCAGAGCCGCGGCTGTTGTCGAATGACCGTAGAACCGATCAAAGCAGGAACAGGAACACCCCCCCTTATCGCCTTACGAGAGCGAGCGAGAGAGAGTGATCTCCAACAGGGTCTATTGTGTGAAGCCCCCCCCGGCGCTTTGGAGTGTATCGTGGACAGGCCCTGCCATGGTGGACCGCGCACCCATGCACAGTCAACCCTACACCGGGATCCCCTTACCTGTCCGCTCCTTTGTACACCCCCCCCCCCTCTCAGGTTACCCACTTTGGTCACCAGGTGAGCCCGCTCAGGCCCAGCCTGTCGGGGGGGGGGGGGTAACACAAGACCAGAGCCATAATGGTAACGGGCTCAGCGCACTGTGGTGTCATCGAGGGAAGCCGCTCGTGGACCAGGCGGTGTATGGGGGTTCAATTTTCAACAGATGTTCAGTAGAAGAAGCGAAAACTTAATAGGGATATTGGTGGGCGAACTAATGTCGACTTTTCAGGAGGTTTTCGAAATGTCCTGAGAGAACTTTACTGAGGTTCATGGTGAACTTAACCGTTGCTTTTCAAATCGGGGTCCCTAAATCACTGGCCTTTATTTATTATCTCACATTATTTGCCCAAAAAGAAAACATGTGCACTTTCATTTTATTTCAATGACATTGCATGCAGAATCTACCACATTCACGCAGTGCAATGTTATTATACGGATAACGACAACTCAATTAAACAAGCGTGGACATAAAAAAAGGAAACGACTTGGTGTTTACATATCGTAAACGATGTCCACCCTTATTTAATTGACTAATGGTGTTCCTCCCATAATAACAGTGCGTCGCGTGAATGTGGTCACTATATTTTGCTGGAGGGCAACGTTTCAAATTATCGCATGCTGCAAAATAGGGGTACAAGCAAGCTCTGAGTATATCGGAGCTGGCGTTATATCAATGTGCGTCACAGCGAAGGTAAAGTGGGAGCTGACCTCCCCAGTCCCTCAAACTGAACAAACACCCCTGGTAGGTGAAACAATAGAGAAGACTTTGTGTAAAACTTTGTACGAAAAAATTAAATGCTTGCGTGGTCATAACTCCTCATGTAGATGCCGGACAAAAACTGCACTTTTGAAAATGAATCCATCAGTAGGTGAATAATCCTATCTGGGACCGGAGAACAGGTTAATAATCCTATCTGGGACCGGAGAACAGGTTAATAATCCTATCTGGGACTTGAGGACAGGCTAGGATCCACCACCAGCGGTGTGTTTGTTCTTTCCCAGTTCTCCTGATCCACTCTTCCCACTGGGGTCGGGTTCCACGTCGACCGGCAGTGAGGCCAGGGTTCTCCTCCTCGGCCCTCTCCTGTTCACCCAATAGGCCAATAGGCCACCCACGTGGGCCTATTGTGTGGCCTGGAACCTCCCATGAATAGTCCACACATTGTGGAAGTACTTACAAGGACATGCAGAGTGGCGTAAAACCGGATTAATGGGAGAATCTACGGAGTAACAAGCCTTCATGTTGTTTGTTTTTTTTAGAATGTATTGAGAGTGGAACGTAGACGGGAGGGTGGGTTCACAAGTGTACTTTTTTTTGTCTTGCACAAATGGGTTTACGTTCAAAGCTGTGACGTAGAACGTTGAAGAATCGCTAACAAAAGCAATAATTTGACAGTTGCCCTTAAAACAACCCGACCATTAATGACATACCTGTGCCTGTCATATTTTAGTGACGCATCTGAGGAAAAGCCGGCCAAAATAATAGGAGCCACACACATTATTCAAAACGCTCCCCTAGCTTAGCAAGAAAAAGTAAACAAACAGGTTAAAGAAGTCCGACTGTGACGTCTGCGAAAACACTTTCTCTGTTGCCAAGGTGGTGCGGACCAAAATACTGACTCCTTTGCAACCGCAGCACGGTCTGGGAGATCGCCTCGACTGCCGATTCTGCGAAGTGAATGGATGAGGTAACCAGAGAGGCATTCTGCTGCTCGCGTGTGAAAGTAGTGGCAGCGACACGGTGGGATACTCTCGCTCTCTCACACACACAAACAATCTTACGCTCTCTCCCTCGCTCTCTCTCTCTCGCTCAAACACAACCACTTACTACAGTGGCGATCAACGTTCAGTAGGCCGCGACCCCATTTCTAGCGACCCCAGATTGAACTTTAGTGTTTACCTGCTTGCACGCAAATAGTTTTTACCCCATCAATATTTGCCCGGAGATATCATTGTCCCGGTGATTGCTAACGCATCGCTCTTCGTCACGCTTGGTGATCAGCATTCGTTTGCCCGTGGCTATGAATCAATAGGCAGTTCGTAAATACAG
Organism: Pollachius pollachius; assembly: GCF_949987615.1. Taxonomy (NCBI): domain Eukaryota; kingdom Metazoa; phylum Chordata; class Actinopteri; order Gadiformes; family Gadidae; genus Pollachius; species Pollachius pollachius. The sequence goes on from NC_136937.1 coordinate 1,487,911, forward strand.
GACTCTGAGACATAAAAAATAATAACAATTTGCTAAAATGGATTGTCAAATACCAATCGATTAGGTATGCAATCTCCAGAGACCCCATGAACCCACAGTTGGTAACCATTGGCCAACTCACTCTCACACACCGTCGCTCATACCCCCGTACTGTCTCTCTGATGGCCTGGAGGAATGTTCTGTATCAGCTCAGGATAAAGACCTCGCACCCCCACCTCTCCTTCCCCAGGAACAGCAAAGGACGAAAGAAACCTCAACACTGCCCCTATTGTTTGTCTTAAACGGGGGGAATTTGGTGGACACCGGTCACATATTTTGCAAAATGCTTTCTCCGGCTCTGCAACCATGGTGCAACCCAATCCCAGGCCCTGAGAGTCTCTGTAGCAAACAAAGGTTAGTCCTCACAAAGTGTGTGTTGGGACCCGCCGCCATCTACCCAGCCTCTAAGGTGAGTCCTCCTCACATGCTGTGCGGTGGGACTCTGCCCCTTCTCAGGCGAGTCCTCACATGGCGTGTGTTTGGACCCGCCGCCATCTACCCTGCCTCTCAGGTGAGTCCTCACAAAGCCTGTTTGACGCACCATCGCATCTCCACAAAGCGTGTGTTTGGACCGTGCCCCTGCGCCTGTCAGGCGAGACCCTCACAAAGTGTGTGCTAAGTGGGCACTAAAGTAGCCAGGATGGTCCGTTCATTAAGTCTGCGGAACGTCCACGGAAGGCCACGCCGTTCATTTCGGCGGTTTCAACATTGGCGTGGAAGCGCCATTCGTGTGCCCTCCGCGTGGAGCTTCACAACGTCAGGGGTGCGCGTCACCAAAAGTGGTTCTAGGAGAAGAACCAAATTTCCCTGCCCCTTCTCATCTGCTCGTCAGTCAGGGGTCACAAAGCGTGCGTAAAGGTAGAGTTACGGTTTGACGTTGACGCGGTGCAAGGGGGTTTACGGACCCATGTCACCCTTGCGGACCCTCCTTGCGTCGACCTCAAGGGCCAGACGTGCGCCCCCCAACCATTGCATCGTTGCGTCGAGGCGACGCAGCAGCAAGGGCTGTGATCGATCCGCTAACGTAAACCCGACGCAGAACCGAAACAGGTTCACGGCTGCGTCGAAGCGACTGCGCGGTCAGTGCGTTGCGCCAACGTCCAACCATAACTCTACCTTAAGGACCCAGCCCAGTCCTGCCTGTTCCTCGGGACTTCATGGATACATGATACACAACGGACACATAACACACAGAATAAAACATGACACTCACCCTCGCTCGGGGTCCAGGGCTATCGCCCTCGGCTGGTCCAGCTCTTGCCAAAACAAAACTTTCCGTAAAGATCCATCGAGCTCGGCCACCTCGATGCGGTTGGTCTCCGAGTCCGTCCAGTAGAGTTTCCCGCCCAGCCAGTCGCAGGCCAGGCCGTCGGGCGACGCCAGCCCGGACACCACCACCGTCTGGGCGCTGCCGTCCCCCGACTGGTTGAAGGCCGTGCACTTGATGGCCTCCTCGCTCACGTCGCTCCAGTAGATGAGGCCCTGGGCGTAGACGTAGTCCACCGCCGCCGCGTCCTCCAGCCCGCCCACAACCACCGTGGCGTTGGCCTTCCCGCGGGCCGCGTCCACTAGCCGGAGGTCCCGCCGGTTGGCGTACAGCAAGAGGGGCACGCCTGGGGGAGGAGGAGGAGGAGAGGGGGGGGGGAGCACACATTGGATCAATAAAGCAGACCGCAAACCCAAGGGCACAGAGGAATTACATTCTGGCTGTTGCAACTGCGTATAGGCCTTGCTTAGCTCAGTTTCTGGGAACCAGTATTCTCAGACTTTATGGGGTGGCGTTCTGCAGGGTCCCCACACACACACACACACACACACACACACACACACACACACACACACACGAAACGTGCAGGAAGTGAGAGTTGGTAGATGTTGGGGGGGGCGGCTAGGACGCGCGCTACCTCTACTGGTCCTTGGCACCGTTCCTAACCTCAATTTGACACATCTAGCAACACATACCACAGGATCACTATCAGGGTCAGCCCCATGGAGCTCCGTCCCCTCCGCACATGCATGTCGGCTCTCCGCGGGGGGGCATTTCCTTCTCCAAATATTTGGAGAAATCGCAGAATCCCGGGCCCACTCAATCACGCCTCATGAGAGGAAGTACGACGGGAACCTGACAAAACGGGTCCCTAATATGGGACCTCCTGTGCGGACACGTGTAAAATAAAGTGACAATGTATGCAACTTTTACTTTTAGGTGTGGGGAACTAGGGGTGAACTGTGTGTGAGGCTACAGACAACAGGCTGTAACAGTCTCGGGTAGAGGAGGAGATGGAACGACTTAGCTGGAAGTTTGTCTCGAACGCAAAACTGTGGACGACCATAATAACGTATTCGTCACGAATGCCAACCAGTCAACTGAGAATCGTGTGTCCTGGTTTGTTGGGTGAATACTTCAAGAAAGATCAGTTATACTTTCAGAAGTAGTGTGCAGAGCAAACGGATGGAAAACGTGTCAGATTGATGACGATGTATGTAGTGGTAGAATTAACCACGAAACAAATCAAAAAACTAAATGTGCATGTGCATGCCCACATTGTTTACTTAAACACCCTCAAAGGGCTATTTGATCTTTTCCAGGCTATTTAATTAAAAAGCCTACAAATAGCTTCAATTCCAAAATCAATACAGTGTGCTGCATCAAGTAAGACATTTGAGATTATAAAATTATTAAACTGCTTTAAGTGTGTGTGTGTGGGGGGGGGGGGGGGGGGTCTTCTCCCCCCAGAGAATAAGTACCTTTCTATTGGCTATCTTGCTTAACCTTGATGATTAGTTTCACGGACTAAACTTAGGAAGAGCAGAACTCGAGGTTGTGGAATCAATACATGTCTGGAATGCTCCATATAATAACGCACAACATCATAACTTTGGAAGCAGTCACACATGCAGAGCCGTCTGAATCTGTCTTTAAAGGAAGACTTCATAGAACAACGAACAAGCTCGCACAAACCACATAAAAAAAAAGTGTTAATACGTACCACTACACACTTTTTGTTTGAAAGACACGTTTTTCTCATTTGGGGGAAAGAAAGCTTATTAAAACAAGGTGAGCCATCTGTTGGGGTGGTAGAATGGAACAACATCTCTCAGCGTCGGTTAATAGTGGAATTTATAAATGTTGCCCTGCGTTTGAAAGTACATCAATCAAGCCCGTTACTAGATTGCAACTGAGGCTGGGCTCTTAATGGATGATGCTTGGAAGACGTGGTCAAGAAATTAATGGCCCCTGTGCTTAAAGTCAACTTTGTAATTGGCATCATCCCAGTCACACAGATAACCACAACATGCAATTTACTACTTCTACATAACTAACGCTGATCTTTATACTGTTACACAGGTGGCTCAGGTGGTGCATGGCTTGGTTTGTGGATGGTAGATCAAAGCAGCAAGAAAAAGGGGGGAGACAATTTCGAGCCCTTTGGTCTAGACACAGCTATCCAAATAAATACAGCCTGGGTAGGTAACGTTAGCGGGTTGGTTTGCCCGCCCATGCAAATACTGGGGATTAAGTGAACGAAGACAATACAGCCGTTGAAAACATTACTTAAAAAAGGAGCCAAAATAGTCCTTATAATAGTCCCTGTGGTCGGAGCTCACCATTCACCCAAGTTGCGCACAGTCCCCTGCAACCTTTAATAGTTTGGAGTCCAACATTCCCTCCTCTGGATGAAAGGAAACTGAAGCCACTGGACATCCACAATACGAAGGGCCGGACTCTTCGAGACGTGGTTTTAGCCACTAAAACGCGATATACGTGGACCAGGATAGACAACAGAGCAGGAGGAGAAGGGCTGGACGCGGAGCTGACTCGGCTACGTTAGCTCGCTGCTAATCCAAACCTCCAAGCCTCCAAGTGGGCCCGCTCCGGTTATTAGTAAACGTGAAGCCCTGAAACCCGTTTCAATATGACGGTACACATCTATACACAGGCGACATTCAACACTTTACACAAGACCACGAACCCGGCGCGGGATTGGGGTCAAAAGGAAGACGGACTCACCTCGTATCAACAAACAAAAACTACACAACAACAGAGTGGTCCGTAGCACGGCACCCATCTTTCTCCTTCTTCTCGGCCCCGCCGCCTCGCTTTCTTTCCTCAACGCAGGATTCTCATCGCTGCCTTCCCCCTTTTTTTCCCCCCTTCTCGCACAATCCTTATCCTTCCCCCAAACCCCAGCCTCAACCTCAGTACAAAAAAAAAAACGCTTTGGATACGATATAACGTGCGTTAAATGAAGGTCTCGTCCATGTTGGCCTCGGGTCGGGGTGGGTTGGTGGCGCTGCTACGGCTCCGGTTCTTACACATTGTCCTGCAGGAGCGATACGTCTCCTTCCGCTGGGAGGAAAAAATGCCAACCCTCCCCCTATACTTTTTTTTTTTTCTTTCGCTCCAACCTCTATTGCCTGAACGCTCAGACGTGATCCATTGTTGTAGTGGATCTCACTGCGCTCTCAAGGCGAGATACTTTTGGGGACGAACGGGTAAACTACCCCCCTGCCTAACCAAACAAGTATATTTGTAGGTGCAACTTAGTAGTAAACATGTAAACATTTATACAGGAATGAAGGTCTCTGTTTAGTTCTGCAGGATCCATTTGTCCACTGCCAAGAAAAACATTCCTTTGGCCCTGTTTGTTGTATTTGGAGAATTTACTAACCACAAGCCCCGGTTGTTCACGGTGATTATTTAGTATTCCGGACAATGACTAGATCCAGAGTCATTGCTGAATCCAGAATAGGGGGTGATTTTATTTGAGAGTGAGTCTTAGGGAAAGTTCTTATTTGTTTTCACCTCATAAGCGAAATGATTTAGATCATAATTTAGTAAATCATGATCATATTTGACGACTATATTTTGTATGTCTAGAATTGGGATTTTACCATTGAATTGTGTATTATTATTTATTTATTTTTACACCATTAAAATAATACATAATCCTGTATTTCTGGAGTTTTGTGGGTGATAAGAAAGATAACAATCATGATGACAAAATTGTTTATTCAAAAGTCACATTATATTTCCTATAGAACAAAACACCAAATTCCAAAGCTAAAATGTAAAATCAGCACTTCACAAAACAAGACCAAACTGTTACCTTACACAAAATCTTACGATTTCAGAAATGAATGCAAAATAAGTGCCAACAACTTAGAATGTGTGCAACTTAATGCCTTATAAATTAGGCTGAAACTGTCTAAGGGACCTGCTGCATGCCAATAGTATCAACATCAGAAGCAGTTTGCTATGTACCGTCCGCCCCCTCGCGGTCTACTGAAATGTAAGGTTATTTACCGATAGGTCTCTCCAATCACACCCCAACATGTGACACTCTGTACATTCAATTATACGCTGACATACATTAAAAAGTTACTTAGGAAAATAGTGTGGTCAGTGTACTCTCAGCTTTTTTTTTTCATTATTTTTTTTTACTATTTATAAAGAAGCAAGTCATATCAAAAACGCTGGATACAATTAGTGCATCGGATTTCAAGGAATGGCATCCATTATTAAAATGTCATACACATTTAGAACAAGTGATTTGCGGACAAAATACAAAATAATGCTATGAAATATGTGTTATTAAGATCATATAAGAAAGGACTATTAGATTAAGAAACAACCACAAGCTCGTGTGACTATGGTACAAAGCGAGTGAAATAAATTAAAGAAACATGCATGTGTGCACCTTTCACAAACCGGGTGGAACCCCATTGCAAAGGATTTGAAATTGAAAAGCGTCTTGTAGTAATTGGTTGTCTTGGTGTGTGATCCCGTTTGCCTCTAGAACTTGGCTAGAATTCGGAGGCTTCCTGAGTGTTTTTCTGGGGGGGGGGGGGGTACAAAATATTGCTGTTCATTATCTGCGTTCCAAAGCCATAGACTGTGTTTCATTGTCGTTAAAGGAATACCAAGCGGCTGTGACGATCGGTTGCTTCCAACGTCCGACGCGTGTTGATTCTTGCATCTTAAAACAGCTGCTGACATCTAGTGGCGAATGTGTGCAGTGGAGCTTCGCTTTACCCGCGTCCTTACAGTGAATGTGGAAATAGCCAAGGGAAGACGGCTCCCGCGCTACGCTCAATGAAACACCCCTGTCCCTACAAACCAATTTCGCGCATAGACTTGAGTTAGCAGTGGTTATAGCGTAAGAAAATATCTCAATCATCGAAACTCCGCCACATCACAACACCGTGCTCCTCCGAACCCGGTGACTAATGAAAACTTCAATAGATGCGAAACCATGTGCTGTCTTGAAATGAAACACATTCATTAATAACAGAAAGGAAAACCAAAAAAAAAAAAAAGAGCATTGCATGTGTCTCCATCTGCCCGGAATGAGCCTTCTCAGCCTCAGCCTGCCAAACACAAGGCGACAAGTCCAACTGTGTTCCTTCTCTCCGTGTGGCCTTGGTGGTGAACTAAAGGTGGTGCCGTTGGCGGTGGCGGTGGCGGTGGTGGCGGTGGCGGCGGTGGTGGTGGTGGTGGGTCTCTCTACACCTCGTAGTGCAGGTCGTTGAGCTCCAGGCGGGTGTAATGGCGGCGGTCAAAGGACTCCATGGCTTTGCGGCCTCCGATGGCCAGCGCCATCGTGAGCACAGCCAGCCCCAGAACCATCAGCACCACCAGGCCGCTCTTCAGCGCTCCGTGTGACGTAGCGCCGTTTTTCCGCACGCCTTCGCCCCCGGGGACGACTGCGCCGGGCCCGTCCGGCTTCTCCAGCGCGCGGCCCGACTGGCCGTCGCCCTCGGCGACGATGAATACGCCGGCCGCGGTGGAGGTCTGGGCGTCCTCCGGCTCCGTGGGTCTGGGGGCGGCGGTCGTGGTGGTTGTGGTCGTCGCGGGAACCGCCGTGGTGGTGGTGGTCGTGGTGGTGGTGGTTGTGGTGGACGTAGCCCTTGTGGTGGTGGGGGTGGTGGTGGTGGTTGGGGTGGTGGTGGTTCTGGCGACCGGGGTAGTTCTGGGTTTTGGGGCAGGTTCTGGGGCAGGGGTCGTGGTGGTGGTGGTGGTGGTGGGGGTGGTGGTGGGGGTGGTGGTCGGGACTGGCTCGAGGGCCGCTGTGGTGGTGGTGGTGGTGGTGGGGTTGGGGGTGGGGTCAACGACCGCCGGATGCGGTCTGAGTTTCTTGACGTTTTTGTTGAGCTTTTTGGTGGGTTTGTTGGGCTTTCTTGCGGCAGCGGTGGTGGTGGTGGTGGTGGTGGTGGTGGTGGTCGAAGGAGACGTAGCCGCCGTCGAGGGCGGCGTAGCTCGCTGCGTGGTCGTCTGGGTCGTCGTCGCGGGGGGCAGTTCTTCGACGGCGGGCAGTTCTTCCACGGCGGACATGGTGGCGATGATGATGACGGGTGTTTCGGTCGTGGTGGTGGGCGGCAGCTCCCGGATGGTAGGGACTGTGGCGGGTGGTGCTTCGGTGGTGGTGGTGGTGGGCTGGGTGGTGGTCGTGGTTGTAGTCGTAGTCGGGATCGTCGTTGTTGTTGTTGTTGTTGTAGGGGCTAGTGTCGTTGTGGTGGTGGTGGTGGGGGCTGTGGTGGTGGTGGTGGTGGTGGTGGTGGTGGTGGTGGTGGGGGCTGTGGTAGTGGTGGTGGTGGTTGATGGGGGTTGCGTGGTGGTGGTGGTGGTTGACGGGGGTTGTGTTGTGGTGGTGGTGGTGGTGGTGGCAGCGGTGGTGGTGGAATGAAGAACCCCTAAGGGAAACGGACGAAGGATCACGACAGATAAGAAACACAAACAGATACGATAGACTTCATGCAATCAGTGATAGAGTACAGAATCAGTTCATGGCCAAAAATGACTAGTAAGCCATGGTTAGATTGGAGAAAATGATTTGTCATTAGTCATTTGGTTATTTTTAGTTACTACTAATCTGTTTTTTCCTTTTAACTTTGACCTTTGTTTGTGCTTGTTTCATGCTACCACTCTTTGTCTGCCCATTTAGCACAACCCGTCCTCACCGTCCATGAAAGGAGGGATCCCTCTGCTGTGTTCCTTCTCACTGTCTATTGTCTGTAACTCCTTGCCCTTTAGAGGGCATCGATGGGGTTTTAATGTGGGCCTATGAGAAGACCTTTGAGACAATAACTCTGATCAAGGGCTACAGAAATATTGGCTTTACTTTAAAAGGTGTATTCATTAGAACACCTCAGCTAGTCTATATTCTATCTTGAATGCATAAAAATCACTGTAGCTATTTGTTTAACTCTTCACTTTAATTGTTTCCAACCATTTTGCAATTTTTAAATGGTGTGCGTGTTTACATTGTTCACTCTATTTTAAATTGTTCATATTAGAAATTACGTGGATAGATACAGAGAGGGAGACAAAGAACCATGAACGTTGCCGCTGTTACCTTTGAATATATCGTAGGTGTTGACTCCGTCGCCGGCCATCATGAGGGGGCAGTCCTGCTCCGTGTCGCAGTGGAACAGGAGGCAGTTATCAGAGGCGGCCGGCTTCTTGGCCTTAAACACGGCCATGTTGCACTTGGCTCCTGGGAGGAAGACGGGGACACGTTCAGCTTCATTGGCCAGGTTTGCGTAACACGCAAGACATTTGACTTCGGTGAACCCTTTTGCTCTCAAAGTACAACACTCACTTAACCTATTGTTAATGTATAAAAAAGAAAACACAAAACAGAAAGAACAGTACGAAATGTAAATATACTGCGAGCGGAGGGATGGCGACCGGGATACTGGATACTGACAGGGGTGATGACAGGGGTACTGGATACTGACAGGGAGCGGATGTGGAGGTTAGAGGTTGGACCGTTACAAGGATGTCATGGAATGTCCGGGAAGGTCGGTCTTGCTTGCTAAACATGACCTGAATTGCTCGACAACATCAACAACCACAACAACAGCCAAAAAAACGATATTCTATCATTTGAATAACAGGATTGATAATAGTATTTTGATCATTATTATAAATGCTCATTATTATTCATAACGATGTCGTCATGGATACGCCTACGGTTCCCGAGTCAATCGTCAACGGGGAAAGAAATTGTTTATTCAAATTCTAAATTTGTCGAGTTTTACAAGCTTGTTGGCCCCTGATGCCACTGGCCCCTGATGCCGTTACCATATATGGGCTGTCGCATACAGGATCCGTTGCGGTCATCAAATTCCAAATTTAGCTACCAACAAGTTAACCACTAGTTCTATGTCAACGGGCCATATATGGGCGGTCTATTGTCGGTTACCTGGAGCCACTTCCTCTGAGCAACAGAGTTATGTTATACGTTTGAATAAAATGCACAATCAATTTAGCTACCAACAAGTTAACCACTAGTTCTATGTCAACGGGCCATATATGGGCGGTCTATTGTCGGTTACCTGGCGCCACTTCCTCTGAGCAACAAGCCAGGATGCAGTCGCGCTCCGAAAAGACGATGCGGGAATCAATGACGGTCCCGGGCCGGCTGGAGGCCAGGCGCACGTTGACAGTGGCCTGCCGGTGTTGCCGCGAGAAGCACGTCTCCGGCTCCAGGCCCGACACTGAGGCCAGGCCGGCCGAGAGCATCACCATCGCCATGGCGACCCCGGTGAGCGTGGGTATCCTCATCACGGTTGCCATGGTCACAGCGTGAGCCGTTTATCCGGACCGGATCTGTCCTGTCTCTCTCTCTTTTACGGTCGGTGATGTAAGCTCGGTGGAGACGAAGGCAATCCAGGAACAACTCGTGTGGTTTCTGTGGGAGAAGGTGAATTGTAAATATTACTTTTTTGACCTAATTTTATCCTTTTCTTCTTATTAAACAGTGGGTGGGTTATAAGCACAATTTCGATTCATCTGTATGTCTGGCACATATTTTGGAATTGGAAATGAAGCTGACTTTGACTTTGGAGGAGGTGTACATTATGTCAGACACAATATATATATATATATATATATATATATATATATATATATATATATATATATATATATATATATATATATATATATATATATATATACCGTTTGGTATATCTATATACCGATACCAGTAGTCCATATTTACTGTGCCTGACATCAAAACGACCTTACCACCAGGCAATGTTAATAGACAACTCTTTGATCAATATGGTTACTTTAATAGGTTAGGGTACCAATCCTTGTACTTGGGTGTGCTACCAACTACACAAACACACCATAACCTACTGTAGATAATACATAAGATAAACGCATTACACAGTTTATTGGGCATGTACATGTCTCTATCGGCCTAGCACGCTGACAGTGATTTGTGCCGGAACTCATTAACCATTTTCTCCTGTAGTTGCCAAACGCTGTCCTGTCAGCCTTGTGGGGAAGAAGAAAGAATTTAAAATGACTAGGCTACCGCTGTGCACAATGAGTCGTCTAAAAAAAGGATGTTATGCAACATTTCTGTCAGCGTGGTTCACAGGTGGAGATAATTGTGTCACTTTGATCAAAACTCTAAAGTGTGTAAAAATGTAGAGTTATTTTTTGCTAATGGGAACAGCTCAGGGGTGAAATATGGGACGACTGTTGGAAGAAAGACAACATCCACTTAGAAGAAAGAAAATCCACAGCCTTGATCTAAATAAAAAGTGGCTATTTTCTGCTACTTTCAGAAAGATGTTGTTAAACGCTGTCGTCACTCATCACTCTACAATTCATGAAATACATAAATACCAACTGACAGCTCACCAACTCAGTCCCAACATTCAAATCGATACTGCCTTTAAAAACATCTTTATACGAACATGCGATCCGTCTAATTGAAATATAATCACATCGGTAGGCTTACTCTACTCACCAGCAGCCAGTGAGTGTGAACGGGTCCCCATAAGATGCTCCGATCTGCTCCGTGGGTCCACAGTCCGAACAACACACTCCTTCAGAGAAGCACTTCGACCCCTGTGTCTCCTGTGTGGGACATACAGCACACGCTGTTATCTTAGCACTTAACTGCTGCCAGCCAGCGGTATCTGCCTTATCACATTGCCATCAGTGCCTGGATTGTTGTTACAATGGAGGGCACATCGTAAATCAACAGGATTAGTTATCTGCATCTGTAGCCTATGAGGATAGTGCTAATAATCCACAGAAAAACACAGGCTGCCGATACGCGTGGGACGCCACGCACATATAGGCTATTATTCGCGAATCAGTGGTGTGGGCTATCGATGCGAAAAGCGATGCTCAAAATAAGAGGAAGGCTGGTAGACTCAGTGTAGCCGGAGGCCTCGGCGACATACACGAATGGTGTTTGGCGAGACACTCAATCCTACCAAGAGATACCCGGCGACGCAATTTTGTGTTTGGTGGTCTTTGCATCGGCCTACATGTGCAACCTGTAAATGATCCAGACCTCTTACCACCACGTAAGCATGATAGCCCGGCTAGGTAGGTGGGTGAAAGATGGAGAAACAAACGATCTCACTTGTGAGGCACTCACACAATGCAAAGCATGCTGTAATGTATTATAGCACCCATGCACGTACTTAGCCCGTAATCTTGGAGGACGAATGGACCTCGGCGCAGCATCCGAAGAGCACACTCACACGCCGGTCTCCACGAACTGGTATCACAAGCTGCTCCACACTGCTTATGTCATAGCGACCCTGCTCCGTTCCGAGAGGCACCCGTTACCCGTTGGAGGACTTGTACAGCATCTTGTCGATCGCTACATCCAAAGACTTCTCCAGAAGCAGCTTTGTACACAGGCTACGTAGTGTGGGCACTGCGTGCCTTCAGATCTCAGTAAACATTCTCCCGTTTGAGTTCATCCACCGTAGTATGAAAAATAACCCCGAGTCCCGTCAGTGTCTGATCCCTAGTCTTAAAAAACGATTGCTTTACTGATTCTTAAGTCATCTATTTTAGATATCTTAGAGTTGGTGCGTGTCTGATGCGAGAGATGCTCTCCTCAGACTGACCCATTTTAGTCTTTGTCCTCTGAGCGACTACTAGGGGGGAGGGATGCGCGCAGGTTTCGAGCCCAAACAACGCAGACTGGGATTCGGAATTGCCGATGACTCGAAGGTGACAATGTACAGACGAAACCAGTTGAAAAACACAGTGGTCACCTCCCACCTCCAAAAATACACTATATAAACAGTCAAGCCTTTAATGGCGCATTTCACAAGCAGACATCAATAATTAAAGGACATGAACAATACATTTGATAAACTGAACCATAAATGACATGCATTTATATAATATGCTACTAGGCTATATAAAAAACGGTCAACTTCCCTAAATTGACTAATTTTTTTATGTTTTCCTGCCAATATATTGATATGCTTTCGCACAAAAATGTATCCAATGCAAAAGCAACTAATTAAATTACAGAGACCCCCCCCCCCCTCCAAATGCAACAGTCATTATTGGTTGCAAAACATGCCCGTCGAAATCCATGTAATCTATACATCTTTACTTGAGTACTCAGAAATGGTTTCAAACTTGTTTTCCATGAGGCTTATTGCAAGTAGGACCCAGACACTGAAGTGTCCATCCATGCATCCAAAATGTGCTTGAATAAGACCCCCGAGAATTCAGGCGAGCAGCATTTCCGCAACATTAACATTCATATTTAGCATGTCAGAATTCTCATTTCGGATGTAACCAACGCAGAAATTGTATGGGTGGCAAACTGGCGCTACACTGTGACTGAATCATGTCCCCGTTCAGTGTGGTCCTCCTTCACATCCACCGCCTCTTCATCGGAGGCCGAATGCCAGACGTTTGACTGCTTAGGAACAGTTGGGGCCACTTGGGAGTTCTGCTTCTTCGTCCGACTTTACTCCATGTCTTGCATCACGACGTCCGCTGGGGCTGTGGTTGCAGCGGGGCCCTTCCCCTTTCTGTTCCTCCTCTTCCTGGCTTTCTTGGTGGTGGCTGGGGTCGGGCCCGCAGCGGGCCCGGTGTTTGGGTCCTGGGTCTTTGGGGCTGCGCTGGGGGCCACTAGCATGAGAAGAGTGGAAGGTATACAACGTTACGTATTTATAGACGCATCTATATTATGTAGTTCTTTTTTGGCAGCTTGGTTGTGACCTTTTACAACAAAAACATGTTATTTTGGAGCATAGCATTGTATAGGCCCGTCTTTTATATTATTAATAATAATATTATTTATTATTTTACATGGTGCTGGGCATTTACATTTGGTCATAGCGTATAGCAGTTCTAGTACCAGATTTTATGTCTTTGACTCTATGGTGTAGTTTTATGATCAATCATTCCCAGCCAATCACTTTGGGCATTAGCAATCATATTTGATTAAATAATATGTTAAAATTAATATATAGTAACTGGGCCAGATTTCCCTTCAGCAGGACAACAAATAGCTAGCAATGGGTTTGATTCCCAACCAAGGCAAATTAGTACCTTATTTTTCTAAAGCTTCTAGGTTAGTTCTCCAATGTTCATCTGTGGGTAGCAAGACAGCTAACAACTAGCGTCTCCATAATGAAGCATCTAAAATAATTGTATTTTAAACAAAAGTAAAAAAAGTTTCAGTTCGCAGGTAAATCTTTGTTATTTTACAAAGGGACCGCGTCTGGTCTATAATTACCGTCCATCGCTGCCTTCTCCCTCTCCATGTGACCCAGCTGTTTGAGGAGCTTGCGCTTCTTCTTCCCAGACAGAGTGATGTTGGCCCTCTTGCTGGTGCTGAACACAAAACAAAGAAATAGAATCAAAAGACCGTACAGCGGGAAAAAAAAAAACACACTTCAAATGAAACAAGATATCAGAGATGAAGTAATTCAAGGAATGTCGCCTGCAGCCATGTATTCCCATGCATCTGACTCAGAAAAACATGCACATATGTTTCAGTAACGTATATGCTTTATTTGGGCAACACAAATACTCATTGAATGGATATCAACGAGACAGAGTCGTCTTCTTCTGGAAGGGGTGCCAGACACAAAAGACGCTGTAATCGCATGCAATGCGTGGACAAATCTCCCCCACGAACAACGATGCTGTAAACATTGCTCGAAGTGGGTAGTTGTAGTTGCGTGCACAGTCAAGAAAACCAGTAGGCCTAGCTGAATGGTTATTCAAACACAGTCAACTCTGCACGTATAGACAATTTGGACAATTATTAGTCCATTCAAGTCACAATCCAATTTCCTCTTAAAAACCCATTGTTTAATTTAGTAAACAAACACATCACAAGTTGTTATTTTCACTCGACAGTTGCGATCTTCACTCCCTTACATCTTATACAAGCAGTCTTGAAACAAATATATTTGCGGATGAATGGTTCATCTAACTATTATTATGCTGTTGTCAAATCCTGGACTTAATACTCTGTGATAGTAGTCACTCATGTGGAAACACTGGTATCATTGCCTTTTTTAATAGTTTTTGTTGTCGTTCGTGTATGTGTTGTTGTATTTATTCCTAAGTGTTTAAATGAGGCATTAGTCTTTCAAATAAAGATGATTGATTGATGGATTGATTGATTGATATACAAGTACTTCCCTTGCGTTATGGTGACCGTAGTGCAGTACTCACTTTCTTTTCTTCAGGTGATGGATGGTCGTGAGACCGGCGTCGATGACGGCCCCGGTGATCTGGTTCCGCTGACGCTTCTGCTTCCCCTGAACCCGGCGGCGCTTCAGGATATTCCTCCCCAACTCCTGGGCAGCAGGAATGGTAGAATTAAATAAACAACTCTGTGTAGCAAACAAAAAGCGAACACATCCTCCTAAACAAGGTTTACACTGTGTCATCTTAAAACAGGCTACCAATATGGTTTATATTATTTCTCAATGACAGCAGGTGTATAGATCTGGTATGGATGTTGTGACGCCATGTTTGTAGTTCAAATGCATTTCCAGAGAGAATACTTAACGAGTTGAGTAACTACTTAGGGACGAGACTGAGTGATTGAATAAAATAACAGCTCAAAAATCAATGTCGTGTAAACACATATGGTCAGCAGTATTAACTTCCAAGTAGAGTTGGTTGCTGTCGCAAACATTTGTGCTACAAAATAGCTAGACGGTGCTAGCCACTTCGTGTGCCAAACAGGATTTCATAGTGACTATAGGAAATGGCGGACTTAAATTAATACTGTGGAGTTATCATTGAAGCAGTGATCGCGTTTACTTTCCATCTCAAGACAGATAATCGGGTTTTCTTACTGTTTTGGGCCTGTTGATCTTTCCCCCTGGAGTGCTACCCATGCTTACTTTGCGCTGTTCACGTGGAAAATGAAAATACTTCCGTATTGCATTCTGGTTCTCTGCGCCTATTGGCTGCAGAGGTCTGACGTTCTGGTTCTCTGGGCCTATTGGCTGCAGAGGTCTGACGTTCTTGTTCCCTGAGCCTATTAGCTGCAGAGCTCTGACGCGTGGATGGGTACAATCTTCTGCTGGAGCGTCTTCGCGTTTGCTGTCTCCATCAAGCGGTTCTCAAACATCATACGCTTTGGAATATGGATTCGATGATTAAAACCACAGTTAAAATAGAACCTTTGAAAAGGTTTTATCTATAAAGCTAATGAAAGAGATAATGCAAACTTTCCGTTTTACGCAAACTTTGTAAACCGACACTTACTATAAAAAGAAGAACGTTTATCATTCTCCATCTCTGTCCTTAATGTGAAGTATGAAAGCTTCACTCAGTGACCGAGGTCAACCTTGCGTAACCGATTTTTAATCTCAATGTGGTTCCACCTAGATAAATAAAGGTTTCAAATAAAATAAGCACTTATGATAGGATAGGTGATGATAGCACGCACGCACACGCACACGCACACATACACACACACACACACACACAAGCAGAAACACACGGAAGGTAGAGGTGGAGTGTGTGTCTAAGAAACGATCTAGTTGGTGAGTGGTCCAGTAAAATCAAAACAGTAGGATGACATGACAGTGTGTCCGTTTCTCTCTCGCTCTCCCTAACTGTAGGGACAATGTATTTCCACCAGGGGGAGCACTTATCCCTTTTTAATCATAGCCCAATGTATTCTTCTGTCTTGAAGGGAACTGTTAAATAATCCTTTTCCCTTTTCCCCTCATTGGGTTAACATTGACAATGGGATAAAATAACAAATGTGACCGTAAAAACAAACAAACAACAAACAAAAACAAAAAAACAAAGGCGTGGACTGACTGATTTAGAAGTGCTAATTCAAAACCCCTGCTTTTAAGATTGATGGTTGACCGCTGTGCCGTGAAGAATAGAGGTATTCAAAATCATAACACCCCAACATATCACTTTGGTTTGTTAAGTTGAAGCATGCAGCATTTCACCATCACCGACCAAGACTTCATCTTAAATGCGGATGCTGCCTTCGACTGTCGAACAATCTTAGTCACACTCTCCCAGCCTCACGTCGAGCCAAACCTGTCATGTTGCAGAGCCCGCTGGAGGAAAACACTTCGAGGGTTCTGGAAGGACCACAAGCGTTCGTCACGCCACATTCTGCTGCCTAGAAACTGTTAATCAATTGTAATTGAATTTTGGACGGACTGCATGATGAGGAATGGCATTTGATGTCACGTGGTGTTGCTCTATCGACTGGAAAGTTGTAATTGATGGGCTCTGTGCAGGCTGTGAGTAGGTGCCATAATAGAAAGGACCTTGGAACGATGAAACGATATGCTCCCGGTGGATGTCAGACATTTATTTTTTGCTGATCGTTTTTCTTGCATAGCATTTTGATCCCTCACAGCATAGTTCAGTTGTGGGGTCTTTCCCTGGAACTGTTGAAAAATAACGTTATGTCGCATGAAATATGCCATGTATAATATATACAAATACCAACACACTTAGTTATAAAACATATTATAATATAGGCTACCAGATTAATTTGAGACTAGTGTAGCACATTTTACTTAAAGGATTCATTCCACGAGAAACCGTTTAATCTTGTTCCTTTTGAAATATGGTCCCAGGTCTTTCAAAGTCAGGAGTCTGCAGCAGAGACTCAATACTCACCTGTTCAGAGTTCACCTGGACTCTGCAGCAGAGACTCAAGACTCACCTGTTCAGAGTTCACCTGGACTCTGCAGCAGAGACTCAAGACTCACCTGTTCAGAGTTCACCTGGACTCTGCAGCAGAGACTCAAGACTCACCTGTTCAGAGTTCACCTGGACTCTGCAGCAGAGACTCAAGACTCACCTGTTCAGAGTTCACCTGGACTCTGCAGCAGAGACTCAAGACCCACCTGTTCAGAGTTCACCTGGACTCTGCAGCAGAGACTCAAGACTCACCTGTTCAGAGTTCACCTGGACTCTGCAGCAGAGACTCAAGACTCACCTGTTCAGAGTTCACCTGGACTCTGCAGCAGAGACTCAAGACTCACCTGTTCAGAGTTCACCTGGACTCTGCAGCAGAGACTCAAGACTCACCTGTTCAGAGTTCACCTGGACTCTGTATAGCCTCCCCCTCCCACCTCTCTTACGCACTTATCGTATGTTTTACGTCCTGGCACAAAGAAAAGTCCTTAGCATTGTGTAGCAGCTTATCCTAGCTATCTCTGATGTATACGGGTAATGGGTTAACCTAGTGATAGTTAGTGCTTGTCACTTAGTTCTATGAACATCCTTAATGTACAGACAGAGAAATATTGTTGTTTCTCTTTCTCCTGACTAATGGACTTATTGTACGTAGCTCTGGATCAAAGCGTCTGATAACCGAGGTGAATGGAGACTCCACTGTTGTGTTGTGACGAGTTGGAGGAAATGTCTCCAGAGGATGGAGCTCATTGTCCTCCAGGCGACCAGTGAGAGGAACGGACTGAAGACTGGGTCCACGTCAGGGGGCAGGACCCCTTAGAGACCTGGGACTGGAGACTGGGTCCAGGTCAGGACCCCTTAGAGACCTGGGACTGAAGACTGGGCCCAGGTCAGAACCCCTCAGAGACCTGGGACTGAAGACAGGGTCCACGTCAGGGGGCAGGACCCCTTAGAGACCTGGGACTGAAGACTGGGTCCACGTCAGGGTCCGGGACCCCTCAGAGACCTTCTGGGACCCAAGGGCCTGGAAGGACATTCCAGGTGTGCTGCTCGGACAACAGAAAGCTCTGGAGAAACAATCTGCTACGCTTGGAGGAATTCAAGTGAAGAAACTTGAACTATCATGGGCTTAACACAGAGAACATTCAGGAGATCCACTGAGTTGATTATCACCAATTTTATTTTATGAGTTGCAATTTTTTTTTTTTTTATATAGACGATCATACAACATAACATGCAGAAACGATTCGGTAGCAACAAACACACACCCCTTCCCACCCCCCACCCCATAACCATAAGGGGTCAACCTACATACAGAGTGGTTCACTTATTAAGCTGAAACAAAAAAGGAAAAATAAAGCAAAAACCAAAACACACTGAAAGAAAGGAGCACAGCGGCAACATGTACATCCTTACACAGACTCGTGTGGAGTCGAGGTGCATGCCCCACTTCTGGAGTATCTTTCTGTCCTGCATCCTATATGACATCCTTTCATATGCAGCCACTTTTCCTAATTCAGTCACCCATTCCTGAACAGAAGGTTTGATTATCACCATTTTCTTTTTTTATTGAATTGATTACATTTATTTCAGACGCATCAATACAAATCAAACATGTCAAAAAAACTAAATGAAATGAGAAGCACGAAAAATCAATGAACAAAAACGATGTTGAAATTATTTGACAAATAAGAAAAATAAAAGCATATTACATATAATTGAGATATTATTGATCACTAGAATTAGGAATATAATGAATGAATATATAAAAAGCAAGTTAACACGTTAATTAAGCGTTAACCTAATCTTATTTTAACGTGATTAATACAAATTGACGCATTAACACACTCTTTTTATTTATTTTTTTCACTTTGATTTTGAAAGGTTTTGCCCACAGAATGTCAACATTCATATCAGAAATCATTTTTGCATTTAGTTCCACTTACTTTACATTCAATTACACTTGCAGTAAGTGACAGCCTGTTGACAACTCCCAAATCTGTGGCGCTACTTATTTGAATTTAACTACCCTTGTAGTAAGCGTTGGTTTACACCTGCAGTAAGTGATAGCCTAATTACAATTCCCAAATCTGTGGTGTTCCGTAAGTTTCATAATCAACCCACACTGAGTGTCAATCAAACTCCCTCGAGATCACTTGGTCTAGTTTTTGCTTATGAAGTCCATTTGGTATGAATCATAATGTGTCATTCCATTTGGTAATCTCATTTAAATTGAATTGGAGTGGATTTAAAATATGACATATATATATATATATTTTTAAAGTGTGACTTATCGTGAGTTAACTCACCAATACTATGCGATTAAAGCAATTAATACTTTTAATCGTTGAGCAGCCCTAACATATACATGTGCGCGTGCGTGCGTGCGTGTGACCCGCCTCCTTCCAATCACTAAAAGAACCGGAGCTTACTTAAGCCAAAACTGCACTTTTATTCAAACCAACCATAAAGTACTAAAAGAACCCAAAGCCTGGGAGGAATCGACGGTCCTGTCCCTCCGCGTGGAATCCCGTCACCCCGGAGGGCCGATTTCCCCGCACACGTCACCCTGGAGAGCCCTGATTGGGTGGAGAGGCAGGCTGTTTCAGGCCTGCTTCTCCACCTGCTCCTTAGGTGCTCTGCATCTAGCTCATTGGCACCGGCACCAATGCCCTCACTGGCGCCATCTGGTGGCAACGGGTGGTGACTGCCTCTACCACCTGCCCCCTGGGCTTCCAGGGGCGCTGTGCCGGAGCCGGGCTGCCACTGCGTGCGTAGTGTTTGTGGGTTTATATATGCGTGTGTGTGTGTGTTTGTGTGTGCTCGCGTGCGTTAATATATGTGTGTGTGTTTTCACGTGTGTCCTCAGATAGAGAGATAGAGAGAGAGAGAGAGAGAGAGAGAGAGAGAGAGAGAGAGAGAGACTATAACTTACACAGAGACACTGAGGAACCCATCCCAACCCCCCGGAACCTAAACCCAGGGAGGAGGTCCTCCTGGGTGAAGGAGGACCAGAAGGTGTGGAGGTGTGTCAGTGTGTCTGAGGACCCTCCTCCACCTGGGGACACTCTGTAGAAGGACAGAGAGCCAGCAGGCCGGTCCAGATACACTGCTACTCTGGTGGAGCCAGCGGGGGGGAGAACTATGTCTGTTCCTTTACCATTGTACCAGGCAAAGTAACGATCATCTTGACAATCAAGACTCCAGGACTTGTTGTTCCGTCCAAGCACGCTGTCACCACCCGTTCCTCTCCTTGTGATTCCTCTGTATGTCACTCCTATGAAAACACCTCTTTCCCACTCTACCTCCCAGTAACAGCGGCCAGTCAGAGCCTCTCTACCCAACACCTGGGGCTGGTAGTCAAATCTCTCTGGGTGATCCGGATACGACTGGTCCTCTCCGGCCCCCGTCACCTTCCTGTTGTCCTCAGACAGAGAGAGGTCTCTGTGGGCCGTGTTGGGGTCCAGGGTGAGTTCACAGGTATCTGAGGGAGAACCAGACATGATGAGCTGCTGAACCCTTCTTCATCGTCATCATCATCATCATCATCATCATCATCATCATCATCATCATCATCATCATCACTGTACTGTTCTCTTGCATTCTTCTTCTTCTTCCTGTTTCACGTTCATCTATTCTACAAACATTAACATAGAAAGAATACATCTTACATAGCTACTATAGTGGACTAGTGTGCTATAGCTTTAGAAATAGTAGAACATATTGTTTATGAGATAATTTGAGTTAAACATGAATGTAAATCACATGTGTGTGTGAGTGGCTTTCACAGTCAAAACATTTAAGCCTAGAAAAATGTATAAACTGAACCTACCCCCCGTAATATTTACACTCTGGCTCCTCCGGAATATCTAATCTATAGTCAACATCCTTTTCAAGATATTAAGACTTTGAAAGGTTCCATTACACATCCATTGTAATCCACCTGTGTAAACAACAGACTGAACCAGCTGAGCTCGTATACAGGCTGGAAACTAACTGTTGGTACCATAGACCTGGTTCATACATGCTATACATAGACATGTACACATACGTACACACACCTACACAAACAAACTACACATACATGAACAGAACATCGCAACACATTTGTATACAGAAGTCCATATGTGAATGAGCAGACGTCACCTCCTGCTGTGTGGATGGACTTTCCATCTCAATAGTAAGTGGGTGTTGTGATGAATCAAACAGACACTTACATTTCTTTGGACCTGGTTTCAGCCTCCACACTCCACTGTGCTCCACACTGGGGGGGAAACAAAATAATTGTTTACACTTATAAATATGCCCGTCTTATGCACGCATTGTTCCCGGCACGGTCCGCGCGTTGACACTGTCCGAGGTAAATTGCCTGCTTGAGCTAGCACCCCAATTTACCCTCCCAATTTACCCTCCCAGACGGTTTAATTCTGATGTTAATGTGTGTAAATGGGATTAGACGGCTCCGCGGGACAGCTCCCAGGGGCGGGACTTGGGTAGAGGTGCTGCATTGTCTCTACATCAGAGACAACGTAGCGATATCAACATGAGTAGTTCTCACTAGAGAGACGGTGAAATCCGCGAGCTGCTGATTATCTGAGAGAAGGTGATGCAACCACATTAAACAAAGACGGGGAAAGATGGTGCGATCTACGAGAAAGACACAGAGGAACTTTCCCTACAAGGCTTTCGTCGGGATAAGAAACATGTGGTCAGCAAAATAAAGTATATGTTGGCGTTTGTGCACTTGTAAATGGTTAATCGCGTTTGTAGCCTACACTCAGATGTATACTCATTCTTGCATACAAGTCTCTTGAATCCTAAAACAATTAAAACATTCGTAGAATGCAAATTATTCTGAAGAGGTCTACCCTCCGTGCGTGGCCCCGCCTTCTCGAGTGAACCAAGAAAGCCCGCTCCGTGACGACGGGGGATTTTACCCCCTCGGTTTTAGACAGGCAAGGCAGTGAAATTGCCGGGCATGCCAAGCCGCGACCGAACCGGCTTGGCAGTGTATAAAGGCCTACAGTAAGAGCAACATGTTGAAACCTTCATCATCTGCTGTCTCATAACGTTCTACACAACATGAGTTACAGCTGCCTCTTCAAATCACTTCCTCTAGCAGCGGCATGAATCCTTGTAGGAGACTTTGTCCCTGAGTGGTGAGCTGTCCTCTCCATACCTGAAAGTGTCAAGTCTCCAGCGTGGATCCTCCAGTCCAGCAGAGAGCAGCGCAGCTCCAGAGTCTCCTGGGTGATTGTAGCTCAGGTCCAGCTCTCTCAGATGGGAGGGGTTGGAGCTCAGAGCTGAGGCCAGAGAAGCACAGCCTTCCTGTGTGACCAGGCAGCCAGACAAGCTACACACACACACACACACACACACACACACACACACACACACACACACACACACACACACGAGAACTATAACTGGAGGTAAATCTGTTCAATGTCCTCTGTAACGACCCTAACGAGGGGAGCCTAACGAGCTCATTGACAACACCTGAGCTGGGCTTATTTAAGTAGACCTGTGAGCCCAGTGGGGGGGGGGGGGGGGGTTCTCATTTGGGAGGCACCACTTATTGTTGGTTCCTTTGGTCTTTTGGTTTGGTTGTATCCTAGGTATGTTTACACCTTACAACACTACACCCATACACTTTTACGTACACACCCACTTACATCACTGACTAGATTGAATACACACGCCATACCTTATGTTATGTTATATTCACTTGGTTATAATAAATTAGTTTGTTAACAAACTCAGTCAATTGTGTGCGTCTCCCCTCTTTGCCACAACCGCCACGGTCGGTTTGTGACAGATACTTTCTTGTGGTGTAACTGTTTGACCATTGAGTAGAACTGACCTCAGAGTTTCCAGTGTACAGTGTGGACTCCCCAGTCCAGCAGAGAGCAGCTTCACTCCTGAATCCTGCAGATCATTGGTACTCAGGTCCAGCTCTCTCAGACTAGAGGAGTTGGAGCTGAGAACTGAGGCCAGAGCTTCACAGCATCTCTCAGACAGATGACAGCCATTCAGCCTTTACAAAAAATAAACACATGTTAGGAACTGTGATCAATATTTTATTTAAAATTTGTCATTAGATATGTTTTATTAGTTTAACTAAAAGTCAGTACAGAATATCTTCGAAATATAACATACTTAGAAGTCTGGGTCGTATTCAGAAAGAATCTTAGGGCTAAAACTAGCCCAAATGTGGGGAATTTAGGAGTAACTCCTAAAACTAATTGCTGTGTCAGTCTTAAATATAGGACTCCTAATTTATTTTACTAATAGCAATTCACAAAGTATCTTATGCCTAAAAGTAGCACCTAAGTCTAGGAAAGCTTTAAAGTCCTTGAGAGGACTGCTTACTCACTTAGACCTATTCATAGAGAATCCCAAAATGGCTGCAGCCAGACGAAATGTTTTGGAATCAATGGTTGACTGCGAATTGATAGAGATATAATAATAATAATTTGGATTTTTAATAATAATCTGGACTTTCAAGATACTCAAGGTCGCATACATATAGGCTAAATCGTGAGGGTATCAAACTTGTGGTTGAATTAGTGCGGGATGCAAAAACGTCCCCAACAAACAGGATAGCCCAATCAGTCAATATTCTGCTAACTGCATTGTCCATAAGTATTTGATAGGACTTCATTTGTAGCCTATTTTGCGGATGAGTTTCACCAAGACCGCCTGAACTCAACAACCAATCACCATACTGACCGCTTCTAAACTCGTGCACGAGAATCTATGTAAGGCGTGAATCTTAGTTCACTCTCAGTGATTTATCCTAAGTATGAGTGGGTCTCAGCGGCTTTGTGAAATACTTTTTAGAAAACTCCTACGTAAAAACTTATAGCGCGAGTTAGGAGCACTCGTAGTGGTAAGATAAAAAACTTTGTCAATACGGCCCCATATAACTAAAGATTCAACAAAACTCCTGAAAATGTCCCCAAAATGAGCCAGTTCTAAGAAGAATCTGATACTATCTTTAATGTACAACTCTAAAGTCCACTTTACTGTCTGACTGCATGATGATGAGAATAGGAATGTAATAAAACATACACCTTATACCAGGCCTGTCAAACTCAAATACCCAGTGGGCCGAAATAAAAAACTGGGTCCAAGCCGTGGGCCGGACATATCAATATTTATTATGAACTTAAGTTTTACCTATATTGAATCTGAAAGTGGCCTAAAGCTTAGGCTTATTAGCTATTGCAATAAGATCTATTCATTTGTAGGCCTAAACATGAACTCAGCCTTAGTTTTACACATACATATATAATCTGAAACAAGGAGTCTAACTCAGATCAAATTTCAAAATATAATAAAGAAGACACTAATTCTCATGCCTCTCTCATTGAAAATCCAAACAATAAGATTTATTTATTTGTAGGCCTAAACATGAACTCAGCCTTAGTTTCACACATATAAATAGATATGTAATCTGAAACAAGGAGGCTAACTCAGATCAAATTTCAAAATAAAATAAAAAAGACACTAATTTCACATGCCTCAATTAATATCCAAACATATACAAAAGTGCAAAAATGAAACCTATGCTACATTAAAGCTCAGTTTACTGCACTGTGATTTGCCCTGGTGCCTGAACCAGATACTTGACATCTCTTCTTCGACGCAAGTTCCTCAATGTTTGGGGTCAGGCTCTGAGCTGAGGAAATCCTCAGGACTGAGTGAAGGTGTTCATCAGTGAGACAACTCCTGTGTGATGTTTTGTTCAACTTCATTACAGAGAAAAGTTGTTCACATAGGTATGTGCTACCAAACATAGAGAGCATTTGAGCAACTTGAGCACGCAGCTGGGGCATTGTGTCAGGGATGAAACGTGGAAAATGTGCAGCACCAACAGAGTCATACTTCGACTTGAGTGTGTCGCTACATTGGAGTTCGATCAGCTCCATTTGGAGGTTGGTTAGTGCGCTTTCCACGTCTACGGCAAACGGATTACTGAGCAGTTCAAACCTACTCTTTTGGGCTTCAAAGTCGGCAAATCGGTGTGTGAAGTCGGCGCTAAGTATGCCGAGCTTTTCAGCAAATTGTGCACTTTGGAACACAGAGACCTGCTCTTTCATAGTTTGGCAGCACGGGAAATGGCCAAGGTTTTCTCGCAGGATTTGCATCTCCCACAGGCGCAGTTTGGTTTTAAATGCCTTCACCGCAGCGTGCATGGCAGTGATCACATGATCCCGCCCTTGAAGCTGCAGGTTGATCGCATTGAGATGGCTTGTAATGTCACACAGAAACGCCCATTCACACCAAAACCCTTTGTCCCGGAGCTCTGTTGTGTCTTTCCCTTTGCTTTCGATGAACTGACATATTTCCTCACGCAACTCGAAACATCTGTTCAGCACCCTCCCCCAGCTTAGCCACCGCACCTCTGTGTGATAGACCACATCACCATATTCCGAACCAATCTCCACCAGAAAGGACTTGAATTGACGGTGATTTAAACCTTTGGCTCTAATGAAATTAACTGCTTGTGTTACAGTTCTCATTACGTGATCCATTTTCAAAGCTTTGCCACACAACGATCCCTGGTGTATGATGCAGTGATACACTGTCAGCTCACCTGCGCCGTTCACCTCCAGCATCTTCTCCCGAATCCTGCCCACCAATCCATTCTTTTGACTGCACATCGCAGGCGCCCCATCCGTTGTTAGTCCCACAAGTTTATCCCAAGGCAGACCCATTTTATTCACACATTTGCACACCTCATCAAAGAGATCCTTCCCGGTAGTTGTGCCATGCATTGATTTCAGTCCTAAAAGTTCCTCTGTAACGCGCAGGCTCGAGTCAACTCCGCGGATGAAGATTGACAGCTGGGCCGTATCTGATGTGTCAGTGCTCTCATCCACAGCGAGGGAGTATGCGATAAATTGTTTTCCCTTTTCCGTCAGCTGTTGTTGTAAATTGGTGGAGAGCTCACATACACGATCAGCAATGGTGTTTCTGCTCAGACTGACGTTTAAAAAGGCTTGTCTTTTATCTGGGCACAAGACATCGCAAACTTTTAACAAGCAGTTTTTTAGAAATTCTCCCTCGGTAAAGGGCCGGGCGGATTTAGCAATCTCCTCCGCCACAATGAAACTGGCCTTTACAGCAGCATCACTTTGTATTTTGGCTTTAACAAGCATAGTCTGCTGTGACATCAAACTTCGTTTCAACTCCACTACCTTCTGTAGCTTCTGTTGAATGTTCATATCCTTGTACTTGTCTTGATGTCTCGTTTCATAGTGCCGTCTTAAATTGTACTCTTTCGTGACAGCCACATCTGCTCCGCACACAAGACAGATGGGTTTGCCCTTCATATCGGTGAACATGTATTCAGCCTCCCACCTCTCTTGAAAAACCCTGTTCTCAATGTCCACCTTCCGTTTAGCCATTTTTTTTTCGGGGAAAGCAACAGGTAGCTAACAAAAAGTTAGCTAAAAAACCTAGGCTACTTCAGGTGATAAACAGTATGCGGCTGCTGCAGTAAACATTCTAGACTAGAGCGCTACAGGTAGTGGGGGCTGGGCTCGCGCTTGCGGGCCTCGATTGACGTATACCAGCGCAGCGGCAGTGCATTGTGGGACTTGTAGTTTTAACGCTGAAATGAGATAAACCGGCGGGCCAGTTCTGATAGACATTAGATATTATCTACACCGCGGGCCGGATTAGGCCCGCGGGCCTTGAGTTTGACAGCTATGCCTTATACCATCATTAACAAACTGAATCCAATGTACACCTTTTACTGTCATTACTGTCAACACAAATAAAGTGAGATGGAGGTCTTGTGTTTGATAAGATGAGTGGTAATGGCGCTGCGATGTACGCAGACTGCCAAGGTTTAGTTCAGTGCTGAGTTAAAGCGCAACTGTATTGCAGCACCAGTGTGATCCCTCTATTAGGAAACATAACCCACTTAAGTTCCCATGAAGACACTCTGCTTTGATCAGAAAACTAAAATAGTGGTTTGTACTTTGTGCAAAGTTTCATTGAAATGTCACTGCAGCACTAGCGTTATTCAAGAGCATGTGAAGAAATGCACTATTCTGGACGACCCAGAGAAGAAGGTAAATCCTAATTGGAGTATATTATCCAATCAGCAGCTGGTTATTATTACTAGGTATTTGATTGAGGAGGAGGATGAAGATTTGGTTGGTGAGGAAAGAGATGTTGAGGCGCTGGCGGTAAAAACAGAAAAGGACCCCCCATGCAACCACAACATTTACAACTTATTTAAAGTGAGTGAATCTGTTCACATGAATGCACACAGATGGATGGTATGTGACCAAGGACATTTTCACGTCTATTAAAGGGGTGGGACCACATTTGTTAGGGTGCCACCAAATGAAAAAGTTAGGGGCAGCAGTAGAAAATGTGTCTTGAGCCCTGAGAGGATATATTCTACTTATTTATTTAGACCTGTTAACTTTCTGGAGGTAAATCTGTTCAATGTCCTCTGATGTAGAACGTGTGGTGTAACTGTTTGAAATATTGAGTAGAACTGACCTCAGAGTTTCCAGTGTACAGTGTGGACTCCCCAGTCCAGCAGAGAGCAGCTTCACTCCTGAATCCTGCAGATCATTGGTACTCAGGTCCAGCTCTCTCAGACAAGAGGAGTTGGAGCTGAGAACTGAGGCCAGAGCTTCACAGCATCTCTCTGACAGCTGACAGCCATTTAGCCTTTACACACAACAAACACATGTTAGGAACAGTGATTAAAATAATTTGCATCTTTTACCTTCTCGTAATGAAAGAATTGCATTAATCTTTCATTAAAAAAAAGTTTACTTATATTTAAAACAAGGGATATTTAAATGTTAATTATCTTATGTAGTACAATGTTAAATCATTTGTAGTAGTGTTTGAAAAAAAGTGTTGTTTTTTTAATCAAAACTACTTTTATATTCTAGTAGTATGTATATTGTGTTGTGTATTGTGATACATATTATAAGAGAACCTACAGAAATGTTTTTCTATGTTATAACTTTTATATTCTAGTATCAGGTATATTGTGTGTATTGTAATACATGATTATTAGTGAACTTACAGAGATGTTTTGGATATTGTTATGACTTATATTCTAGTATTATGTATAAAGTGTTGTGTGTATTGTAAAACATGTTGTGAGTGACCCTACAGAGATGTTTTGAATGTAACCATAACTTTTATATTCTACTATCAAGTAAATTGTGTTGTGTATTGTCATACATAATTATAAGTGAACCTACAGAGATCTTTTGGAGGCTTTGATCACTGGCAGCAGCCTCAGAAGACCCTCCTCTGAAGCTGAGTATTTCTTCAGGTCAAACACTTCCAGCTCCTCTTCTGATGACAGTAAGATGAAGACCAGAGCTGACCACTGAGCAGGAGAGACATGTGTTTTGAAGAGACTTCCTGATGTCAGGGACTGTTGGATCTCCTCCACTAGAGAACGGTCGTTCAGCTCATTAAGACAGTGGAACAGATTAATGCTTCTCTCTGGAGAGAGTTTATCACCTAACTTCTTCTTGATGTAAGACACTGGTTTCTTCTTGGTTTGTGAGCTACTTCTTGTCTGTCCCAGCAGACCTCGTAGGACAATCTGATTGGTCTTGAGAGAGAGGCCCAGGAGGAAGCGGAGGAACAAGTCCAGGTGTCCATTCTTACTCTGTAAGGCCTTGTCCACAGCACTCTGGTAGAAGAGGATGAGTCCATCTTCATCGGAGCTGAGTTCATTGTCATCGTCGCTAAATTCATCATCGGAAAAGATGAGTTCATCTTGAACACACTCAGCAGGGATCTGATATTCACCATAGGTTAAGATGAACTGTTCTTCTTTGAGCAGATTGACCCCAGTGTTGATAAAGGCCCACAAGACATAAAGGGCAGCTAGAAACTCCTGGATGCTCAGATGGACAAAGCAGAACACTTTGTCCTGGTACAGACCACACTCCTCTTTAAAGATCTGGGTGAACACTCCTGAGTACACTGAGGCTGCTCTGATATCGATGCCACACTCTTTCAGGTCTGCCTCGTAGAAGATCAGGTTGCCTTTCTCCAGCTGGTTAAAAGCCAGTTTTCCCAGAGAAACTATGATCTCCCTGCTCTCTGAACTCCAGTTTGGATCTGTTTCAGATCTCCCATGGTACTTCCTGTCCCCCTGTATGGACTGAACCCTCAGGAAGTGGCTGTACATCTGAGTCACGGTCTTGGGCATCTCTTCTCCTTTCTGGGATGTTTTGAAGAGGTCCTCCAGAACTGTAGCAGTGATCCAACAGAAGACTGGTATGTGACACATGATGTGGAGGCTTCGTGATTTCTTGACGTGGGAGATGATTGTGCTGGCCAGCGTCTCCTCTCTGAATCTCTTCCTGAAGTACTCCTCCTTCTGTGGGTCGGTGAACCCTCTAACCTCTGTCACCTGGTCAACACACTCAGCAGGGATCTGATTGGCTGCCGCAGGGCGTGTGGTTATCCAGATGCGAGCGGAGGGAAGCAGGACGCCCCTGATGAGGTTTGTCAGCAGCACGTCCACCGAGGTGGACTTTCTGACATCAGTCCAGATCTGGTTGTTCTGAAAGTCCAGAGGAAGCCGACACTCATCCAGACCATCCAAGATAAAGACAACTTGGAACCGGTGGAATCTGCAGATTCCTGCTTCTTTGGTCTCAATAAAGAAGTGATGAAGCAGTTCCACCAAGCTAAACTCTTTCCCTTTCAGTAAATTCAGCTCTCTGAAAGTGAGGAGAAATGTGAAGTGTATGTCCTGGTTGGTTTTGCCTTCAGCCCAGTCCAGAGTGAACTTGTGTGTTAAGACGGTTTTACCAATGCCGGCCACTCCAGTTGTCATTATTGTCCTGATTGGTTGATCGTGTCCAGGAAAAGGTTTCAAGATGTCCTCACATCTGATTGGTGTTTCCTCTTTGGCTGGTTTCCTGGAAGATGTTTCAATCAGTCTGACCTCATGGTCCTTGTTGACCTCTCCACTGCCTCTCTCTGTGATGAAGAGCTCTGTATAGAAGTCATTCAGATCAGATTGCTGTCCTGCTTTAGCGATTCCCTCAAACACACAACTGAACTTCTGCCTCAAATGAGACTTGATTTTTTGTTGGCAATCGGCAGTATCAAGTCCTAAAAGAGAAAACAACAAAAGACATTAGTGGAAAGTGAAATCAGTTGAACCAGGTCAATATTTCCTATTCAATTATCGACTTTATGATATTTAATGGCTTCTTTACTTGTGGTCAGAGAAGCTGGAAGTGACAAGGAATGCATGTTACAGATACAAAATGTTCAGGACTATTTAGCAGTATGACTGCTCTAATGATATTAATAATGATAGTGAATTAGGGCCGGGTGATATGGACCAAAAGTCATATCTCGACATCTTCAAGCAGAATGTCGATATAAGATGCCGCGTTGCCGCGCTCCAATTCGTCATTCTACACCGTTGGCACCGCTGTGCTTTCATTTCCAGCCTGCCTGCGTCTCAGTGCTCGTTAACCTGCCTTGCTGATGGACGGCGTTGCTAGGTTACTTGTTTATGTTTTATGTTTGGGTTTCGCGGAGTTACCGTTATTACTATACGGTATTTACCATAGTAATGGTAAATAATGTAATGGTTATCCAGATGCGAGCGGAGGGAAGGTATTTACCATAGTAATGGTAAATACCGTTGGGATTTACCATTACTATTCCTACCGTTCTTCTGAGTTATTCTGCTGTTGATCTGCAGTATAATGCTTAAAGGAGACATATTGTACCACCAGGTTTGAGTGTGATTAGCCTTACAAGCCGTTTAAAAAATCTGCCCCATATGACATCACTAGTTGGCATGTTCACCTGGATAGATCAGTCTACCAGCTTACCCAGTGGACTGAAGTAAACGTTGCTCATCTATCCGTCATACATCTAGGGACACGACCACTAGTGATGTCATATGGAGCAGATTTTCGAAACGGCTTGTAAGGCTAATCACACTCACACTTGGTGGTACAATACGTCTCCTTTAACATTCTTTAACCTGATACCCCCACAATAACCCTACATATCTGGATCAAACCACTTAACCTGATACCCCCACCATAACCCTGCATATCTGAATCAAAACATTTAACCTGACACCCCCACAATGACCCTACATATCTGGATCAAACAATTTAACCTAAAAGTCTATTTCTACTTTTTTCTATCTCTTTTTTCAGCATGAGTCTCCTCTTTTTCAAAATAACAGCATATTCAGTTTCAAATAAAAGTTTCTTACTGCTCTGTTTTCAAAATAAGAGTATTTTCTGTCTTCAAAATAAGAGTCTCTTACCGCCCCACAGTGTGTCGGCCAGTTCCTCCTGGTTCATCTCCATCAGACAGAGCTTTGTGATG
The DNA here is from genome assembly GCF_949987615.1 of Pollachius pollachius. NCBI lineage: Eukaryota > Metazoa > Chordata > Actinopteri > Gadiformes > Gadidae > Pollachius > Pollachius pollachius. Next base: position 1,519,271 of record NC_136937.1, read on the forward strand.
TCCACCACTCCCTCTATGGCGCGCCTCCTCTGCTCCTCCTTCTTACCATCCACCTCATCCTCCTCCCTCTGACTCTCTGAGCATTGTGGGTAATCTGGTAAGAGAACCCTCCAGAGCTTCTTCAGCTCCTTGTCTAGAAAAGCGTGTGCGTTCTCCTCAGCCCTCTGGAACAGAACAAACATCAAGGAGAACTTTACTCTGAACTAACTGAGGACATCAGAAGCATCTGTCCTGGATTCGAGTCCCGCTGGTCTAAAGAGGGAAGCCTGGAGACTATTATCCCCACAAGAGATTCTTTCTAATGTTCATGTAGAGCTGAAGTCAGATGTCTTGCTGGACATTTACACACCTTTATCAGCTCTATTTGATGCTGCTGTACAGACTGAGCACTGGTAACCTTTGACCTCTCCTGGTGTCTGTGGAAAACACACACACACACGCACGCACACACACACACACACACACACACACACACACACACACACACACACACACACACACACACACACACACACACACACACACACACACACTTTAACTTTATTTATGTCTGCAATTCATAATAAATGTACAGATACAAAACACTGCTCAGGCATGATCCAGCAATGTGGGTTTGATGACAGTTCAAACAGCATATTATGGAAACACCCAACATCTTCTTCTCCAAATGTGGCGGCTTCCAATAATGGAGGATATTGAGCAGTATTTGGCAAGTTGTTATGCCCTTGCTTTGGTAAAGCCAAAATTCCTGAGACCCCTAATGACCTATGCACATGGCCCAGGCTGATGAAGATAAGTACCAGATATTGACATTTGTAGCCAAGGCAAGATATTTGTTGTACAAGAGGGTTATATTTTACCAGCTTTGTTAAGTAAGCCTCCTCTAGACTAGAATCAAAACAGCATCCTACTTCCAGAATTAACACATTTCTATTGTTCTCATCAATGATCGTAATATCAGGCCTGGTGGCATTTAAATTAGAGAACACAGACGTTTCTGCAAAGCACCTGAAACACATTTGTTGCCTAACAACACAATTTATATGCATTGACACTGTTGGAGAAAATAAGGATGGTAAATTCTCTGATATAATGTCCACAATCCTATCATGCCTGGATACATAAAGCCCTTTGTAAAAATGGCAGCCGTTTAATATGTGTGAAATGGATTTGATTACTTGCTCTTGTCCATGATGCATACATAATGGGGAGCGAGGGTACCAGATTGACAGGTTTAACTTTGATGGGAATACCAGAAGCCTCGCTTTGACTGTGAATATTTGTATGTCTTCATCAATAGAAGAATGGTGAAAAATGGTTTGTGATATGGAGTGGTCTGCACAAGGGATCCAGGCTAGCTTTCCTTGGAGTTTGAGTCCCCTCCAATGTCTCTGACGCTGCCGATGTTTTATTGGCAGCAGTTAATCCTACCAATTGATAAGGCTTGTTTGTGCTATGTTTTGATGGTAAACACATGATCAAGATCGTTTTCTGAAGCAATATGCATCTGTTTGCATTAATAAATGCAATATAAATCCATAAATATATGAATTGAAAAAATATTTGGAATTTTTTATCAAAAATGTATTTGGATGTTGTTACATTTAAATACAAACTGTTAAACTTGAATTCAATAATTGGATTTTTGAGACTCTCCTGACGTGGCTGGATTCACAAATGCATTTGTTTCAACAAGGAACTCTCTGTAGCCAATCAGATGCCTCCCACGTTTTCAGCCAATCACATGACTGCAGTCCCGACCTCTGAAGAATAAGTCCAGCCAGTGAATCCAGCCACGTCAGGAGAGTCTCAAATATCCACATATAAATACAGACCAGTTAACACACAAATGCAAACAAGTTCACAAATGAAAAGCGTCTTGTAAATTCAAGTTTAACAGTTTGTATATAAATGTAACAACACCCGAATACATTTTTGATGAGAATTGCAAATATTTTTTTAATTCATATATTTATGGATTTATATTACATTTATTTAAAACAAGACACATTTGTGTATGGATCAGAAATGTGCTTGTGAGACTTATTTTTGTTTATGGATTTATTTTACATTTGTACATACCGATATCCGTTTGTGTGCATTGAAATGTATTTGTGAAAAGAGAGTAATTTATATATAAATAACAAAATAAATTTCTGAATCCTTCTCTGTGCATTCATCATTAATGAGACTGTTCTGACCCCATAGTCTGACAGTCTACCGCTTGATAAGGCTTGTTTGTGCTATGCTTTGATGGTCGACATTAAACACATCATCAAGATCGTTTTCTGAAGCAATTTGCATCTGTTTGCATTAACGCCGGCAATTACGACGGGTTCGTGGGCTGAATTTAGGGTAATTTGGTGGAATTCTCACTACTCCCATCTCAGCATGGACGCCATGATGGACGTGCATGCATACACGTCTATCACACACACACACACACACACACACACACACACACACACACACACACACACACACACACACACACACTCTATAATACTTCCCCTGACACAGAGCTCGGATAACGGTTGTAGGGCTGTACACCAGAGCTCTCATTATACTATCAAAGAAGTGTCGGGCTACTTCGAGCCTTGTAAGCCTAAACCAACTTGACTTGACTGTGTGAAAACAATTATCCCCTTGGGGACACTAAAGAACCTACCTAACTAACTAACTAAGTGGTTTAAAATAGCGACTTATTTTTTACCATGAGACATGCCCTTAGCATTCCAATGTATAGCATTTTGGTAGAATCAGCTTAAAACAGCCATTCCCCTTTAAGTGTTGAGGTTCACTGTCTACTAGAGGTGGTTCGGTCGCGAACTGATTCGTTCGAACGAACGAATCGTTAGAACGAACGATCCGAACTGGTTCTTCTCTCTCGTTCGCGTCGTTCGCGTCGATCGCGTCGGTCGTCTCGTTCGCGTCGGTCGTCTCGTTCGCGTCGTTCGTGACTCAGAATTGACTCCTCCCAGACCCACGACTCGCAGACAGTTCGTTCAGGAAGACGAGGGACCGAGGCGACTCACGGCACACACTGTTGCTTGCACTGCACCAGGAGCAGGTTATAGTTATAACTAGGCTTTACTTCAACGATACATGAAGTAAACATACTTGGAACGTCCATGTAGGCCTACGCAGCAGCACTATGCGCAGGTGATGCCGCATGATATGCCGCAAGGCATATCATTATTAACTAACGCATTATCTCTGAGGTGAAGTAAAGCCTCAGGTGGTCCGTTACATTTTCTTGTCAAGTAGCCTGGTGTTTACATTTTAGGGTTAGGGTTTCACATTGTTCCTTTATCTCGGGTATTTTTTTAATATATAAAATTAACGATATTGACTCAACTTTCAGGATAAAGTGATTCGATTCGCCATTCGATTCACCGGAAACTCGACTGAACCAGTTCAGTCGAGTTTCCGGTAGCACTGAGTCTGACTGACTCAGCTGAGAACCATGCAATGGGTGCATTGCATGATGCGATTCACCGCTACCGGAAACGGAAACTGGACTGAACCGGAAACTGGGCTGAACGAACGAACGAACGATTTGCGAACGACTCATCTTGGCGAACTGACTGACGCGAACTGGTTCACGTAAACGAATCATTGAATCCACCTCTACTGTCTACCTTTCACCTTCCCAACGTGAACAACCTCTTTTGAGTCCAAACGCTTTGACACAGTAGAGGCAGACATTGGCCCACGCACAGAGAGGGCGGGTCCTAGGGGCGGGGCTAACTGGGCAGAACAGGTTCCTTTTGGAGGAAATTAAACTAGCTCTCATTCTTGCTCAGAAACAGCTTCCTCCTGTGGTAATTGATCCTGATCGATTATGTTCTGATTAATGATCAGCGGGCCGGATCAAGATGATCCGCGGACCGCCAGTTAAATTGCCCTGATGTATTGGCTGAATCCTCACCTTCCCTTAGAAGGTTGGTGATTTCCATCTTTAAAGTCAATCAAAAAAAGTTGAAAAACAAGATCCAGGATTTATGGACGTTTGATAGAAGCTGTATCTTTGTTGCCTTACCACCATGGACACGCCAGATCTCGTCTGATCTCGGAAGCTAAGCATGGTCGGGCCTGGTTAGTATTTGGATGGGAGACCGCCTGGGAATACCAGCTGCTGTAAGTGGTGTCGGGTGGTGGCCAATAGGTGGCACTCCTCCCTCTGGTGTTAACATCAATCCCGATGCCCCAGTGCAGTGATGGGGACACTGTGCTGCGGAAGGCGCCGTCCTTCGGAGGAGACGTAAAACCGAGGTCCTGACTCACTGAGGTCATAAAAGATCCCAGGGCACTTATCGCAATGAGTAGGGGTTTCCCTGGTGTCCTGGTCCAACCAGGCTCATTCAATCTGGCCCCCTAATCATCCCCCTGTATAATTGGCTGACTCGTTAATTCCCTCACTCTCCACCTCAAGCTGGTGTGTGGTGAGCGTTCTGGCGCAGATTGGCTGCCGTGCATCACCCAAGTGGGTGCTGCACACTGGTGGTGGTTTGTGAGGTCCCCCCTTCACTGTAAAGCGTCTTTGAGTGTCTAGAAAAGCACTATATAAATTTAATCCATTATTATTATTATTATTATTATTATTATTATTATTATTATTATTATTATTATCTCTCTGATAAATCCTCACCTCTTCATAACAGGTTGTTCCATTGAGGGGTCACTCTTCATTGAGACACAGCTGGGTCCAGGGGAGTCTGCTCTCTGCTGCTGTACTCTTCTAGAAAAACAAGAACCAGGATTTATGGACGTTTGATAGAAGCTGTATCTTTATAATCTCTGATAAATCCTCACCTCTTCTCGATAGACTGATTTCCATCTTTAAAGTGAAGAGGTAGATCCATAGAGTGGTCACTCTTCATGGAGACACAGCTGGGTCCAGGGGAGTCTGCTCTCTCCTGCTGGACTCTTCTAGAAAAACATGAACCATGATTTATCAATATCATCCCACTGCAGACACAAATGGGCGTTCTTGGATGCGCAGGTAAGCTACGGAGAGGGTCTCCGACAGGCTCTCCGGCTACGGAGAGCATAGTATTCCTTGCGACTATGCTTCGCAGTACGCCTTGCGAAACCCAGTATGCCTTTCGAAACACTTCGTGATTGGTCGATGAAACGCAACCAGGAACGCCTAATGAGCGTTCTTGTGTCAAGACGGAAACGCCCAAGCCTGCAGCTGCACCCTTCTCGGATTTATGGACATTTGATAGAATCTGTATCTTTATGATCTCTGATAAATCCTCACCTCTTCTCAATAGACTGATTTCCATCTTTAAACCCAACAGGATGATCCATAGACCGGTCACTCTTCATGGAGACACAGCTGGGTCCAGGGGAGTCGGCTCTCTGCTGCTCCTCTCCTGAACCCCCCTCCTCTCTCTCCTCATCCATAGTAGACTGATACCTGGACACAAACACAACTCCATATAGGTTCTGTGGATTCTGTTTGAGTAGCGAACAGGAAATTACTGCAGTGAAGACTTCCTATCCTTCTCCTGTCTGATATACATACTCTATCAATATCTATGTCTAGATCTACACACTCTATCACTATCTATGTCTAGATCTACACACTTTATCACTCTCTATGTCTAGATATCACTCTCTATCGGTTCAAAATCACAAATATAAATCATGTTCAATATTTATGATCCGATGTCCTGTAGTGTGTGTGGAGGGGGAGTCTGTCTGTCTGTCTGTCTGTCTGCGAGCTATCTATCTGCGTGCCGTCAATCTGTCTGGTATTTGTTTGTCTGTCTGCGAGCTGTCTGTCTGCCTGTCCCTATTTCATTGCACTGTGGATCTTATTTTTGCTATTTTAATGTCTGAATCATTTCTCCAGTGGAACAAAGCTCTGTCACTTTACTGAACCACAGATTCCATGTAAATCATTTTTTTTGGGCTACACCTGTGGGTAGGCTATAGCCATTACCAACTCCACCCACACTCAGAATTATAAGAAGATTTCCCTATGAGCCTGTTTTATTATTAAGCAGATTCAGCCCACTGTTATAAGGAATAGGAGGCTGGTGAGATTAGAAAAAAAACACGACCACATCAGCATTGGTTGTAATATAGTTTTTTTTAAATCAAAAGGAACATTAAATGTAGGCTATAAGAAGCGTAATTTTATCATGGACAAAAATCATGTGCACATCACATGAACAACATATGCATAATCACCAATAATCTAGTGAATAAGAGTTAACTATCAAACCAATCACGAAACAGATCGCGCGCGTGTGGCCGAATTAGGCCTATATATTTTGTCTTTGAAATGCAACGGTCTTTTCGTGGAGACTACGCTCAGAGCAGCTGGAACTGAACCACAGCAAAAGGAAGGAGGAGAACGGGCTATGAAAAAAAATGAGTGAGAGCCCTGTGCTGGGTGGCCCGCTGCCAGAGTAGTGACGTCTGGACATTGTGAGGGCAATTTCAACCGGTTCCTGTCACCGCGAGGGTTTCATGGCCTCATTAGAGATAACGTGATGGCAGAGCAGGCACATAGGTAAACTACTGTTTATCGGTGAAGGAATAAATCCTTAATTTACGTAGGCCTACATTCAAAAAAACAACTCATTGGATGAACTCAATTAAATTTTGGGCAGAATTTCCATCCAATAAATATATGTTACCCCAACCTAAAACAAGTCCATCGATTCAATATAATGTATTTGAGTTTATCTACCAATTTTTTTTGACGTTGGTCCAGCTGAAACTAAATTCATCTATCTAATGAAATTAGATTGAGTTACCACTACATATTTGTACCAAAGAGAGGTAAACAAAATTGATATTAAAGTAGTTAAAATAAATTGTGTTTGTTCAACCTAAAAATATACGGTTAATTGGAAATTAATTATACAAAAATCCCCCCCTCCCATCCTACCCCCTACCCCAATATAACATACATGAGACATTAGCTGTTTGAGGTTCTTTTATTAAAACCCAACAGGATCATTAGTGCAGCCAAAAGATTACTTTTTTCGAACAAGACCTCAAAATAAGTAAGTAGTAGTAGTAATTCCTCAATAAGGTCCTCAAAAGGTCAATAGAGCTCTGAATACAACATGCTCAAAATACAACTGTGCTCATGCACGCAAACAATTGGACAACAATTGGACTACAATAAAAGCTAAAGTAGTAAATATATATTTTTTAACACAATTTAAAACACTTAAGTTGTATAAGTCTTTGTTCCTCCAGGATTCATTAGTTAAAGGAGAACTCTGGTTTTTAACCCCATTATTGTTTTCCTGAGGGTCACCCCATGTTGAGGGAAGCTAAAAACCAGACGAAAATTTATTCGACCAAGCAAGAGATCTGCACTGGCTGCCGGAGCTACGGAATAGCTATAACAATAACCTATGGGGGCAAGCTTTATCCGCTTTTGGGGCTTCTAAATACATTCAGAAAACTATTCCAAGAGCTATGTAGCATTGCCCCCATAGGTTAGTGTTATAGCTATTCCGTAGGTTTTTAGCTTTCCTCAAAATAGGGTGGCCCTCAGGAAAACAATAATGGGGTTAAAAATTGCCAGAGCTCTCCTTAGACAATGGTCAACATTTGTCACTGTGAATTATTTTTTTGATTAAAGTACTTATGCTCCAACCGGAAGCCTTAAATTACAGAAATGTATAACACTTATGGAGTCCTTTAGCTCCCTCTCTACATTTTAGTATATATGCAGTTCTACCTCTGTCGTGTGGTAGACCTCAATTGTTACTTTGCCTCAGGAACACAACAGGGCCAGCAGCTGGCCAGGCAACCAAAGGTGACATATGGAGGCTTCAGTTCAACTATTAAATTAAAATAATAAAAGTGCATAAACATTACTGAAAAATACTGTCCATTTTACAAATGCAGATCGAAATTCCTCAGGCTTAAAGCAACTGTTCCAGGCAGCAAAACATCATGGAGGAGCAATTACAGACCAATGCTCTATCATTTATGGCTCAAAGCTCAGTTAAAAAAAAAAGAAAAGTGTCAGTCCCAGTGTTCTTGGTCACCCGTTCCTCCTTTCACATGAACAGCTTGATTTTCAACTGCTGTATTTTGGTGTTGAGCCTGTGTCCATCCAGATTCATGAGGATTTTCTGGACAAACTCAAAAGTGTATTTCAGGTTGTCTTGGAAACTAAGATGCAGAGCATAGATAAGCCCAAACAGCATGATAAAAGCCATTGTAGCACTTCTGACATTGTTGAGGACTTTCACGCCTTCAATGACTACTCCGATGTCATCTGGCTCCTCAAACCGACGGACTGTGTGAATGCCCATAACTGTGTCCACAATGTCGTTCTCTGCATCCTCAGCAGCAGATGGCTGAAAAACAAAAATACACAACATTCTTTTTACATAAAAACATGTTTTTTATATAAAGCCAAGTTCCAAATAACATAAACCTCAAACAAACAGGAATATTGATGAATACAGAGAAAATTGCAGAGGTCTATGCTGTAGATTAAGAACAATGGCAAATATAGGTGCAGGGGCGAGTGATGAGAGTCGACTTTTGTGCAGTAGAGCTGAGAGACATTTTTTAAGTGTTTTTTTTTAAGATAATCTGATTTTGAGTGCAATTTCTCTTCTGTGTTGCTGTTTTCACATTCAGGTATCTGCTGTGTTTAACCATAGTTTAACCATATATATTCTAGGTTCATTCAGCTGAGCCACATTTGACAGGCTCTGCTCACGCAGGCAGTGTGGCTGCCAAATTTCCGGTTGAACCTAAAATCTTTTTAAAATTTCCTTAAAGAGAGACTAAACTCGCTAGTGCTGATATCAAAACCACCTGGGCTTTGATGAAAATATGATCAAACTGACAAGCACCACATTGATGCAGTAAATCATGCAAATAGAGTCCAAACCAAGTAATGAATTCATAAATACAAAATGTCCCTTTTTTCAGATGGGTTCTATCTTACATTCTATCATTTGGAGTTAAGTCTTTTTTGATTTGGGTGAGCCATATCATCAAAACAAAAAAAGGCTTGAAATGTGTTGTATTTTTTGCATTGAACTAAATTTTACTTAAAAAAAAATTCCATGATATTATAATTTTTAAGATACACATGCATTAAAGCAGTGGTGTAATGAAACGAAATAGAGGGACATCTTTGTGCATGTTATCAGGTTTGACCAGCCTCACAGTTCGTCTGCAGCGACACTCCAGTGTGCAAAGAATCAATTCAAACTTCAATTTTTAAATATTTGGAGGATATGTTTGTGGAAACAGACCATGATGCAACTATAACAAATATATTTTTATTACATTGAATGCAGAAATAATGTGTGCATTAGAAATACTTAGAAATACTACTTTTATTTATATATTGTGGCAGCCCGTTTCCCCAAGTGTCAGGTACCCGGTAGGAATAACGCGGAAAGCAAGGGTTAAAGCCGCAGTCGGCGTTTATTTCACAAGAATAAAACAGTCGGTATCCTCGTGCTAGGGTCTCCGGGAGCTTCTAGATTGCCGGCGTGGTGCGGAATCCCTCCGTGTCGCTTCGCCGTTCGCCCGGTCTGGTGCTTACTTCCTCCGTGTCACTCTCTCTGGTTCGCCCGGTCTGGTGCTCCCTTTAAGTCCGGCTCCTGGTCCTTTCCCTTCCTCCGGCCAGGTGTCCCCGATCACGCTGATTGGGGGGAGAGACGTGGTGCTCTCTGTCGCCGGCTGGAGGGTGGCGACGGTAAACCAAGTCTACTGCGTCTCCTCGGACCCGCCCGGTCCGAGGTCCAGCGGCGGGATGCCACACTCCTCCACCGCTTGCTCAGGCCCCTGGTCGTCGGTGAACCCGCTCAGGCAGGCATCCCGGCGTGACAGGGCGTCGGCGTTCCTGGCTCCGGCCATCCACTTCCGGGGGCGTGGTCGGTGACCAGGATGACCTCCGTCCCTAGGAGATAATACCTGACGTTCTGGAGGGCCTGGAACCACCGCGTCACTCGAGCGTTGGCGTCCTTGGCTCCGGCCATCTGCTTCAGGGGGGCGTGGTCGGTGACCAGGATGACCTCCCTCCCTAGGAGATAATACCTGATGTTTCGGAGGGCCCGGAACCACCGCGTCACTCGTGCGTTGGTGTCCCTGGCTCCGGCCATCCACTTCAGGGGGGCGTGGTTGGTGACCAGGATGACCTCCCTCCCTAGGAGATAATACCTGATGTTTCGGAGGGCCGGGAACCACCGCGTCACTCGTGCGTTGATGTCCCTGGCTCCGGCCATCTGCTTCAGGGGGGCGTGGTTGGTGACCAGGATGACCTCCCTCCCTAGGAGATAATACCTGATGTTTCGGAGGGCCCGGAACCACCGCGTCACTCGTGCGTTGGTGTCCCTGGCTCCGGCCATCCGCTTCAGGGGGGCGTGGTCGGTGACCAGGATGACCTCCCTCCGCCCTCCACCGGCTCTGGGCTTGATAGGCCCACTCGTGGTCCAATGTGATTCGCCGAAGCCGCTTGGCGGTTGACGCCTTCTTAGAGCCGGGGTCCTTGGTCACCTCCTCTATCAGGACGTAGTCGGTGGAGTTGGACAGGGGGTGGCTGGCGTCCACGGGCCTGCCCAGCGCGTCAACCTCCCCGCGCTGTTGCCCGGGCACACGTTCTGCCCGTAGATCACCGAGTCTCGGGCCTGTCCCTCGGGGACCCCGACGTGGCTCCCTGACTCTTCGGTGTTCAGGTCGTTGTCATCCTCGTGGCCCGTGGGTCCAGACGTTTTAAGGACGTTCAGGCAGTGTTGCCAGATTGGGCGGTTTTCCCACCCTATTGGCGTACTTTTAAAAACATACGATTTCGGCGCATGCGCATATCATAACACATTTGAAGACAGAAACAATGAACATATTATAACTGTGTTGATAAGAAATGACTGTACATTAGAGTGATATGTTGAAATTATGATCAATAGCCTAATAATGACATTATTAAGTAAAAAAAACATGATGACTTGTTCAAGACTTGAAAAAGTTTGGGATTTGGACTTGGACTCGACTTGCCTTTCCTTGTCTTGTCATGACTTGGGACTCGACTCGGACTTGACTGCTAAGACTTGGGACTTGCTTGGGACTTGCCAAACAGTGACTTTGTCCCATCTCTGGTATAAGGTAACATAGGGCTCCTCAGGTTCCAGGATTGCAGTGCATATTACTTTCACTGTGCTTTTGTTTTGAATTTCTGAAACTGAACTGAGGTTCATGAACGCATTAAAGTCAGTATCCATATACTGTAAAAAAAATTCTTCCTTCAACTGAAAGAAAGTCTTTATGGTTGCATGGAGCTCTTCGACTGTCGATGGAATTCCAGTCACCAGGGGCAATTTACGCGAGTCAGACTCATCCGCAAAAATGATCCTCAGGACAGCAGGAGCCTCCATTACGGAACACCTTTAATCTAGGAGGAACAAGGGAGAGGAAAATCAATACGTGTGTAGGGCTGGGCTGTATTGCTGGATTGTGATTTCGATTTACTCGAGCAGCCCTACAAGTGTGCTATATTTCAGAGGTTTCCAAGACTCAGTGTTCAGACAGGTTTAGACAGTGGCACTAACCTTTGACAATGACAAGTCTTTTCAGAGTTACCATGCGCAAACCTCCGACCATATACTCCACAAGGGAATATGGGTCTTCCAAGTTACCAAGCTCAATGAGGCCAACCTCTGTAGTGGTTGAAGCAGAAAGTTCAAATGCACCAAAATGTTCCCTATACCAGGCACATTCTTCCTTTACAAGAAAACACAACTGCTCTTTAAGAATGCACAGTTGACTGATCTTGTGAAATGCAGGCAGTCCATCTGCAGATCCATGTACAATATGTATCCCCTCACTGTAATGTATACCTCTGCAGGACACATTCTTTGCTATATTAATCTCAGTCGTATCTGGGTATCTCTGCTTCAGTACAAACACAACTCCCTCATTAAGGATATCAACGGGTATACGTGAGACATCTGTGACCTCCAAGGAGGACCTCTTAAGAATGGAAGAATGAGTGTGATAGGAGAGCATGAACTGGTGTTTAATAGCTAGTGAACGAGGTATGTTCTTAAAGCAGTTTGAATGGCGGGCAACTTGTTTAAAGAAGCTATGTTTAGCCTCAAATCTCATCGTCCACAGTGAAATTAGAGGTCCGAAGCAACGTATCATTTGAGGATAGTGCTGTAGGTAGTGATGTTTTGGAAGGAGTTTAACATGTGGAAAGAGTTCAAGATAGTGCTGTCTGTGATCGAAGATTTTGACCTCTAAATATGCAACTGTCTCTTCTGTGTGAAGAGGTGCCACAACCAACTCAACTATGTCCTTCAGATGAAGAATTACCTGCCATGCTGGCTCATTTTCTGGCACAATTTGTCCAATAATGAATGGAAGCAGTCTCAGTACATTCCAATTTTCGTGTGCATTGCCACCTATACTGTTGCGTGAAGTGAAAGACTGTGGTATAGCATGGGGACGATTCGTTTTGTCCCCCCATTTGTACGGAAATGTCTGGATCAATGTGTTGAGGTGATTGAAAGTAAAATATTTTTTGGAGATCAACACAGAAATACAGCGAGCAAGTTCCACTGGCACAACACCTTCAAAGAGATCATGTAAAATGTCAGGTGGATAACCAGAGCTAACATGAAAATGTGAAAGGTGCTTGGTTAAAACACACTGTCTTTTGACACCATGGCAGATAGTTTCATTCTCCTGAGCTGACTCGACATGAACATCATGGACATCTCTGGTTCGAAGTTAAAAAGCACCCGACTTGACATCTTTAGTCTGAAATTCTGATTTGTCTCCAGTACAAAACCTGCAGACTGACCCGCTAGAAACTCTCAACAAATCCACCTATCCCATGGGCTCCAAGATTGTCGGCTATTACACACTGTACAGAACCTTTAACAAACTGGCCCAGCTGAGAAAGAAAAACACTGTGCTGCTCTAATGTATTCAACTCTTGCATGAGAGCTCAAACAATTGTCATACCCATAGACTTTTAAATCATCCGATTTGCACAGAAGAGCTAAATAGATCGAAGTGAGTCTTGAGGTGGAACCTGGTGGCAAATTACCCAAAACCCAATAGACAGCGCAAAGTTTGTGCTTCTTCCAAGACGTGCCAAGTGGATTGCAAATTTCAAAATCATCAACGTAAAGATTTAATGCTATTCTCAAACCTTCACTGGACAGAAAATGATTTTGTTTAAAGTACTGACCATCTCTTGCAGACAATCTCTTGCAACTAGCTAATATCTGGTCTTGGGTATTCTGAATTTTGAGATGTTCAAACACGTCTTCATGGGAGAGCAACTGCTGCAAAGACTGTGAAAGAGGGATGTACACGAAATGACCTATTTCTCTGAGCATCTAGGATATACTCAACTGGTTGTATAACACCAAAATGAGAGAAATAAAACTGCGTACGTTTATATGCAGTTGCTGGAGGGCCATCCTTTAGTCCAACGGATTAGTTTTGCATAAAACCGCAGCAAGCTCGTCAGCTACTGACTCAACTGGCAGTTTATGACTCTGAAATACATCAAGAACAGTAGCTTTTGTGACAGGTACAGCTAGTTTACTTAATATTGTGAAGCTGTGAAGCTGTGAAGCTCAGAAAGGACCTCATCAACAACCGCCTTTGGAATATGAATAATATTTTCCAACTTCAACAAAATACGAGCAGTTTTGTCCTCAATAACATGTGGCAGGCCTCTGCAGCCTCGCCAGAAGTTAAAGTTTCATATTCGGGATTTATGTCCTCAGAACCGGTTGGCCCATCTTCTGAATTGTCTGACTGATCTAACTGAGTGCTTGTATCAAGGACATTAGCTTTAAAGTCTTTTAGTGAATGCTGGTTGTGTTTCCTGTTTTTGTGTGTGTTGAATGTACCATAAATGTTTGTTTGAAATGTGCATTCTCGAAACACACATGGAACGGTTTCATAATGCCTGAGATGTCCATTTATGTGTTGAAAAAAATCTCTCTCTGTTGAGAGTCCTTTACATGAGCACACATGACATTTAAATGCATGTCCTTCTACTGCATTTAAAGGTTGCTGATTAGGATGATTTTTATAAGTGTGATTTAATAGTTTACTCCACATATTAAATGTACATGGGGAATCTGTGTATTGACAGGGATATCTATAACTACCTCGAAGATGCCCATGTGCCTGCCTAAAATGCTGCAGCAATAAGTACCTGGTAGCTAACTCCAAACTGCACTCCTTACACGTCCACATTCATCATCCTGTAGAGAAAAAGAAAAACATTAGATATTGAACAAATGACAATAAAATAAGCTTGTGTCATCAATTAACAATTAGTTCATACTTACTATCACTAAGAGGTTGCCAAAAGTAGCTTGGTAAGACTGGAATAACTGCAAATAATAATAAACCATTTGTAAAATCTTGAAAATGACTTCATAGTTATACATGAGTGACAATATCATGAAAATTGAATACTTCTATAGTTTTGTGAATTTTAATTACACTTTCATTGTAATTAGGGTTAAAACAGCATTTGTTTCCATCCATATTTGTTCAAATATGTGAATAGGTATGTAATATTACATATAGTATTATTAATACTGCCGTGCACATAATGGAATGCAAAGCACGTGTGACAATAATTCCCATTCTCTCGTCCACACACACACACACACACACACACACACTCTTTGTCTGAATCACTATACAACTTTTTTTGAAAGCTTTACACTGCATCTTGTATATAAGTGGCATACGTTAACAAACGAGTAACGTGAACCCAGCGATAAACGGACACAAACGGTCAAATAGCCTACACAAAGTCAGGCAGGTTAAAGGACAATTCCGGTATTTTGAACTTTGAGGCGCCTTTATGGTTTGTTTACGGTGAAATGGAGTGGTTGACACCGAAATTTTGACTATTGGTCCTGTCTAGGGTATTGGCTAATTTAGAATCGGCCCTGCCTGCTTCACAATGGCTGGCTACGTGCATGCACAAACCTGTCCCTAAACGTTCGTTTTCAGAAATGTGCAACCCACCGAGTTGTTAGTGGTGTTCGTTGATGTTCCAAATCAAGTATCGTAGCGAAATACAGTTTCTGTCGTGTTTTACTGCACATTTATCGCATTTTGTAAATCCCATTGATTCCTGTTGGAAGACTCATTGGCCGGTAGAAACTGTATGTCGCTACGATACTTGATTAGGAACAACAAACAAACACCACTAACCACTCGGTGAGTTGCACATTTCTGAAAACTTCGGTGTCAACCGACACCAACCAGAAATGGGGCTCAATGTTCAAAATACCGGAATTGTAATAAAATTGCTCTACAGTGAAAAAACGAGCAGATTCTCACCTAGCCAAACGGAAAGTAGGCTACACGTTAAACCGTTCTATTCCTGCAGAGGTAACTTGTTTTATTTTCCCTCTCAGCCATGTGCTGACTGACACTGAGCATGTCCGGCATGTCTGTGGACTCTGCGACGTTCGCGCCCATTATTCAGGATACATAAATTGGCCTTAAAGCTTTAAATCAATGAGAGCCCCATAAAAACTAGGTAAATCTATCACAAAAAAAAATCAACATTACAAGACAGTGTGCTTATGTCGGTGCCCGCCTGATTGAGCGCTTCTTTACTACTATATTAAGCAAGGTCAAAACTGAAATGAGGCCTCACACAGCCACTGCCTGCCAACTCAACCTTTAAAAAACCTTGTGAAATTCGTCTGTTCTTTACATTATCACGGCAACTTTACAGATGCCAATTTATAAAACAGCATGCACAATATCTCACACTTTGGGACTACTGAAAAAAACGAAAACTTACCGAGATTAGTAGAGTTGTAGTCGCTCGCTGCAGGCAGAAGATGAACAAAAAGGCGCGCTGCCTCAGGGCATGGAAAGAGGGGCGTGGTCACCTCACGTGCGCATGCTACCATAATTGACCTCAATCTTTTTGGGTTGAACGGATAGGTCAGCAGCTTCAGCGGAGGCGATGAATGCATTTTAAGTTGTACGTGTTAAACTATTTTGGTTTTTATTTGAATTAATATATATTTCATTAGACAAATAGAATATTAATTTGTCACATCTAAGAAGGGCTTGAATCATTTTTTTGAGTGTAGGAATTTTCATTTGGCGTTTTTTATTATATAGAGAGCTAGGTATGGGAGACAGAGGCAGGATATGCAGCAAGAAAGGAAAAAAAGGCTATAAATCTAAGTCAATAATGTCAATTTTTAATCCTATTTCAAAAGTTAAGGTTGTAGTAGGACCATATAGAAGCCATGCCTATATGGAGCAAGTTTTGGGGCTCTAGATTCAACAATGACCAGGCTATTGAAATTGTTGCAAACAAAAATTCCTCAAAAATAATAGGAGATATATTTCTCAAAAGTAAAGGTTGTAGTAAGACCCTATAGAGGCCATGCCTATATGGAACAAGTTTTGGGGCTCTAGATTCAACAATGGCGATGCTATTGAAATTGTTGCTAAATAAAAATTCCCCAAAAATAAGAAGAGATATATTTATCAAAACTAAAGGTTGTAGTAAGACCATATAGAGGCCATGCCTATATGGAACAAGTTTTGGGGCTCTAGAGTCCATAATGGCGATGCTATTGAAATCTGACCATTGGGGGCAAGGGACTTCCGGTTGGCTACAGAACAAGATGGCAGGTTGAGCACTTTGCTCCAAAGTGCTCTACTTTGCTGTCAGCGTATTATTAACCCCCGCTAACTTAATTAAAATATAATGAAGTGGTCTCTTTTCACATTATGATGGGGGGAAAGAAAGGCAGAGGTAGAGGGGCGCAAGATACAGCGGAGAATGATTCCCACCGTGCAGAACAAACCGAGGGCGACATGCGGGGAGATGAGGGCCAACATGGCGGCGACTCAACACCGGGAGCGGTGCGCACAGGGCTTGAAACTATAAGTAAGCAGATCAGCGAACTCAAGTCTGAACTAAAGGAAGACTTAAAAATGTTCAAAGACGAAATTAAACGTGACATGAGAGAAGAACTCATCGAGTTCAAGCAAGATGTTAACCGGCAGTTAGCTACAAACATGCTAGCCATACAGGAGCACCACGAGAAAATCGACGAGATGGCTACGCGGATCGACGACACCGAAACGTGGAGCGCGGAGGCTAACGCAGCCCTTCAGCAAACCATACAGGATCAGCAGAAGCTAGAAGACAAGCTGAATGACATAGAGTCGAGGGCAAGACGAAACAACCTGAGGATCCACGGTGTGCCGGAGGACGCAGAACAAGGCTCGGTGATGGAGTTTGTCGAAAAAATGCTCCGGTCCGAACTCAAGCTGAACGACGATGTGGATTTACAAATACAACGCGCACACAGAGCCCTGGCGCCCAAACCGGGCCCGAACTCGCCTCCGAGGTCTATTATCATCAATTTCCAGCAATACAACACCAAGGAGATGGTTATCCAAAAAGCATGGCGACAGAAAATCACAATGGGAATGAAACCGCTGTATTTCGATCATGACTATACAGCTACCGTTCTACAACAGCGCAAGGCGTTCACCAATATCAAAAAGGCTCTCAAGGAAAAGGGCATTCGTTTCCAGACGCCCTTCACGCGGATGCGCATTCACTGGGAGAGCGGTGTGCAGGTGTACGGCAGTGCCTGGGAGGCAGCGCAGGAGATCCGGCAGCGGGGATACAGCGCCGAGGTGCCAGAGAGACCACCCGGTAGGAGTCACCTGTTGGAGCTCCTTCAGCGGGGATACAGCGTGGAGGTGCCAGAGAGACCGCCCGGTAGGAGTCACCTGTTGGAGCTTCTCCAGCGGGCTACACCGTGGCAGCGAGTGGGATCAAATGCAGATGTAGGCACCGCCAGACGCGCTAAAGAGCGCCTACGGAAATTTCGGCATAGACGCCAGGAAGAACAGTAGTGTTTAAAAATCTGATGGTAAACAAGCGACCCTTAACATAAAGATAAACATTGTATTCATGCGCTGGCTGGCGGGGCAGTGAGAGTTTGGCCCTACTAACGGACTCACACGCAAGTTCAAGTGACAGTTTGTAGCGGACTAATTGGGGAGGGGGCCCTTTCCTTGTGAGAGGTTTATTTCCCCCTCAGCTGAAAACTGGAGAATGCTCTTCAGACTTTGGAAGTCCTTTCACTTTACAGTTATAATGCTTGTTCTAAGCCGTTCTGGGCTTGTTATTGTGTTCCAGTTATCATTGGTTACTAAGTTAAGCCTGTGGAAACATAATGTTGTAAGACTGACTCAGTTAAGTTATGATGCAGCCAGATGAGGTAAAGCTAATGTCCTTAAATGTGAACGGTTTGGGAAACCCGATTAAAAGGTCTAAGGTAATGACAAAATCGAAAAAAGAGAAGGCAGATATTATTATTTATGCAAGAAACCCATCTCTCCCAACAAGAGCATAAGAAATTGAAACGATTTGGTTTTAAAAATACTTTCTATAATTCATTTGTGCAAAGTCATAGAAGAGGGATTGCTATTCTGGTCGCTAATAAATTCAAATTTGAATCTTTTAAAGAAAAAAAAGAAAAGGAGGGCAGATATCTCATTGTTAAGGGTAGGATTGAACAGGATATAGTAACCTTAGTAAGTGTATATGCACCACCTGATACTAACAAACTGTTTTTCAAATCATTAATGGATGTGATTGCACTGGAAGCTGAGGGTGTCTGTATATGTGGTGGAGATTTTAATGTAGTATTAAATCAACATTTAGACACAACTAGAGGAGAGGAAGACGGGTTGGAGGTTAAATGTAGGTATGTTAAATAACAAAGCAGCTGTAGAACAGATAAAACTGGAAATTAAAGATTATCTGAAGATAAATGACAACGGAGAGGTGGACCCATCTATACTGTGGGACTCATTGAAGGCGGTGATGCGTGGGAATTTGATTGCTTTAACGGCATTAAACAAAAAAAAGAAAATCATGGAATATAATAACCTGGTATTAGATTTATCAAATGTGGAGCAACAACATAAAAAAAACAGAGACCCAGAACTGCTGGTGCATATAAAACCATTAAGGAAACAGATGAATGATCTATTAGAACAAGAAGTTGAGAAGACGGCCCGATTCTATAAGCAGACCTATTATGAATCAGGTCCTAAAGCAGCCAAATTACTTGCCCGAAGCTTGCGTAAACAACAAGTGGATAGTTCCATCCATAAGATACGGGACCCAGAAACAAATCATTTGAAATATCAACCACAGGAAATAGAGGCCATTTTTCTAAATTATTATAAACAATTGTATACAGAGACTTCTAATACCAAAGTGGAAGCCATGCAAATGTTTCTTAATGAACTTGATTTGCCTTGTATTGGCAAAGTACAAAATGATTTCATTATAGCAGATTTTACACTAGAAGAAATAAATAATGCAATTGGCAAAATCAAGTAAGACTCCAGGTAGTGATGGCTTCCCTGCGGAGTGGTATAAAACCTTTAAAGAACTAGCTCCACTCCTGCTAAAAACATTTAATTGGATTAAAAGAGAATGTAAACTTCCGCCATCATGGAATGAGGCAGTCATTACAATACTCCCAAAGGAGGGCAAAGATAGGGAATATAGTAGTAATTATAGGCCTATTTCAATTCTCAATGTAGATTATAAAATGTACACAGCCATTATCGCAAAAAGACTTGAGAATATTCTCCCAGAATTAATAGACGAGGACCAAACAGGATTTGTAAAAAGCCGACAAACACATGACAATATTAGAAGGACTCTACATTTGATAGATAGAATAGAAAGGGAAAATAAAAAGGCAGTAATGCTAAGCCTCGACGCCGAAAAGGCTTTTGATCGGGTCAATTGGCAATTCCTGTATCAAACTTTAGATAGATTTGGCTTCAATGAGCAATCTGTAGATTTAATAAGAACACTTTATCAACAACTTACAGCAAAAAATAAAATTAATGGGTCATTATCTCCATCATTTATATTACAAAGAGGAACTAGACAAGGTTGTTGTCTCAGCCCCACATTATTTGCTTTTTATATTGAACCCCTGGCCCAGACAATCCGTCAACATGAACAACTGCAAGGCATCACAATTGGACATAGAGATCATTTAATTAGTTTATTCGCGGACGATATTTTGGTCCATTTAGTGGATCCTGAGAAGTCGTTCCCCATATTGATGGACATCCTCGAAGAATTTAATTATCATGCTGGTTACAAACTAAATATTACAAAGACACAACTTTTGTCATTTAATTACAAGCCTTCAGAAGAAATAAAACATAGGCATGATTTAAAATGGGATATGGAAGAAATAAAATATTTAGGGGTAATCATTACAAAAAATTTGAACAGATTATATGAGGCAAACTATAATTTGATTAATCAGAATATTAAAAAGGATATTGAACGATGGTCCACCTATCCATTGGATTTTGGCAGTAAGATAAATGTAATTAAGATGAACATGTTGCCTAGATTGCTATACCTGTTTCAAGCTTTGCCAGTAGGGGTTCCTAAACACCAGTTCTTTACCTGGGATAGACTTATTTCTAGGTTTATCTGGGATGGAAAGAAGCCTAGAATAAGATACACAACACTGCAGTTGGCCAAGCATAAAGGAGGAATGGCACTCCCAAATCTCAAAGATTACTTTTATGCAGCTCAGTTCTGTCCCCTTTTTCTGTGGTGTAATGATAACTATTTTGCTAGATGGAAGGAAATTGAGACATATGTTGAGGGTTATCAGATCCACTCGGTTTTAGGAGAAAAAGAAATCCCCCTATTAGTCAAAAGTCAAATAGATTCAATAACCTCTGGCTCACTGGAGTTTTGGTTTGATTTTGTAAGGCAATTCAAACTAAGGAAAGACCAGAAAGCACTTAGATGGTTAGCCTTTGACACTCAATTTAAACCAGGAGAAAATTATGCCATGTTTAAGCAATGGGGAGTAAAAGGTATTAAGGCAGTGTGTACACTGATGGAAAAAAACAAAGAATTACAGACTTTCCAAAAACTAAAAGAAACATTTTCTCTTCATAATCGGGACTTATTTAGGTATATACAATTTAGAGATTATTATAATAAAGAAATGAAGATGTAAATTTCTCACGAAATAAACCCAGTTATAAAGAATATGATCAATGCATATAAACCAAATAGTAAAAGTGTAAAAGTAATCTCCATGTTTTATGACAGTATTATGGAATGTAAGGGCAACTCAACATTGTATCTAAAATTAAGGTGGGAAAAATAATTAAATGTAGACATTTCATCAGATGTATGGTACGATATTTGTGAAACTCAACATACTTCCACAAGTTCACAACAACTGAGGGTTTTCAACTGGAAAAATTTGGTGCGTTTTTTTATTACACCTAAAATCAGCAGTAAAGCATCTTCAACACCCCAACCATGTTGGAGACAGTGTGGCTGCTTAGAATCACACCACACGCATATTTTCTGGAGTTGTGAAAAACTGAAGTCATTTTGGAAAGATGTACATTTAATCTTAATTAATGTCCTCGGATATAAGATTCCTTTGTCACGCACTGTCTTGTACTTTGGTCACATTTCACTCGTTACTCTACAGAGGGACAGATACTTGGTAAAAGTACTCCTTACAGCAGCAAGGAAAACCATAACTAGAAGCTGGTATAAACCTGATTCACCTAAACAGCAACAATGGTTTGATGTCATTCAGGAAATAAGGTCAATGGAACGACTGACTTGTGTGATACATTTGAGGTTAGATTTGTATGCTAAGAGATGGCAGAAGTGGATACTTTACTTAGACGAACTATAAGGACACTGGCTCACAGTCCGTTTGCATTCAAGTGTAAGGCAGCTACTTGAGCTGCGCTTAATCTTTACATACAGTGGGGCAAAAAAGTATTTAGTCAGCCACCAATTGTGCAAGTTCTCCCACTTAAAAAGACGAGAGAGGCCTGTAATTTTCATCATTGGTAAACCTCAGCTATGAGAGACAAAATGAAAAAAAAGAATCCAGAAAATCACATTGTCTGATTTTTTAAGAATTTATTTGCAAATTATGGTGGAAAATAAGTATTTGGTCACCTACAAACCAGCAAGATTTCTGGCTGTCACAGACCTGTATGTAGCCCAGGCTTCATAAGCTGTGAAAAAGTTAAAAGAAGAAAGAGTAAAAGTCCGCTATTATTTTGTATGAATGTGTGAGAGAGCGATAGCTGGCATTTATGGGGTTAACTGCGTCGGACAGAGCAGAGAGACGTGCGTCATGACGTCACGGTGAAGCGGCGTTGCAAGTGCGCATAACTGCGTGATAAGTAGTGGGAAAGGAGAGAACGCACCGTTCGGTTGCACGATTGAAAAAATATCTAGAAGTAGTTAAAAGTATCTAGAAGTAGTTGGAAAACACCGTGAGCTGACTCAACAGTCCACAGTTGATGTTGCCCGCTCGGCGGTGAGTTTAATGTGTCTTTTGAATGTGGGGAGCGTCGAGTGGAGGTGTGTTTGCGTCAGTGCGAACTTGTCGCTAACTGCTAAATTGAAACCATGTGCGTTAGCCGCTAGTGTAGCGACCAAGGCGAATTAGCATTGAACTCGAGCTAACGCACGAGTTAACTGCTAACACCGTGGGGTAATTCTAAATGTTAAGCTATTGTGTGCATTGTATGGAAGGAGAGAAAAAGGGGGATTCATTATTTAATTCGGACAATTGATGCTAAAAGGCTATTTTGAGTTATTTGAGTTTTTATTTCATTCACTGGTAAAGTGAGACCTATGTGGATAATATATTTTTGTTAATTGATTTAAATTAATATATAGGTCATATTTATGTTATTATTTATTTTAACTGAAACAATGGCCTGTTGTAATTTACTGAGATGTATGAATGTGGCCTGTCCTACATGTAACCCAGGTTACTAGGCCCTTATCCTAGTCCAGCTATCAGTTAATTGATTAGATCAATAAATTAATAAATGATAAATAAATAAATGTGACAGAAATAAATAAATAGTTTGATTTAAAATAATCTTACATAAAATGAATAAATAGGATTTATGATAAAATCATAAATATGTCAATAAATAGATTTAAAAGATTAATATACGCAAGTTTATTTACATCTGTTTTAAAAATAATGTTTTGTTTATTTCAAGTGTGGCGAATGTGCCTTTCTGGAAGTGTAAAAGATTCAGGTGACATGAGGAGTTCGCGCGATGTGAAGCGGAGTAACCAATCAGACGCCGTCAGGGTGTACGTGCAGGCGTGTTGTTTTTTTTTCTCCCTCTCTGCCGGACCGTCGTCGAGGTGGCTGCATGCTAAGCTTCGGCTGCAGATATTACCGTTTTTGTGAAAGAAAGACAGATATTCCAAAGTCTGAATTAACTTTATATCGTCGGCGCAGAGAGCGAAGTCTTTTTCTTTTGCCGTGGTTGGAAGCGGACCGTGTGTTTGTGACGGAGACGGAGGAGAACGTGAGTGCTTATAAGCCGCTACGGCGCTAGCTCCGACCATTAGCCACATGTACTTCGCTAAATTATATTTTTGAGGTTATACATTACTGAACTCCAATGTCCCTGTCTCTTAAAAAAGCGGAATCTGGACAGACGAGCCGTGTATTCTTCCTTGTACCCGGAGTGTGTGTGTGTATGTGAAGTTGAGCCTCTTGTGAGTAGCCTGAACTTAATTGATAAAAGTCAGATGAACGGAGCTGAAATGTGCATCTGCTAATGTTAATATGGATTAGTGAGGCATTAAATTCATGTGTATAGTGTTTAAAAAATTGTTTTATATTACGGTGTTTATGTACATTATTCCCCGCTCTGTATTTTCTCTGAGAGTGAGCGGCGGTAGAGAAAAAAAGAGGAAAAGAGAGGGGATGAATGTAAAGAAATATTCCGCCATTTTGGCTCATGTTGATGTTTATATTGTGTTCAGTTCATTTAAAAAGCACAGTAAAAAGTGGTTAAAACAATTATTAAGAAACAATGTTATAATATACATGTATAAATATGTGTTTATATGCATTTATTTACATTTAGAAGTATATTTTATTTACATTAATGATATAGTAACCCCTTCTTTTTGCCTTTATAGGCCGGGTTTTTTTCTTTGGTATGGATTCCTGGGTTTGAGATCTACACAAAGACTACTTCTTCTGCTGAGGATTTCCTCCTGTTCTGTAAGGTAGAAGGGACCTCAGTGGTCGTGGCGAGCTACCCAAATCGAGGGGACATCAGCGACACCGGTAGTCAACGATAGATAGGAGACCAGCACTGGATAGCCACCAGGCGGCTTCCAGACATCCGCTGGAGATAACCAGATGGCGAGCCGGAACCAAGGAACAGAGTCAACTGAACTACCTCCCAAACCTGCGGTGTGGTAGGAAACACAAAGATCAAAGGGCCCCAACGATATAAACTGAGCTCATATCAAGGAAGAGAAGACCATAAAGACATTTCTTTCTATTTCTATTTTATTTTGCGCACATTTTATTATTTTCCATGTTGTTCCATGTTTTATTATTTTCCATGTTGTTCCATGTTTTATTATTTTCCATGTTGAAAATTGTTAACAATACAGTTCTGAAACTACGTTTTGTGTGAGTGTGGTCAGTGTTGATGTTCCATCCTGGGCTCCATGAGCGTTAACCTAGAATCCTGGTAACTGGTCCAACTTCGAATTGAAACCGAAACCCAAAATTACCTGTAACCTCATAAGGCAAAGAGGGGTTACATGTAACTTCTTCTTTAAGAGGCTCCTCTGTCCTCCACTTGTTACCTGTATTAATGGCACCTGTTTGAACTCCTTATCAGTATAAAAGACACCTGTCCACAACCTCAAACAGTCACACTCCAAACTCCACTATGACCAAGACCAAAGAGCTGTCAAAGGACACCAGAAACACAATTGTAGACCTGCATCAGGCTGGGAAGTCTGAATCTGCAATAGGTAAGCAGCTTGATGTGAAGAAATCAACTGTGGGAGCAATTATTAGGAAATGGAATACATACAAGACCACTGATAATCTCCCTCGATCTGGGGCTCCACGCAAGATCTCACCCTGTGGGGTCAAAATGATCACAAGAACGGTGAACAAAAATCCCAGAACCACACGGGGGGACCTAGTGAATGACCTCCAGAGAGCTGGGACCAAAGTAACAAAGGCTACCATCACTAACACACTACGCCGCCAGGGACTCAAATCCTGCAGTGCCAGACGTGTCCCCCTGCTAAAGCCAGTGTATGTCCGGGCCCGTTTGAAGTTTGGTAGAGAGCATTTGGATGATCCAGAAGAGGATTGGGAGAATGTCATATGGTCAGATTAAACCAAAATAGAACTTTTTGGTAAAAACTCAACTCGTCGTGTTTGGAGGAGAAAGAATGCATCCAAAGAACACCATACCTACAGTGAAGCATGGGGGTGGAAACATCATGCTTTGGGGCAGTTTTTCTGCCAAGGGACCAGGACGTCTGATCCGTATGACGGAAAGAATGAATGGGGCCATGTATCGTGAGATTTTGAGTGAAAACCTCCTTCCATCAGCAAGGGCACTGAAGATGAAACGTGGCTGGGTCTTTCAGCATGACAATGACCCCAAACACACCGCCCGGGCAACGAAGGAGTGGCTTCGTAAGAAGCATTTCAAGGTCCTGGAGTGGCCTAGCCAGTCTCCAGATCTCAACCCCATAGAAAATCTTTGGAGGGAGTTGAAAGTCTGTGTGGCCCAAAAACATCACTGCTCTAGAGGAGATCTGCATGGAGGAATGGGCCAAAATACCAGCAGCAGTGTGTGAAAACCTTGTAAAGACTTACAGAAAACGTTTGACCTCTGTCATTGCCAACAAAGGGCATGTAAAAAAGTATTGAGATGACCTTTGGTTATTGACCAAATACTTATTTTCCACCATAATTTGCAAATAAATTCTTTAAAAATCAGACAGTGATTTTCTAGATTTTTTTTTTTCATTTTGTCTCTCATAGCTGAGGTATACCTATGATGAAAATTACAGGCCTCTCTCATCTTTTTGAGTGGGAGAACTTGCACAATTGGAGGCTGACTAAATACTTTTTTGCCCCACTGTAGGTATGTATTTCATCTTTTTATCTACGCCACGTTTTCCCACAGGCTCCGTTTTTGTTTGTTTTTGTTATAATTGTTGTTCATTATTGTATGTTTGTTTTATCTGCACTGAATTGACATCTGCAAGTTGATCTTAATATGTGTAGTTGAGATGTGCTAAAAACTCAATAAAAACTAAAGTATAAAAAAAAAAGAAATCTGACCATTGGGGTCGCTTTAAGTTTTGCACTTTGCAGACGGTCCCTAAACTCGCGGCTGAAAGCCGACAGCTCATAGAAGCCATTGCAATTCACCGTTCTCTAAAGACTGCTCCTTTGGATGAAAACAAGGTTGTAGCTGGTTCTCTATGGAGCCAGTATCCTGCCATAATTCAAACCTGAAAAAAGTTTCAAAGGCTTGTAAATCTGGGTTTGCAAACTCAACACCTTGTAAAAAAGGTTTTGCAACACTGAAAAAAGAGATTATAGCCTGAAAAAAAAAATTAAAACATCTGCAAACATGATTTTGTGTTCTATTTTATCTTCTTCATCATTTTCACCAACACATTTTCAAAGATTAAAAAATGTCACCAGCGCATTTGCAGAGTTTCAAATCTGGCACTGTTCTAACTGTATTTCATTGTTTCCCGGTTTTGAAACCTTGTAAATGGGATTCTGCAAACAGGTGTTCATACATTGAGAAATAAGTTTTGAAAGTACAATGTATTTTTTCAGAACTGACTTTTCAGAGATTTGACCACACAGGCGCAAGCTTTGAGTCACGTGATTATTGGCAGTGTTCTGTCGCGCATTCGTTTTGAAACTCCCTGACAGTCAAAGGTCTGAAATCGTTGATCTGCAAAAAGGGAAAAAAAAAACGTTCCTGGGGGTGGGACCATTTGGCTCTAAACCTATTGGTTGCTCTCTGCTGACATTCAATCATATGTGCCGTGTACCGGGCTGTGCGTGATTGACAGTGCTCTGCCGATGACAAGAATAACAAGCGACCTGTGCGGTTGATTTTGTTTTCCATTTTCTGGATTCAGAGGTCTTTTGCTTCAGAGAAGGGTTGGATTTAGTGATTCGTTTCCGCGAACCAGTTCGCGTCATTCAGTTCGTCAAGAGGAGTCGTTCGCGAATCGTTTGTTCGTTCGTTCAGTCGAGTTTCCGGCAGCGGTGAATCGAATCATACACGGTTCTCTGAGTCAGTCAGACTCAGCCCCTCGTTTGTTAGTTCGTTCGTTCGTTCAGTCGAGTTTCCGGTTCAGTCGAGTTTCCGGTAGAATCATGGAATGAACGGCTCAGACTCAGCGCCTCCCTCGTTCTCATTCTCATACGTCAACATTACAACTTTAACCAAACGCAGCGGGATGGGGGGTGTAGTTGATTATTGGATGTTTAACATATCAGCAAAATAATAGACTTGATTTAGCAATGGTGGGTGTCCCGGGTGTTTTAGGCTCCCATAAACAGAACCCTGTGCATCCAAAGACTAAATCTAGCTGCCAAAATTAACACTGCCTTCAAAACGAGAGCTGGTTGATTGTGAAAAATGCATTAAACTGTCATCAGACAACGCAGTTATACGCTATTGTAATGACCTCGCCGGTGACAAACCAGGTCACTGAAAACCCGTAACCAACGGCAAAAAGCCACACTAACAACAACCGGTTACCCGGGCAACCCCCCAACCCGGTCCCTTCAACGTGCAAGCCCCCACCCTCCTGTTCTCCCAAGGCCCTCCCCCAGCTGACCTGATGATTCACCCCCACACTGATTGACAAGAGGAACATCCAATGCATGCACAGAGAACAACTGGCATAACGGACAACGAAATTCAATGCAACACATAACACACAAACTCTTTAAATGTCCCAGGGTCGCTACACTATAGACTCTAGAGTTTCTGGTATAAAGGCTGGGACGAATTTCAAATGATAAATATGTACACTTTATGTTGAAAGTATACTGTCGCGATTTCCATTGAAACGAATTGCGCGGTGAGTAGTCTTCGAGAGCTGGTAGGTTGTGAAAAATGTGGTATAAAGGCTGGGACGAATTTCGAATTATGAATATGTACAATGCATCCTTTAAATACGTCCATGCAACAGATGGCCAATGTGAATAATAGATAGCTCGCTCACTAAGCCCATTTGTTTTTTCCCCATTAAACCTGTTGATTTCTGTCTCTCATTGACTAAAATTCAACGAGAGCGTCCTAGACTCAGTCCTAGAACAGCATACGATTGGCTGGCTCTCGTGAGTCGTGACGTCTCTCAGTCGGTCCCTCCTCACCACTCACAGAGTGAGTGAACCCACTGTCAGCGAGTCAGCGACTAGTGGGTCTGGGAGGAGTCGACTCTGAGGGCGAACGAGACGAACGAGGCGAACGAGAGAGAGGAACCAGTTCAGTTTGTTCGTCTTAACGATTCGTTCATTCGAACTGATTCATTCGCGAACAAGTCAACACTACTTCAGAGGTCTTTTGCTTCTCTAGGTTCAGAGCAGAGGCGAAGCTAGACCTTTTTTGGGTGGGCTCAAGCCCACCCAAAACCTGCCTTAGCCCATCCTATCGTTTCGTCCTCAAATCGAATATTCTACCGTTTTTTTTTTACACAAGCAACGAGAGGATGGATGCTGTACAGTACACTAATGAACAGGCTCAAATGGGCTAGTGAAATCGAGCGCAACATTCCTGCAGGAAACTCTCACCTCTGATTGGTGGGTGGGCGTCTCCTGTTTGACAAATCCGAAATGCAGCTCGAGCGCACATAACGTAGTTTCTGCTGTTTCCTCCGTCATAACATGACCAGGTAATAATTCATTTTAAAACCTTGACACAATCTGTTAGATATCTATTAAATGACAGTTGACCGCAAGGTGATTCTATCTATGCCTCTTCTTGAATTGCTTCATGCTTTAGTCTGGCTTGTAATGGTCCGTACTCCGTAGCATGATAAGCTAAAGCATGATAAGCTAACACACCGGCGCCGAAGCGCTGCGGTGCGCAGTTTGCACGTCAAATGCCGCCCCTAGCACCAATAGGAAGCGTCGCGCTCCAGCACCGTTGTGATTATGTTTTGAAAGAAGCAGATCACATAGTCGGTATAGGCTACCATAACGTTGTACCAGTTGTTTTATGACTACATATATGGCCCTGATCTGTTTGTGCTTACAATGATAGTCATTTTAATTCATAGTTTCTTTATGCAAATTTCTGCTTTCCATAGATGGACATACGTTCTTTTTTTAAAAGAAGTCAGCCAGGTGAGATAATATAAATCTAGCAACAAATAATGTGTTAGCCTTTATTTCTTTGTTGTAAGTTGTTATACTGTATTACTTTGTATTTTTTGCTGACAGCACGAAGAAGGGGAGATGAGGAGAGGGAGAAAAAGAGAGAGCAAGATGAAACAGGTGATAACATGATCAGGTAGTCAAGAAGACCATAATAAGCATATTCTTGACCACATTTATTGCATTTGCCCATATTTATCTACTCAATCTTTACAAACTGCTCTGTCCCACTGCACATGGACAGGTTATAGTGTAGGCCTACTTTATTTACCTCAGACATTTGCCCCTCGGCTTGTTTGCTTTATTTAATATTTTGAAAGTTTAGAACTACTTCCTTACTAAACGTTTGAATGTATGTAAAGAGCGAGATAGGAGCATGGAGAGAGTGCGAATGCAAAGAGGGCAAGAGCAGGATGGAGAGATGGGGGACACACTGAGGGTGCGAGACCTGGAAGAAGCAGGTGAGAAAAAGGCATTGATTGTTATAGGGGCAAACAACCTCACTAACTATATAAAGAAAGCACATTATATCTAAACTTCATTTCATGGATGACTGTCTTTAAATATTTATGTTTATGTTACTAAGGAGAAAGAGAAGAGCAGGGAGAGTGTTTGGAAGGTGAGCAGCAGACCAGAGAGGTGCATGAAAAGCACAGATCAAGCAAGAGGAAGCAACAGTGTCTGCAGATATGGCTTATAATTTAGGTGATAAGGACACTGGTCCTAAACAACTGAAGCTGCCTCAGTACCCACGAGATCAGTTTGGAATACAAAAGAGAGCCTTTCAGTCTAACTGGTTCCAGAGTTTTACTTGGCTAGAATATTCATTGAGAAGAAATGCTGCATTCTGTTTTGCTTGTAGGGTGTTCGGCAAGAGATTAAAACAGAAGGAATTTGTGAATGGTGGGATCAAAAATTGGAAACATGCACTGAGCATGTTTCAGAAACATGAAACCACACAATGCCACAAAGACAGTGTACTCTGCTGGCATAGCTATAAAGCAAGTAAATCAACAGGCAGTGTTCTACAGCAAATAGAGTCTGCAAGTTCCAGTGAGATAACTGAGAGAAGGGAATACTTGAAACGTATTATGGAAGTGACAGGTATGCTGGGGAAACAGGGTATTCCATTTAGGGGTCACGATGAATCACCTGAGAGCAATAAGAGAGGGAGTTTCTTGGAGTGCATGGACCTCCTGAAAAAGTTTTACCCTTTCTTGCAAAGCTACACGCCTCCAGCAAACACAACCTATCTTTCATCTGACACTCAGAATCAAATGATACAGTGTTGTTCACAAGAGGTTACAGCAACTATTGTTCGAGAGATGAGGAAATCGAAGATGTATGCCATCATGGTCGATGAGGCCAGGGACGGAAAAACAGAACAGCTGTCACTCTGTGTGAGATATGTTGCAGATGGTGCTCTAAGGGAAAGGCTCCTATCCCTTACAGACTTAAAATATTTTGATGCTGCGTCAATATGCATTGCAATTGAGAATCAATTATTAGTGAATAATATTGATGACTTGAGATGTGTGGCACAGACTTATGATGGAGCAGCTGTCATGAGTGGGGCACTGGGGGGCGTACAAGCCCATTTTCGAAAGAAGCACCCTGAAGCCATGTATGTGCATTGTTATGCACATGAATAAAATCTCGTCTTATGTCACACGTTGTGGCAACCCGTTTCCCCGATTGTCAGATACCCGGTAGGAATTACACAGAAAGCAGGGGTTCAAGCCGCAGCCGGCGTTTATTTCCCGAGTGTAAATAGTCTGTATACTCGTGCTAGGGTCTCCGTGAGCCTCTAGCTCGCCGGCGTGGTGCGGAATCCCTCCGTGTCGCTTCGTCGTGGTGCGGACTCTCTCCGTGGCACTTCCTCGTGGTGCGGACTCTCTCTGTGGCACTCCCTCGTGGTGCGGACTCCCTCCGTGGCACTTCCTCGTGGTGCGGACTCTCTCCGTGGCACTCCCTCGTGGTGCGGACTCTCTCCGTGGCACTCCCTGGTTCGCCCGGTCTGGTGCGCCTTTTAAACCCGGCTTCTGGTCCTTTCCCTTCCTCCGGCCAGGTGTCCCTGATTGCGCTGATTGGGGGGAGAGACGTGGTGCTCTCTGTCGCCGGCTGGAGGTTGGCGACGGTAAACCAGGTCTACTGGGTGTCCTCGGACCCACCCGGTCCGAGGTCCGGCGGCGGGATGCCACACTCCTCCACCGCTTGCTCAGGCCCCTGGTCGTCGGTGAGCCCGCTCAGGCAGGCATCCCGGCGTGACAGGGCGTCGGCGTTCCTGGCTCCGGCCATCCACTTCAGGGGGCCGTGGTTGGTGACCAGGATGACCTCCCTCCCAAGGAGATAGTACCTGACGTTCTGGAGGGCTGGGAACCACCGCGTCACTCGAGCGTTGGCGTCCCTGGCTCCGGCCATTCACTTCAGGGGGGCGTGGTTGGTGACCAGGATGACCTCCCTCCCTAGAAGATAATACCTGGTGTTTCGGGGGCCCCGGAACCACCGCGTCACTCGTGCGTTGGCGTCCCTGGCTCCGGCCATTCACTTCAGGGGGGCGTGGTTGGTGACCAGGATGACCTCCCTCCCTAGAAGATAATACCTGGTGTTTCGGGGGCCCCGGAACCACCGCGTCACTCGTGCGCCGGTGTCCCCGGCTCCGGCCATCCGCCCCCGGGGGGCGCGGCCGGCGACCAGGACGACCTCCCTCCGCCCTCCACCGGCTCCGGGCCCGATCGGCCCACCCGCGGCCCAACGCGATCTGCCGCAGCGGCCCAGCGGTCGACGCACCCCTGGGGCCGGGGTCCCCGGCCACCTCCATCAGGTCGTCGTCGCCATCGCCGTGGCCCGTGGGTCCAGAGGGGACCAGGCGGTCGTCGGCGCTCCCGTCGGGATCCGGAGTTCCCACAGGTCCACCTGTCCCACGGAGGCCGTCCCCATCCACGTCCAGCGTGACGGCGTCCCCGCTGGGGATCGACACGGACAGGCGATCGTCCTCCGCCCCTCCAGCGGAGTCCCTTGCTCCGACCGACGTCTCTGCCGCTTCTGTCTCTGCCTCTGCCTCCGGCTCGGTGTCGACGTCGGCCTCGAGCTCTGGCTCCAAGTCGGCCCCGAGCAACGCCACGGCCTCTGGTTCCGGTGAGGCTGCGGGCTCAGCCTCCGCCTCGGGCTCCGTCTCCACCACGGGCTGGGGCTCGACCGACATCTCATCGGCCTGGATTGAGGCCTCTGTCGTGGGCTCGGTGTCGATGTCGGTCTCTGGAACGGCCTCGAGCTCTGGCTCCGAGTCGGCCTCGAGCAGCGCCACGGCCCCTGGTTCCGGTGAGGCCGCGGGCTCAGCCTCCTCTGTTCGCCCTCCAGGGGGCGACGGAGGCCTGGTGGCCCCGTAGGCCTGTTGAGCTCCCCTCACCCCTCTGCGGGGTGGTTCTCTCCGGCTCCGGAGTTCACGCGCCGGGTCCTGTAGCCGGTGGAAGATCGGGCAGTCCTTCCCGATTAGCAGCGGCACCGGTAGGTGGGGTACGATCCCTGCCCGCGTCGTGAATACCCCGTGCGGGGTCCGGATGACGACGTGGCAGGTCTCGAACGTCCGGGTGTCCCCGTGTATGCAGGTCACCTCTATGGGCGCGCCCTCCTTCCCGCCCGCCAAGTCGGGGCGGAGGAGAGTGACCACGCTGCCGGTATCCACGAGGGCCTGCGTGTCCTGGGTCATTACCCGCGCCGGTATGGTCGGGCTTCCCGTTTTCCCCTGCGCCCAGCAGGTCGCTCGCATGCATGGCTGCGTCTGCTGCCGGCGTGGCTCGTCTCGCGGCCCCTTCTCCCACGGCCTCGTCTCCCACGGCCTCGTCTCCCGCGGCCTCGTCTCCCGCGGCCTCGTCTCCCGCGGCCTCATCTCGGGCCGCGTCGTCTCTGGCGGCATCGTCTCCGGCTGCATCGGGGCGGCGGTCGCGGCGGCGAGTTCGGTGAGCCGTAGTACGGCCTCGTAGAGGAGGGCCAGACTCTCCCTGGTCTCCCACTGCTGCTGCTGGGCGGGCGTCGCCGCGGTCCCATCCGGGTTCTGCATGCCGGCTGAAGGGGGTTCCCTCACAAACCCGGCCCGTAGCGCGGTCGAGTTGCCTGCATTCTCCACCATATGTGGCAACCCGTTTCCCCGATTGTCAGATACCCGGTAGGAATTACACAGAAAGCAGGGGTTCAAGCCGCAGCCGGCGTTTATTTCCCGAGTGTAAATAGTCTGTATACTCGTGCTAGGGTCTCCGTGAGCCTCTAGCTCGCCGGCGTGGTGCGGAATCCCTCCGTGTCGCTTCGTCGTGGTGCGGACTCTCTCCGTGGCACTTCCTCGTGGTGCGGACTCTCTCCGTGGCCCTTCCTCGTGGTGCGGATTCTCTCCGTGGCACTTCCTCGTGGTGCGGACTCTCTCCGTGGCACTTCCTCGTGGTGCGGACTCTCTCCGTGGCACTTCCTCGTGGTGCGGACTCTCTCTGTGGCACTCCCTCGTGGTGCGCACTCTCTCCGTGGCACTTCCTCGTGGTGCGGACTCTCTCCGTGGCACTCCCTCGTGGTGCGGACTCTCTCCGTGGCACTTCCTGGTTCGCCCGGTCTGGTGCGCCTTTTAAACCCGGCTTCTGGTCCTTTCCCTTCCTCCGGCCAGGTGTCCCTGATTGCGCTGATTGGGGGGAGAGACGTGGTGCTCTCTGTCGCCGGCTGGAGGTTGGCGACGGTAAACCAGGTCTACTGGGTGTCCTCGGACCCACCCGGTCCGAGGTCCGGCGGCGGGATGCCACAACGTGCAGAGCAGTTTCTGAGGCCAAAGATTTTTTTGACATGCTGGAAAATGTCTACACTTTTTTCAATTCTTCTCTTGTGAACCACCACATTTTTGAAGAAACTCAAAAAAATCTAGGGTTGCAGCAAACTGAACTTGTCCAGTTATCCAACACACGCTGGGCATGTCAACTGCGTTCCGTGAACGCAGTACTTGCCAACTTCCCTGCCATCATTGACTGCCTCTCCACTATTAACACACCCCTTGCTGTGGGAGTGAAGGCAAAACTCTGTAAATTCTCTTCAATCTATTTGCTGTTTGTTTTCCAGTCTCTCCTCTCAGTTACAGAAGGTTTGCATAGATACCTGCAGAAGGAGACCATTGATCTTGCCCAAGCAGTGGCCTACAAAAATGCAGTGACTGATTCTCTTAAGGAGAAACGCAGCGATGCCACTGCTGCTGATCTGGATGCTCAGGCTATGGCCCTATGTGAGGCCAATGACATATCAGTGCCAGAGCCATCCTCTTTCCAGAAGAGGAAGGCAAAACGGATGGAAGACTTTGTTGTCGAGTCTTCTCGTGGGGCAGGTAGTGAGGTTAGTCATTCCTCAAGGTAAGAAGACCTAAAACAAAAATTATTCTTTCCTTATTTAGATAGAATGATTTCAGAAATTGATAAAAGGTTTTCTGATGTGAATGAAGAATTGCTGGAAGGAATTATGGCGTGCTGTCCAACGTCTAACAAATTCCTTTCTGAGGCAGATTTGACAGCACTGGCACTTCACTATCGCATTGACCTTAAGTCAGGAGAGGTGGTGATAGCCAGAAATTTTTTGAGGCGCAGAAGAGAGGGTGGTGGTGATGTTGGGAACATGCTTGCAGTATATAACCTGCTAGATGCAGAAATGTTCCCCTCTCTCAAGGCAACTATTCAGGCTGCAATAACCATACCAGTCAGCAGCTGCAGTTGCGAAAGGTCCTTCAGTGCTTTAAGACGTCTCCATACCTGGCTCAGAAGGACCATGGAGCAAAAGAGACTCCATCACCTAGCAGTGATGTCTGTTGAGAGTGATGTTCTGTTCTGTTGAGAAAATAGATCCTGAACGAGTGATTGATAGATTTGCCTCCTTGAAAGTGAGGCGACATAGTTTAGTGCTCCCAAAATAGTGGTCTGTCTCCAATAGTATTAGTCTAGTACAGGTTGTACTTGTTGATTTTTTGGTTGTATTTTTGTATGTTGATACAATATTCATTAAACAATATTTTTTTGAAATTCGCATTTTACTTTGTCTTCAATTTTTTTTATCCATTTTCCATATATACCATATATAGTGTACTTTGAAAACCAATGTGTTTCAGTAACTGTGTAAATACAAAGAAAATGGGGAAATATGGTCATTTCTGAGATTCTGTCGACCAATCAACGGACGTCGTTTTAGCTCGTTTTAGAAAGAAATTGAATATACCTCAAATTTGTTATTACAGTATTACCCTCCCTTCATCCAAACAGTCTTTTTTTCTTTCATCACTTTAGTGGCTCGGAACTGCATTATTTAGCTCACACTGCCATATTTTGGCTTAGACATGCAACAGCATAATAACTAAGAAAATAATGGTCACAGCATCTTGGACAGGACAAAAGAAAAATCATGGATAATATAATACTACATTTACAACAGTGTTGTCAATAACTCAGATAAAAAGATTAAGTTATAAACAATTTATTTAGAGACTAGCCAACATGTGTTTGATCCTTTCCTCTGGGATGAAATACTTATTGGTATTATGAGTTTAACTGAGGTTAAATTGTTACAAAACGTCTGTGCTTTTCTGACAATAAACAGGCAGACTGTTCAAAAATATACAATGTGTTGGATTGATAGATAAATAGATAGATTTATCCCCCACCAGATTCAATTTAGGATCTCAGGAAATCACATCTACGATATTCAAAATCCAAAATCCTTTATATACTTCAAATACCCCTGTGGCTTTCTTGGGGCTGAGCCCACCCACAAGTCAGAACCTAGAATCGCCCCTGGTTCAGAGGTCTTTTGCTTCAGAGATTAGACCAAAACTTTACCAAATAAAGTGAGTTGAAAGCGATCCTGATTCGGTCACCTTTACAAAAAACACTACAATTTACGTCACAATGCCAGTTACCTAAAGACAATGTAAACAGTAGTAAACTGGTTGTTCATTATTATATACCAGTAACCTAAAGACAATGTAAACAGTCAGACCGTAGTAAACCGTCGACCTACCTTTTCTTTTCTACCCTGGGTTAAAAATGCGTCCAGACGGTATACAGGTTTGAAAACATAATTGCATAGGGAGAAACGGAGGTTAAAGTGGGAAAGGTTTTAAAAACGAGGAAGGAAAGGCTCCTCGCTGCGACACAACGTTCAGATGAGGAAATGGATAGCATCAGATGATCCGCACTGGGGTCACGTGATTTCGGAGAAACTGAATGTTAGGCAGCACACTGTGTGCTGCCTAACACGCACACACACACACACACACACACACACACACACACACACACACACACACACACACACACACACACACACACACACACACGCACACACACACGCAATAGGATCACTGAGCCAACTTTAAAGTCAGTCTTAATAGAATATATATTATCTATATATTAGTACCATTTAATAATAGCCTGTGTGTATACTATCCGTATATTACTGCATGTCAACGCAGACCAACACGTGTTTAATAATGTCATTGCATATGCTTATTGCGTGTCGTTACATGAGTTAATCACACTATCAATAAGCTGTCATAACGTTATATCAGTCAGCTGTTATCCTGCTTTAAACCACCACACTAACAATAAGCTGTTATAACTTTATATCAGTCAGCTGTTATTCTGCTCTAAACCATCACACTAACAATAACCTGTTATAAATTTATATAAGGTTAGATCAATATTTAAATGTCCCATCACTAAACAAGGTCTGTAGCGTTCTGTAACAGTCATCAGTGTGTTGAAAAGCTGAGGTTGAAATGGCCACAGCTGTTGCAACAGGCTGACTTTATAATTATGTGTCCTATCAGGGGCGTAGGAATGAGTTTAACATTGGGGGGGACACATATCGGAAACCTGACAGATCCGTTAATGGTTTGAACAGAAATATGTCGCAATGTTTGTAAGTACTGCAGCTTGTTAGGTCCTTAGCAGCATTATTTTGGTTATTGGGTCATGGATTTGTACCATTTTATATGGCGCCAGCTATGTTTTCCAGATCTGTTTATTGCCTGTGGAGAGATACAGTAAAGCTCCAACTATCGTGCACTTAGTTATTGCAATATGTTATATTGTGTTTTGCATTTGAGTGCATCCCGTTTTGCAACTGATATATATTTATGTTTTTGTTTCAGTTTCACTCTTTGAATTTGAGTAAACCTTCCTAATCGGCACCACGCTTCTTTGAGTTATTCATCATCAATCAGTTTAGCTGAACTGGATAGTGGGATTGCTGCTCAGATCCACCCAGACCAGTACAGGAGTCGTTCACGAATCGTTCCCTCGTTCGTTCGTTCAGTCGAGTTTCCAGTAGCGGTGAATCGAATCATGCACGGTTCTCTGAGTCAGTCAGACTCAGCCCCTCGTTCGTTCGTTCCGTCGAGTTTCCGGTAGCGGTGAATCGAATCATGCACGGTTGTCAGACTCAGCTCCTTCCTCGTTCTCATCCTCAAACGTCCGCATTACAACTTTAACCAAACGCAGCGGGATGGGGGGTGTAGTTGATTATTGGATGTTTAACATATCAGCAAGATAATAGACTTGATTTAGCAATGATGGTGGGTGTCCGGGTGTTTTAGGCTCCCATAAACAGAACCCTGTGCAGCCCAAGACTAAATCTAGCTGCCAAAATTAACACCGCCTTCAAAACGAGAGCTGGTTAATTGTGAAAAATCTATTAAACTGTAATCAGAAAACGCGGTTATATGGTATAGACCCTAGAGTATCTGTGGTATAAAGGCTGGGACGAATTTCAAATTACAAATATGTAAATGTTAAAAGTATGGACCGTCGCGATTCCCATTGAAATGAATGGCGCGGTGACTTGTCATCACAATGACAGGTGGTAGGTTGTAAAAAATGAATTAAACTGTAATCAGACAATGTGGTTATATGCTATAGATCCTAGAGTATCTGTGGTATAAAGGCTGGGACGAATTTCAAATTACAAATATGTAAATTTTGAAAGTATGGACCATCACGATTCCCATTGAAAGGAATGGCGCGGTGACTTGTCTTCACAACGAGAGCTGGTAGGTTGTGAAAAATGAATTAAACTGTAATCAGACAACGCAGTCATATGCTATAGACCCTAGAGTATCTGGTATAAAGGCTGGGACGAATTTCAAATTACAAATATGTAAATTTTGAAAGTATGGACCATCGCGATTCCCATTGAAAGGAATGGCACGGTGACTAGTCTTCACAACGAGAGCTGGTAGCTTGTGAAAAATGAATTAAACTGTAATCAGACAACGCGGTTATATGCTATAGACCCTAGAGTATCCGTGGTATAAAGGCTTGGATGGATTTCGAATTATAAATATGTACAATTCATCCTTTAAATACGTCCATGCAATAGATGGCCAATTTGAATAATAGATAGCTCGCTCACTAAGCCCATTTTTTTTTCCCCAAGAAACCGGTTGATTTCTGTCTCATTGGCTAAAATTCAACGAGAGCATCCTAGACTCAGTCCTAGAACAGCATACGATTGGCTGTCTCTCGTGAGTCGTGACGTCTCTCAGTCGATCCCTCCACAACTCACACAGTGAGTGAACAAACTGTCAGCGAGAAAGCGACTAGTGGGTCTGGGAGGAGTCGAGTCTGAGAACGAACGAGACGAACAAGAGAGAGGAGCCAGTTCGGTACGTTCGTCTTAAAGATTTGTTGATTCGAACTGATTCGTACAGACACGTCATTAAGGAGCAGGTAGGGGTTAGACAGTACAGAGACAGGTCATTAAGGAGCAGGTAGGGGTTAGACAGTACAGAGACAGGTCATTAAGGAGCAGGTAGGGGTTAGACAGTAGACAGGTCATTAAGGAGCAGGTAGTTAGACAGTACAGAGACAGGTAGGGGTAAGACAGTACAGAGATAGGTCATTAAGGACCAGGTAGGGGTTAGACAGTAGGCAGGTCGTTAAGGGGCAGGTCGGGGTTAGACAGTAGGCAGGTCATTCCGCTACGTAGCTAAGATGGCTGCCATTGAGTGCGAAAAGTGTACATCAATCCACACTTCGTGGTTTGACCGTTTTGAGTACACCTTCCGGGTTCTTTCAGTAGACTTATTTTTGCCCTGATCATAATTGGAACACCCTACGTACTCAAACAAAGTATAGTAAGTACGGGAAGTGTGGATATCGGAACACACTACTGGACAGTAGGCAGGCTGGTCTGACCAGACCTGGACAGTAGGCAGGCTGGTCGGGGTCCTGATGGTCCAGTAGGAGGATCTGCTGCTGATTGGAGACTCCACTGTTGTGTGTGGGGTAATATCCTGGTTGTTGTATGTTAACCTGCTGTTGGTGAGTGGGTTAGAACTAACCCCGCCCACCTCCAGGCGCCGCTCAGACCACACCCCCCGGCCCGCTCACCGCCCTCAGCTGGACGTCTGCTACCGCCGTCGCTAAGGGCAACCAAAGGTTGATCGTCAGAGTCACCGCTCTTCTGTTTGGCACCAAGGGGGTGGAGCGAGCTCCCTGCCGACGTCAGGACCGCAGAGTCGCTCACCAGCCTCCGCTAGAGACTCAGGACTCACCTGTTCAGAGTTCACCTGGACTCTGCACCAGACACTAAAGACTCACCTGTTCAGAGTTCACCTGGACTCTGCACCAGAGACTAAAGACTCACCTGTTCAGAGTTCACCCGGACTCTGCACCAGAGACTAAAGACTCACCTGTTCAGAGTTCACCTGGACTCTGCAGTAGAGACTCAAGACTCACCTGTTCAGAGTTCACCTGGACTCTGCACCAGAGACTAAAGACTCACCTGTTCAGAGTTCACCTGGACTCTGCACCAGAGACTAAAGACTCACCTGTTCAGAGTTCACCTGGACTCTGCACCAGAGACTAAAGACTCACCTGTTCAGAGTTCACCTGGACTCTGCACCAGAGACTAAAGACTCACCTGTTCAGAGTTCACCTGGACTCTGCAGTAGAGACTCAAGACTCACCTGTTCAGAGTTCACCCGGACTCTGCACCAGACACTAAAGACTCACCTGTTCAGAGTTCACCCGGACTCTGCACCAGACACTAAAGACTCACCTGTTCAGAGTTCACCCGGACTCTGCACCAGACACTAAAGACTCACCTGTTCAGAGTTCACCCGGACTCTGCACCAGACACTAAAGACTCACCTGTTCAGAGTTCACCTGGACTCTGCACCAGACACTAAAGACTCACCTGTTCAGAGTTCACCCGGACTCTGCAGCAACATAACATGCAGAAACGATTCGGTAGCAACAAACACACACCCCTTTCCACCCCCCACCCCATAACCATAAGGGGTCAACCTACATACAGGGTGGTTCACTTATTAAGGTGAAATAAAAAAGGAAAAATAAAGCAAAAACCAAAACACACTGAAAGAAAGGAGCACAGCGGCAACATGTACATCCTTACACAGACTCGTGTGGAGTCGAGGTGCATGCCCCACTTCTGGAGTATCTTTCTGTCCTGCATCCTATATGACATCCTTTCATATGCAGCCACTTTTCCTAATTCAGTCACCCATTCCTGAACAGAAGGTTTGATTATCACCATTTTCTTTTTTTATTGAATTGATTACATTTATTTCAGACGCATCAATACAAATCAAACATGTCAAAAAAACTAAATGAAATGAGAAGCACGAAAAATCAATGAACAAAAACGATGTTGAAATTATTTGACAAATAAGAAAAATAAAAGCATATTACATATAATTGATATATTATTGATCGCTAGCATTAGGAATATAATGAATGAATATATAAAAAGCAAGTTAGCGTTCATTAAGCGTTAACCTAATCTTATTTTAACGTGATTAATACAAATTGACGCATTAACACACTTTTTATTTATTTTCTTCACTTTGATTTTGAAAGGTTTTGCCCACAGAATGTCAACATTCATATCACAAATAATTTTTGTATTTAGTTCCACTTACTTTACATTCAATTACACTTGCAGTAAGTGACAGCCTGTTGACAACTCCCAAATCTGTGGCGCTACTTATTTGAATTTAACTACCCTTGTAGTAAGCGTTGGTTTACACCTGCAGTAAGTGATAGCCTAATTACAATTCCCAAATCTGTGGTGTTCCGTAAGTTTCATAATCAACCCACACTGAGTGTCAATCAAACTCATAATGTGTCACTCCATTTGACAATCTCATTTTAATTAAATTGGAGTGGATTTAAAATATGA
Source organism: Pollachius pollachius (assembly GCF_949987615.1). Classification (NCBI taxonomy): domain Eukaryota; kingdom Metazoa; phylum Chordata; class Actinopteri; order Gadiformes; family Gadidae; genus Pollachius; species Pollachius pollachius. Next base: position 1,560,796 of record NC_136937.1, read on the forward strand.
TGAATATATTTTAAAAGTGCGACTAATCGCGAGTTAACTCACCAATACTATGTGATTAAAGCAATTAATGCTTTTAATCGTTGCCCAGCCCTAACATATACATGTGCGCCCGCATGCTCATATACGCGCTGTGTAAACCGGCACGGCGAGTGGAGAGGCAGGCTGTTTCAGGCCTGCTTCTCCACCTGCTCCTCAGGTGCTCTGCATCTAGCTCATTGGCACCGGCACCAATGCCCTCACTGGCGCCATCTGGTGGCAACGGGTGGTGACTGCCTCTACCACCTGCCCCCTGGGCTTCCAGGGGCGCTGTGCCGGAGCCGGGCTGCCACAGCGTGTGTATTGTTCTGTGTGTTAATATATATGTGTATGTTTTCACTCGTGCGTGCGTGCGTCCGTGCAGGCAGGCAGGCAGACTATAACTTACACAGAGACACTGAGGAATCCCTCCCAAACACCAAGAACCCAAACCCAGGGAGGAGGTCCTCCTCGGTGAAGGAGCACCAGAAGGTGTGGATGTGTGTCAGTGTGTCTGAGGACCCTCCTCCACCTGGGGACACTCTGTAGAAGGACAGAGAGCCAGCAGGCCGGTCCAGATACACTCCTACTCTGGTAGAGCCAGCGGGGGGGAGAAGTATGGCTGTCTCTCTACGGTTGTACCGGGCATAGTAACTTTTATAATGACAATGAAGACTCCAGGACTTTTTGTTCCATCCAAGATCGCTGTTATCACCCTGCCCTCTCCTTGTGATTCCTCTGTATGTCACTCCTATATAAGCACGTCGTTCCCACTCTACCTCCCAGTAACAGCGGCCAGTCAGAGCCTCTCTACCCAACACCTGGAGCTTGGGGTCAAATCTCTCTGGGTGATCCGGATACGACTGGTCCTCTCCTACCACCGTCACCTTCCTGTTGTCCTCAGACAGAGAGAGTCGTCTGTGGGCCGTGTTGGGGTCCAGGGTGAGTTCACAGGCATCTGAGGGAGAACCAGACATGATGAGCTGCTGAAAAATTCTATCCATCATCATCACTGTACTGTTCTCTTGCATTCTTCTTCTTCCTGTTTCACGTTCATCTACTCTACAAACATTAACATAGAAAGAATACATCTTACATAACTACTATAGTTGACTAGTGTGCTATAGCTTTAGAAATAGTAGTACATATATAACGTAAATGTAAATCCCATGTGTGTGAGTGGCTTTCACAGTCAAAACATTTAAGCCTAGAAAAATGTATAAACTGAACCTACCCCCCGTAATATTTACACTCTGGCTCCTCCGGAATATCTAATCTATAGTCAACATACTTTTCAAGATATTAGACTTTGAAAGGTTCCATTACACATCCATTGTAATCCACCTGTGTAAACAACAGACTGAACCAGCTGAGCTCGTATACAGGCTGGAAACTAACTGTTGGTACCATAGACCTGGTTCATACATGCTATACATAGACATGTACACATACGTACACACACCTACACAAACAAACTACACATACATGAACAGAACACCGCAACACATTCATAAACAGAAGTCCACATGTGAATGAGCAGACGTCACCTCCTGCTGGGTGGATGGACTTTCCATCTCAATAGTGAGTGTGTGTTGTGATGAATCAAACAGACACTTACACTTTTTAAGAGCTGGTTTCAGCCTGCACACTCCACCGTGCTCCACACTGGGGGGAATCAAAAGCAATTTTTATACTGCTGAATATACCCGTCTTATGCACGTCTTGTTCCCGGCATGATCCGCGCATTTACACGGCCCGAGGTAAATTGCCTGCTTGAGCTAGCACCCCAATTTACCCTCCCGGACCCTACACACATTGACGGTTTCATTCTGATGTAAATGAGTGTCCTCTCCGTACCTGAGAGTGTCCAGTCTCCAGCGTGGATCCTCCAGTCCAGCAGAGAGCAGCGCAGCTCCAGAGTCTCCTGGGTGATTGTAGCTCAGGTCCAGCTCTCTCAGATGGGAGGGGTTGGAGCTCAGAGCTGAGGCCAGAGAAGCACAGCCTTCCTGTGTGACCAGGCAGCCAGACAAGCTACACACACACACACACACACACACACACACACAAAAACTATAGCTGGAGGTAAATCTGTTCAATGTCCTCTGATGTAGAACTTGTGGTGTAACTGTTGAGTCAAACTGACCTAAGCGTTTCCAGTGTACAGTGTGGACTCCCCAGTCCAGCAGAGAGCAGCTTCACTCCTGAATCCTGCAGATCATTGGTACTGAGGTCCAGCTCTCTCAGACTAGAGGAGTTGGAGCTGAGAACTGAGGCCAGAGCTTTACAGCATCTCTCTGACAGATGACAGCGATTCAGCCTTTACACACAATATACAGAACACATTAGGAACTGCAATGACTGTTGTATTTGAAATTTGTTATTAAACATGTTTTGTAAGTTAAACTAAATGTCAGTACAGTAGATCTACAAAATATGACTTACTTAGAGGTCAAATAACTAAAACTCCTGAAAATGTCCCTAAAAACAGCCAGTTCTAAGAAGAATCTGATGTTAAACTTGACTAAACATGTCTAAAGTACAGTTTTACCACATGATTATGAGTAGAATAGAATTTAATAAAACTTAGACCATTATTAACAAACTGAATCCAACGTACACCTTTTACTGTCATGGCAACACAAATAGAGTGAGATGTAGGTCTTGTGTTTGATAAGTGGTAATGGTGCTGCGATGCACGCAGACTGCCAAGGTTAAGTTCAGTGCTGAGTTAAAGCGCAACTGTATTGCGGCACCCATGTGATCGCTCTATTGGGAAACACGACCCACTTAAGTTCCCATGAAGACACTCTGCTTAGATCAGAAAACTTAAATAGTGGTGTGTACTTTGTGTTCTAAGTTTCATTGAAATGTCACAGCAGCATTAGCGCTATTTAAGAGCATGTGAAGAAATGCACTATTCTGGATGACCCAGAGAAGAAAATGAATCCTATTTGGAGTATGTTATCCAATCAGCAGCCGGTTATTATTAGTAGCTATTTGATTGAGGAGGAGGATGAAGAGTTGGTTGGTGAGGAAAGAGATGTCGAGGCGCTGGCAGTAAAAACTGAAAATGACCCGTACGCAATCAAAACATTAACAACTTATTTAAAGTGAGTGAATCTGTTCACATGAATGCACAAAGATGGATGGTACGTGACCTAGGACATTTTCGCGTCTATTAAAGGGGTGTGACCACATTTGTTAAAGGGGTCCGACCAAATGAAAAAGTTAGGGGCAGCAGTAGAAAATGTGTCTTGAGCCCTGAGAGGACATATTCTACTTATTTATTTAGACCTGTTAACTTTCTGGAGGTAAATCTCTTCAATCCCTCTGATGTGGATCTTGTGGTGTAACTGTTTGACCATTGAGTCAAACTGACCTGAGAGTTTCCAGTGTACAGTGTGGACTCCCCAGTCCAGCAGAGAGCAGCTTCACTCCTGAATCCTGCAGATCATTGGTACTCAGGTCCAGCTCTCTCAGACTACAGGAGTTGGAGTTGAGAACTGAGGCCAGAGCGTCACAGCATGTCTCTGACAGATGACAGCCATTCATCCTTTACACACAATAAACACAACATGTTAGGAACTGTGATTAAAATAACTTGCATCTTTTACCTTCTCATAATGAAAGAATTGCATTAATCTTTTAATAAAAAAAGTTTACTTATATTTAAAACAAGGGATATTTGAATGTTAATTATCTATTGTAGTACAATGTTAAATCGTTTTGTAGTAGTGTTTTTTTTTAATCAATACTTTTATATTCTAGTATTATGTATATTGTGTTGTGTATTGTGATACATATAAGTGAACCTACAGAAATGCTTTTCTATGTTATAACTTTTATATTCTATTATCAGGTATATTATGTTGTCGATTGTAATAGTTATTATTAGTGAACTTACAGAGATGTTTCGGATATTGTTATGACTTATATTCTAGTATTATGTATAAAGTGTTGTGTGTATTGTAAATCATGCTGTGAGTGACCCTACAGAGATGTTTTGAATGTAACCATAACTTTTATATTCTACTATCAAGTAAATTGTGTTGTGTGTTGTCATACATAATTATGAGTGAACCTACAGAGATCTTTTGGAGGCTTTGATCACTGGCAGCAGCCTCAGAAGACCCTCCTCTGAAGCAGAGTATTTCTTCAGGTCAAACACATCCAGCTCCTCTTCTGATGACAGTAAGATGAAGGCCAGAGCAGAACACTGAGCAGGGGAGAGAGATTCTTTGGAGAGTCTTCCTAATGTCAGGTAGTATTGGATCTCCTCCACTAGAGAACTGTCATTCAGCTCATTCAGACAGTGGAGCAGATTGATGCTTCTCTCTGGAGAGAGATCTCCACCACATATCTTCTCCTTGATGTAAGACAATGTTTCATCATTGGTTTGTGAGCCCCTTCCTGTCTGTCCCAGCAGACCTCGCAGGACATTCTGATTGGTCTCCAGAGAGAGGCCCAGGAGGAAGCGGAGGAACAAGTCCAGGTGTCCGTTCTCACTCTGTAAGGCCTTGTCCACAGCACTCTGGTAGAAGAGGATGAGTTTATCTTTACCGGAGGTTGGCTGTTCTTCTGTGAGCAGATTGACCCCATTTTTGATAAAGGACCAGAAGACATAAAGGGCAGCCAGAAACTCCTGGATGCTCAGATGGACAAAGCAGAACACCTTGTCCTGGTACAGCCCACACTCCTCTTTAAAGATCTGGGTGAACACTCCTGAGCACACTGAGGCTGCTCTGATATCGATGTCACACTCTGCCAAGTCATCCTCGTAGAAGATCAGGTTGCCTTTTTCCAGCTGGTTAAAAGACAGTTTCCCCAGAGAAACAGTCATCTTCCTGCTCTCTGAACTGCAGTGTGGATCTGTTTCAGATCTCTCATGGTACTTCCTGTCCGCCTGTATGGACTGAACCCTCAGGAAGTGGCTGTACATCTGAGTCACTGTCTTGGGCATCTCTTCTCCTTTCTGGGATGTTTTGAAGAGGTCCTCCAGAACTGTAGCAGTGATCCAACAGAAGACTGGTATGTGACACATGATGTGGAGGCTTCGTGATTTCTTGACGTGGGAGATGATTGTGCTGGCCAGCGTCTCCTCTCTGAATCTCTTCCTGAAGTAGTCCTCCTTCTGTGGGTCGGTGAACCCTCTCACCTCTGTCACCTGGTCAATACACTCAGCAGGGATCTGATTGGCTGCCGCAGGGCGTGTGGTTATCCAGATACGAGCGGAGGGAAGCAGGACGCCCCTGATGAGGTTTGTCAGCAGCACGTCCACTGAGGTAGACTTTCTGACATCAGTCCAGATCTGGTTGTTCTGGAAGTCCAGAGGAAGCCGACACTCATCCAGACCATCCAAGATAAAGACAACTTGGAACCGGTGGAATCTGCAGATTCCTGCTTCTTTGGTCTCAATAAAGAAGTGATGAAGCAGTTCCACCAAGCTAAACTCTTTCCCTTTCAGTAAATTCAGCTCTCTGAAAGTGAGGAGAAATGTGAAGTGTATGTCCTGGTTGGTTTTGCCTTCAGCCCAGTCCAGAATGAACTTGCGTGTTAAGACGGTTTTACCGATGCCGGCCACTCCAGTTGTCATTATTGTCCTGATTGGTTGACCTTGTCCAGGTAAGGGTTTAAAGATGTCTTCACATCTGATTAGTGTTTCCTCCTTGGCTGGTTTCCTGGAAGATGTTTCAATCAGTCTGACCTCATGGTCCTTGTTGACCTCTCCACTGCCTCTCTCTGTGATGAAGAGCTCTGTGTAGAAGTCATTCAGATCGGTTCTCTGTCCTGCTTTAGCGATTCCCTCAAACACACACCTGAAGTTCTTCCTCAAATGAGACTTGAATTTTTGTTGGCAATCGACAGCATCAGATTCTAAAAGAGAAAACAACAAAAGACATTAGTGGAAAGTGACATCAGTTGAACCAGGTCAATATTTCCTATTCAATTATCAACTTTATGATATTTAGTGGCTTCATTACTTGTGGTCGGAGAAGCTGGTATTGACAAGAACTGCATGTTACAGATACAAAATGTTCAGGACTATTTTGATATTTTCACAGCAGTATGATTGGTCTAATGATAGTAATAATGATAGTGAATTTGGGCCGGGCGATTTGGACCAAAAGTCATATCTCGATATCTTCAAGCAGAATGTCGATATAAGATAAATATTGATATATGTTGACGCAATAACATAGTTGCCGTTGCCGCGCTCCAATTCGTCATTCTACACCGTTGGCACCGCTGTGCTTTCATTTCCAGCCTAGGTTAATTACTGTGGAGTTAGCGTTATTACTATACCTACCTACCGTTTGGATTTACCGTTACTATTCCTAACGTTCGGAACTGAATACAGTTTGATGGTTCAATAAACCGTGGACTAGACACTGCCTCCACCTTGTATTTCAGAACATTACAATATAATTTAGAATATCATGGCCAAAAGCTGTGTGCGCCTCCGGAATATTACGAATTGTAACGACTGCGTCGGGTTATTCGACGTCTCTGGTTCTTCCACTTCCTCCTCAATCTGAAGCACAGAATTGAATTGCGACATGGAGCGACAACCGCCGGAGCTCAGCCCCGCCGGAGCTGAGCCCCTGCGGGTGTCCGGCAGTCCAGAATCGTTTTGGGACAATTGCTGTATTGGCTTTATCTGAATAAAAAAAATAATTAATGGCGAGACCTTTTGCGTCGCTGCACGCATTTTTGAGCACTTTGTGCTGCTGCAAGTGATGGAAGAGGTTGGTCGTACTCGACCCTTTAGTTGCAACAGATTTGAAGCACTCTACAAAATACCTGATTCTGTAATTCGTCAGACACCTTGTATCCAAAACATTTCCAAACTATGGAGCCATTTGTCTTCTGCTTACATACAAGCTCCTCGGCGCCGCGTTTGCCGGAGTTTCGTGTTTCGTGCCGTAGGGGATTTAAAAAAGTGACGTGAGTGGAAGGAGGGTGGGGCCGGGGCAGAGCGGGAGAGAGATCAGCAGAGTTACGAAATAGTAGGCGCGGTTCCAAACTGCTGTTATTTGGATCCAATGTGCTGTACTTTCAACACAAATTAAATGTTGACGATAGCTAGTCTAGTTCCATATCTCGTTTGAAAAAATATCTATATATTTCAAATATCTATACATCTCCCAGCCCTGTAGTGAATCAGTGTCAAGTGACTTGTTATGCTGACATAACAAGATAGTGTTGCATCTCTTCAACTGAGTTATTCTGCTGTTGATCTGCAGGATAATGCTTAACATTCTTTAACCTAAAAACCCCACAATAACCCTAGATATCTGGATCAAACCATTGAACCTGATACCCCCACAATAACCCTACATGTCTGGATCAAACCATTTAACCTGATACCCCAACCATAACCCTACATATCTGGATCAAACCATTAAACCTGAAAGTCTATTTCTACTTTTTTCTATCTTTTTTCCGCATGAGTCTCCTCTTTTTCAAAATAAGAGTATATTCAGTTTCAAATAAAAGTTTCTTAATGCTCTGTTTTCAAAAAAGGGGTATTTTCTGTCTTCAAAATAGGAGTCCCTTACCGCCACACAGTGTGTCGGCCAGTTCCTCCTGGTTCATCTCCATCAGGCAGAGCTTTGTGATGTCAACCACTCCCTTTATGGCTCGCCTCCTCTGCTCCTCCTTCTTACCATCCACCTCCTCCTCCTCCTCCTCCCTCTGACTCTCTGAGCATTGTGGGTAATCTGGTAAGAGATCCCTCCAGAGCTTCTTCAGCTCCTTGTCTAGGAAAGCGTGTGCGTTCTCCTCAGCCCTCTGGAACAGAACAAGCATCAAGGAGAACTTTACTCTGAACTCACTGAGGATTCATGTCCCGCTGGTCTAAAGAGGGAAGCCTGGAGACTATAAGCACCACAAGAGATGCTTTCTAATGTTCATGTAGAGCTGAAGTAAAACGGACATTTACACACCATGATCAGCTCTGTTTGATGCTGCTGTACAGACTGAGCACTGGTAACCTTTGACCTCTCCTGGTGTCTGTGGAAAACACACACACACACACACAAACACAAACACACTGTGAAAATGAGCCTCCCGACTCACTCCCACTGTTAGGACGAAATGAAGTCTTTGAGTAGGCCACAAGAATTCAGCCAGCAACGTAGGTTTACATGGAAAAATAGTGATGATTTATTTACCGTGCTTGAAATAGTGAAACGACAAACCCAAACAAAAATACTTGCATAAACAAAACAAAATCAACCAGAGGGTTGTTCCTTAGCAAAGTTCAAAACGAGAGAATGCTATTACATGTACCAGCCTCACTCTGCCTCCCCCAACCCTTTTCTGAAAGCAGAAAATACCGGGCTTAAATAAATCCAACCAATTAACTAAATTGGTAGATACCAACTACCATAGGGGTTAACAGACCCATGTACAAGGCTACATTTATATTTAACATTGAAATGATCTTCGGACATAAATTTCATTACCCATCTCAACATTTCAAATGTGGATTATGAACTTCACTGTTGCAAAATGCAAAATACCATAATAATTAAACATAGTGCAAATAACATTCCCCCCCTTACAAACAGTCATCTTCCTGCATCCCAATCAGGCAATGAAGTGTTGCATTTTCAGGTGCTCGTGTTGCCCGGGGTTCAAAATTGTTTGGGGACCCAGGAAGTGACTGAGGGCTGGATTGTGTATGGATTAACGGCAGAGAATGAATCATGGAGCAGATCGGCTTTTACCGATTCGTTTTTTTAAATAAACAGTTGTGTTTTTTGTTTGTTTTGTGTGTATACTAAGTGTGCAATGTCAGATGAATGTGTACGCAATACTAAGTGTGCAATGTCAGAGTTTTGAAGTTAAGAGGCAAAAAAGGTTTAAGTGCCAGTAGTGCTGTCGGGGCGATTGAAACACTTGTTTCAAACGTCCCGCACGTCACCAGTTTGTTTAAAATAAATAACAGGATGTTCAACTATGTATCCCTAAACATGACTTAGGACAGGGAAATAAGTAAATGAAATGAAAATGTAGTCGTCCAACTGATATAAAAGAAGAAAGGTGAGTTTTAATCGAAATATGCATCTTGACAATTATGCACAGGACAAAAATATTTTTTACCTATTTATATTATGGGAAATTATCTGAAATTTTAGCAATGACGAGTACACTAGTATGTTGTCCGATAGGTTGCATAAAAACAAGAATAAGGTCAATAGTTTCTGTTTAAAATATGCTGTTTCATTCGTCCCGCATATGTGTTTCAAACGTCCCGACTAGGCGGGGCGTTTGAAACAAATGTCAATTTACGTTCAAAGTTAAAATACAGCGCGATCATCCAACATATGCATTAAATTACACCTGTAACTAAGAGAATACACATGTGAGTTGTTGATCACATGATGAAATTATTTGTATACGTAACGTCATCTTTGAAAAAGACGTTAAACTGAAAAGTTTTTCAATCGACCCGTCTCTCCCCTACCAGATATTGACATTTGTAGCCAAGGCCAGATATTTGTTGTACAAGAGGGTGATATTTTACCAACTTTGTTAAGTAAGCCTCCTCTAGACATGAATCAAACAGCATCCTTCTTCCAGAATGAACACATTTCTATTGTTCTCATCAATGATCGTAATATCAGGCCTGGTGGCATTTAAATTAGAGAACACATACGTTTCTGCAAAGCACCTGGCAAACATTTGTTGCCTAACAACACAATTTATATGCATTGACACTGTTGGAGAAAATAAGGATGTTAAACTCTCTGATATAATGTCCACAATCCTATCATGCCTGGATACATGAAGGCCTTTGTAAAAATGGCAGCCGTTTTATATGTGTGACATGGATTCAATTACTTGCTCTTGTCCATGATGTATACATAATGGTGAGCGAGGGTACCAGATTGACAGGTTTAACTTTGTTGGGAATACCTGAAGCCTCACTTTGACTGTGAAAATTTGTATGTCTTCATCAATAGAAGAATTGTGAAAAATTGCTTTGTGTTATGGAGTGGTCTGCACAAGGGATCCAGGCTAGCTTTCCTTGGAGTTTGAGTTTGAGTTTCAAGATCGTTTTCTGAAGCAATATACATCCGGCTGAATTTATGGTAGTTTGGTGGAATTCTCACATTAAATGTCCTTTTAATAAACTATCTGTACACTTCCAAAGTTATCAATGCCTTGTTTTATAAGTCAAGACCCTCATTATACTACCAAAGAAGTGTCGGGCTACTTCAAGCCTTGTAACCCTAAACCAACTTGACTTGACTGTGTAAAAACAATCATCCCCTTGGGGACATTAAAGAACCTAACTAACTAACTAAGTGGTTTAATATAGAGATTTATTTTTTACCATGAGGGATGCCCTTAGCATTCCAACGTATAGCATTTTGGTAGATTAAAACAGCCAACTTAAGAATGCGTCTTGTAGGCTTTTTTTGCTCCCCAACGAACGTTCAAACTCTTTGGGCCCTATCTTGAATCCGGCGCAATTGACTTAATCACTGGCGCATGTGTCGTTGCTAGTTTGCAACTGGCGCAGAGCGTTTTTTTCCCTCCTGCGCCACGCGTCGGTAAATTAGGGAATGATCTTGCGCCCCAAGGGGCGGTTCGGCGAAAGGAGGAGGCGTGTTCTGGCGCAAACGTTCCCTGGTGCTATTTTGCAGTTTCAGAAACCACTTGCGCCACAAACCAGGAAATACCTGGTTTAAAGTCAGTGGCGCGTTGTTCAGATACTATTTTAAGGGCGCATGCATAATGTTGCTTGTGCACCTCGCGCATACACTTTGCTTCTCTCATCTACCTAGCAACACATTCTTGGTAAATTATTTGGGAAAGAACAGCTGATACAGCGGTAATAAGTTGTACTTTTAAATCAATGCATCTGCAAACACCGTAGAGCAAACACATATTTTCTTGACACAGATATCGTGTACATGCCCATAACTTTTAGGATTGATGAGTATTTGATCGTGAGAAAACATTGTTTTACCGCGAGTGAGTGTTAAAAAGAATGAATGAATGAATGCGGGCGTGCGTGTGTGTATGTGTAAAAGAATTCATGAATGCGGGCGCTCGTGTGTGCGTCCATCTGTTTAAACACACGCAAACTAAACACGTAACGCATAATACAGTCCATGGCAATGTATATTAACGGGGGGACACATGCATATTAGGAACACATGTCAATAACGATAAGGCATACAATACTGATAAGAAACAATGTTTATAATGTATTGCGTATATCATTAAATAGAACCACAGTTACCGCATATCATATGTTATATCAAGTTTTCTTTGCCGAAATTTATTTGGGGACTCAGTATTTCTGAAGTTGTGGAATTAAACCTTATTCCATGTGTGAATTAGGCCATATTATTTGGCCATAAACTGAGCCATTTGAAGTTTGAAATTCATGTGCAACTGTCTCATCGGAGACTGCAGACGCGCTGTCAAAATATCAACTTGTTAGATTCAAATGCGCTCATGGCTCTTAAAGGGGATGGAAGCTGGCACTTTCATTGGTTTATTGCACATTACGCCCAAACCACACCTACGGGTAATTAGGCTACTTCAGACCAACCCTTTTTAGATTTGCGCTGGGCGCAAGAGTCATTTTTTGCGCTGGTAAAATAGCGACATCGCCATAGAACCAGCCACAAAGCTACTTGCGCTTGGCGCTTCTCACTTGCGTTTCAGACCATTAAAATAGGGCCCTGCATCATACTTAACATATCCCAGATCCATTTTACACCGGATTTCCCCTTTAAGTGTCGAGGTTCACTGTCTACCTTTCACCTTCCCAACGTGAACAACCTCTTTTGAGTCCAAACGCTTTGCCACAGTATAGGCAGACATTGGCCCACGCACAAAGAAGGCGGGTCCTAGGGGCTGAGCTTTCTGGACAGAACGGGTTCCTATTGGAGGAAATTAAACTAGCTCTCATTCTTGCTCAGAAACAGCTTCCTCCTGGGGGCAATTGATCATTGATTATATTCTGATTAATGATCGGCGGGCTGGATCGAGATGAACCGCGGACCGCCAATTGATCAGCCCTGATGTATTGGCTGAATCCCCACCCTTTCTTAGAAGGTTGGTGATTTCCATCTTTCAAGTCAATTGAAAAAAAAGTTGAAAAACAAGAACCAGGATTTATGGACGTTTGATAGAAGCTGTATCTGTATGATCTCTGATAAATCCTCACCTCTTCTCAATAGACTGATTTCCATCTTTAAACCAAACAGGTTGTTCCATAGACCGGTCACTCTTCATGGAGACACAGCTGGGTCCAGGGGAGTCTGCTCTCTCCTGCTGGACTCTTTTAAAGAAACAAGAACCAGGATTTATGGATGTTTGATAGAAGCTGTATCTGTATGATCTCTGATAATTCCTCACCTCTTCTCAATAGACTGATTTCCATCTTTAAACCCAACAGGTTGTTCCATAGAGTGGTCACTCTTCATGGAGACACAGCTGGGTCCAGGGGAGTCGGCTCTCTGCTGCTCCTCTCCTGAACCCCCCTCCTCTCTCTCCTCATCCATAGTAGACTGATACCTGGACACAAACACAACTCCATATAGGTTCTGTGGATTCTGTTTGAGTACTGAACAGGAAATTACTGCAGTGAAGACTTCCTATCCTTCTCCTGTCTGATATACACACTCTATCGCTCTCTATGTCTAGATCCACCCTCACTCTCTATCGGTTCAAAATCACAAATATAAATCATGTTCAATATTTGTGATCCGATGTCCTGTAGTGTGTGTGGAGGTGGAGTCTGTCTGTCTGTCTGTCTGCGAGCTATCTATCTGCGTGCCGTCAATCTGTCTGGTATTTGTCTGTCTGTCTGCGAGCTGTCTGTCTGCCTGTCCCTATTTCATTGCACTGTGGATCTTATTTTTGCTATTTTAATGTCTGAATCATTTCTCCAGTGGAACAAAGCTCTGTCACTTTACTGAACCACAGATTCCATATAAATCATTTTTTTGGGCTACACCTGTGGGTAGGCTATAGCCATTACCAACCCCACCCACACTCCTGCTATATTGCTTAAATAAAAGATAAGCCCATTTCTGTGCTGTTTTGTTTTCTTCTAGAATTATAAGAAGATTTCCCTATGAGCCTGTTTTATTATTAAGCAGATTCAGCCCACTGTTATGAGCAATAGGAGGCTGGTTAGATTAGGAAAAAAACACGACCACATCAGCATTTGTTGTAATATAGTTTTTTTCAAATCAAAAGGAACATTAAATGTAGGCTACAAGAAGCGTAATTTTATCATGGACAAAAATCATGTGCACATCACATGAACAACATATGCATAATCACCAATAATCAAGTGAATAACAGTTAACTATCAAACCAATCACGAAACAGATCGCGCGCGTGGCCTAATTAGGCCTATATATTTTGTCTTTGAAATGCAACGGTCTTTTCGTGGAGACTACGCTCAGAGCAGCTGGAACTGAACCACAGCAAAAGGAGAACGGGCTATGAAAAAAAATGAGTGAGAGACCTTCGCTGGGTGGCCCGCTGCCAGAGTAGTGACGTCTGGACATTGTGAGGGCAATTTCAACCGGTTCCTGTCACCGCGAGGGTTTCATGGCCTCATTAGAGATAACGTGATGGCAGAGCAGGCACATAGGTAAACTGCTGTTTATCATTATTATATACCAGCAGTGTTGGGAATGTTACTTTAAAAAAGTAATTAGTTATAGACTATAACTAATTACTGAGTAACTATAACTTATAGTTACTCAGTACTTGTTCCAAAAACCAACTGCGTTAGTAACTGAATTACTCTATATTAAAGTAACTAGTTACTTTTACTAGTTTTTCTGAACAGTTTTCACTTGGCCTTAATGTGTTAAATGGTTGAACTGCCCATTCAAGGCCCTGATATACTTCCAACTGAATTTTAATTTGCTTAGTTGCAAAGGCTGTGGAACATCTGCCGAATACTGGCTTGTGTGTAAAAACACTGGCTCCGATAGGCTACCATGAAACATGACTCTGCTTTAGCCAATCATAATCGCTTATCTCGTTGTTAACCCACCCGGTCTCCTCACTAGCAGTTTGTGTTTGGAGTCAGGGGTTCGTTCGGATGACGCAGTTTATTCAATCAATTCATAGTAGCGGTAACGTCGTTGTAACGACAGAAACAGTAATTAGTTAGATTATCCCGTTACTGAAAAAATGACGGCGTTAGGTAATTTATAGTTATTACAAACATTGTATACCAGTAACCTAAAGACAATATAAACGGTAGTAAACTGTCGGCCTACCTTTTCTGTTCTAATCAGGGTTAAAAATGCGTCCAGACGGTATACAGGTTTGAAAATGTAAATGCATTGGGAGAAACGGAGATGGTTAAAGTGTTTATAAAACAAGTTAATCAGGTGAAAGGTTTTAAAAGCGAGGAAGGAAAGGCTCCTCCGCTGCGACAGATGAGGCGTTCAGATGAGGAAATGGATACCGCCGGAGAGAGGCTGCCTCCTAAGTGCTTTGAGACGGAGGAGGGGCCGCGCAGGCATCCGCTGCTCGTTGTGAAGAGGTAATAGCGATACGTGCTTTCTCCTCAAAAAGTCGCCAAAAGTCACCAATTACAGCAGAAAAAGGAGCTAGATTTGTCGCTTGTCGCTGTTGAAAAAAGGTCGTCAAAGGGGTCTGAAAAGTCGCTGAATATAGCAACAAAATCGCTAAATTGGCAACACTGGCAGCACACACACACACACACACACACACACACACACACACACACACACACACACACACACACACACACACACACACCACACATACACACACTGCTCCTTAATGACCTGTCTCTGTACTGTCTAACCCCTATGTGTCTCTCTCTCCTTCTCCCTCTCTCTTGAGTCTCTCTGGAAGTTTATTTGGTTTTATTACTGTGACGGACAGTGCTGTTAGTATGGAAGAAATTAATGACTATATTCTAAGGCAAACCTTGATTATAATAAGGCCTATATATCTAATGGTAAAAAGCATCTAAAAACGTCTCCGGACTCTTATCTAGGACTTGGCACATCGTCAGGGAGTCTGGGGTCTGAGATAGAGGCCAACACGTCACCAGAGGCTATGGGGTCAATGCGTGCTGACGTCAGCCCGGTGTTTTAGATTAGTGTTGCCAGCCACTCGCTTAAAGAAATTTATGACTGATCGGCCATGGGTGACCGTGGGCGGACACCTCAAACAAGAAACAACCTTGTATGTGAGGATAAAAAAGAGGCCGGGATCGGTTGCCCGGCAGTGCTTTGCAAACTACTCGGCTTTGTTGTTGCCTTTGTAACGATAAAGTCTTTTTGTCATACTTGCTCCGGACCCCTCGATTTCTTTTGCTCTCTTAATTAGTTGAAGTGATAGAACGCGGTTATTTTCTACCACATTAGCCAGGGCCGCCGCTCCCTATACGCAGAGTACGCAGAGTGCGTGGTACCTGGGGGGGCACCAAAAATTAAGGATAAAAAAAAAAGAATTACATAATTGAATTGCAAAAATATATTAATTAGTTATGAAGAGGCCCCTAGCCTGCCTGTGGTCCCCCAGTAGCTAGAAATGGAGTAAGGTGTGGGGGTTATCTCAGCCATGGTTGAGATGTAATTGGGGTGAAAGGAACTTTGGCTTTGACTCTCAGAAATACATCATGGAGGAGAAAGGGATTGTTGCCCGCCGGAGCCCCTGCCGCGAGGCACCACCCCAACGGGGGACCACCACCGCCGCCGCAGAGTGGTGGTGCCTCGGCAGCGGGCAGCGGGGCTCCTGTGGGAGACAATCGTGATCCACAATCACGGGCAAGAATCTGTATCTCCTTCAGGTTCAGTCTACTTCAGATTGATGTGGACGTGGAAGAACCAGAGACGACGGAGAACCCGACTTGAGATTCATAATATCGTCTGGAGGCGCACACAGATTCTGGCCGTGATAATATATATAATATGATATACATATCTATGTATAATATGATATTATTTAGATATAGAGCTCCAAGATTCCAGGCGGGAGTTTTGCGATACATCCACTGTAAACACGGAGCATTGCGATACATCCACTGTAAACAGAGCGCATGGTACCGTGGCCGCAAGCTGCTCAGGGCCACACCCCCACCCTCCTCCTTGACCCGCCTCTAAAGCTCATTATGTGGCAGGCTTGCAGAGGCTGAAATTCTGCACCAAGGCTGAATTTCTTCAACATCTTCAAATACTGTATTAAGGGCCCACTGACACTTATATATAAGCATCCATAAAGTGGAGCATGCTATGGGACCTTTAACGAGCACTCCAACAATGGCTAGATGGAGTACTGTTATTAATAATGTGATTTAAGGAGGTGGAAAACCTAATAACTAATCAATACTGCATCGAAATGCGTCTATCCTGATCTTTACATTTTCGGTTCAATAACCTTTGAGGACGTTTGGATGACCAGTAGGCCACTGGTGTGTGGTTCCTCTACTCTATACTGACACCTACTGGTGCAGTTGAACATCACATTGAGTGGTAGGCTGATGAGTGCATGGTGGGGATAACGACCACACACACATGAATTCAATCAAGCACTATTAATTCCCTCACTTTGAATTGAGCTAAAGTGGTTGAATGAACAATAATTCAAACCATTATAAAAATATATTTGAGACCTGGATGTGGCGGTGTAGCTTATTTCCATAGAGCTTCAGATTCTCAATGAGAGAGAAGCTGTATCTGTTTTCACCTGTTTATGAAACAAACACATGTCTGAACACAGGGAATACTGCATCTTGTTCTGAATCCAAGTTATTTTAAGGACAGTATTTAATAAGACTGTATTGGACAAACAGTCTATACTGTATGGGTGATAGACAAAAATACGTTAGTTGCTTCCGACAAAATGTAATGCTGCTGAAGTGCTCTTGTGCCAGGCATCAAACCTTAGACCTCCGCTAGCTGTTTATTGCCTTTGTTAACATGCATTATTAGAAAATAAATAGTTTTTAAGGGTTTTTAAATCCCAGCCAAAAGGTTGTGCATTCAAAACCCCAATGTCTATATGTCTTACTGTGGTCATGCTTGAGCAAGATCCTCAACCCGTTTCTACCCATTAATCATATGCACCCAAACCACCATGGGACAGCTTGATCTAGTAATAATGTGTGTGTGAGTGGACATGCCACACACATACACAGCATGGAACCCACACCCATGAAGTGGTTTTGGATGCAGGGGTACTTTTGTTTTCTGAATGGGAATAGGTGCAGTTTATTCAAATGAGTATATCTTTATCGTTGGACGCATGGAGACACTCTCACATACACACACAACCCGGGCAGAGTACTGGCAAAATGTTTTAATTGGTTCAATATAGAGTGTTGTCTCAGTGCAGGGGCCAAACAACAACAACATCAAGCAATTATGTGTTCAGTTTATGTACAGAGTGAACGTTGTCGAGTCGAAGCACAGGAAACACGACCGAAAAAAAGGGTTTCCAAGGAAATAAAAACAAACGACATTTGACCTCAGTGAGAGGGGCGTGGTCCGCATCGAAGGTAAATGATACCTACAGTTTCTCTAAACAGCAGCGACAGGAACAAGAACACAAAGCCAATAGTCCAAAACACAAAAGACACCAACGATTGAAATCCCAAACAGAATCGATAACAAACATCGACCGTTGTTAATTCTTCATTTCAAAATTGACCACAAAAAGAAAAGCCACTTAACAAAACATACTGGTTTATATTTTTTTATATTTATATATCTAAAGTGCATTATGGTACAAAAATATAGAAGGTCAGCAGCACCTTGATACAATTTACAAAATAAATACACAATTCAGACGAAAATAAATTACCGCAAATCATTTTAAACTGGTATAGTCAAAACAAAAAGTAAAAATGCAAGGATTCACAAAGATTCAAATCTGTTGTCTCACAGATCATCAAATAATGTTTAATCATATTTTTATTCAATATATTGTCATCATTGTCACTATCCCGCTGTATTTAGAATATATACAGACAATAAATATGTTCCTATTACTTTCCTAAACAATCACAATTACAGAAGACTGTAACATGAGTTTATAGGTGTCAACGTTAACGATCTGCACGATTCTGGAAGGAAAGAAGAGAGAAAAGTGTTCAGTTAGTTTATTATTTTATTCAT
The DNA here is from genome assembly GCF_949987615.1 of Pollachius pollachius. Taxonomy (NCBI): domain Eukaryota; kingdom Metazoa; phylum Chordata; class Actinopteri; order Gadiformes; family Gadidae; genus Pollachius; species Pollachius pollachius. Next base: position 1,578,963 of record NC_136937.1, read on the forward strand.
TTTCTTGTGTTTGGCAGAAATATGACTCAAATGAACACTCCAGTGAGATAGTCTCAAAGTCAAAGCCAAGGGAGAACTTCCCACATTTATTCAGGCTTAAGTGTTTGCTTAAATTTTGTCAGTGTGTGTCTGTTTGCGTGTGTGCGCATGTGTGTGCCTTTGTTTTATGTGGGTTGACCCCATATCCCGAACATTTTATGAGTTAGTCGCTGAGTCAGATGTGGGCCATTTGCACAGGTGTTTGTAATCACATCAAAGAGAGACACCTCTCTACGCACACAGGCCACGGCTCAACATCAAACGCCCTGAATTTATCTGAATGGAAACAGGAGCCAGCAGGCGATGGGAAATGTGTGTGAGTGTGTGCCTTGAATCTGTTTATGTGTCTAAGCGAGTTGCTAGTTTACAGAGTGTGTGTGTGTGTGTGTGTGTGTGTGTGTGTGTGTGTGTGTGCCTTTGAGAGACTTTGTGAGGGAATGGTGGGAGTTTGTGTGTGTGTGCGTGTGTGTGCCTTTGAGAGACTTTGTGAGGGAATGGTGGGAGTTTGTGTGTGTGTGTGTGCGTGTGTGAGCCGGTGTGTGTGCGTGCATGTGTGCGTGCATGTGTGCATGCATGTGTGGGTGCATGTGTGTGTACGTGTATGTGTGAGCGCATGTGCGCGCGCATGTGTACCTGTGTTCGTGCACGTTTGTGTGTGCGTGAATGCGCGCGCACGTGTGAGCGCCGAAGCTGTCACGGTCGCGCCAGGGGTCTCACCTTTGTCAGAAGCTGACGGTGTTATCTCTGGGTGGGAGTGGGGTGGTGGGGGTGGTGGGTGGGATGGGTGGGATGGGTGGGATGGGTGGGATGGGTGGGATGGGTGGGGGGGGGGGGGGGGGGGTGGGGGGGGGGGAGTGCGGCCCTAGTGGCGCGCCCTCGGTAGACCCCACACAGGCGTCCGCCCCAGGTGGTGTCCGCTCCCGGCCTCGTCCCGGCCCAGCCACCGCAGCGAGCGCGCCCGCCTCTTCCTCTTCTCGCCCTCGCGCCTCTTCCCCGACCGTCCCTTCTTCTTCTTCTTGCCCGTGGCGCTGCGCTCTTTGTACGCCTGCGACTTGTTGGTCTCCTGGGGCAGGTTGGTGCCCCCGCCCAGCTCCTCCTCCTCCTGTTCCAGCCGGAAGCTGATGGGGAGGTTCTTGGTGCCCCCGGGGGGCTTGGAGTGCAGCGTGCTCCCGGTGGTGCTCAGGTTGATGGCGGTGGCCAGGCCCGGCAGTGCCGCCGCGACTCCTCCTCCGCCTCCGACTCCGCCTCCGACTCCGCCCACGCCCAGGCCAACGGACACGGCACTGCCTACGCCCACAACGCCGCCGCCAGCTGCAGCACCGCCGCCGCCGCCGCTAATGCTACTGCTGCTACCGCCGCCGCCGCCGCCGCCGCCGCCGCCGCCGGTCAGGGCGGGCCGCAGAGGCAGCTCGCGGATGGCGGCCGTGTGCACTTCGTGCAGAAGCTCCTGCAGCCACATGCGCCGCTTGAAGTCCTGTAGCGTGCGGCCTTTGTCGTGCATGAGCTGAGCGTGAGTCACTGAGCGCCTCCTGTGAGAGAAAACACAGAAAGGGGCGGGGGTCGAAATGTTAGGGCGTTTAGAGGGAAGAATCCATGCGTCCGATATTTCCTGCTACAATCACTTTTCAAGACGTTTGAACCGCCGTTTTTGCAACGGTTAAAATGCTGTTGAACATACAGAAGCAGTTCTGTTAACTGGCCAGTAGAGGGCAGTGTAAAACAAGCAGAGGAGTGCGCCGTTTCACACGCTCCCCACACGCTTGCTCCCGAGGCCAAAGCGGGCGTCACAATTGACTTGAAGCACAAAATCAATGCAGGCTTTATGTCTTCCTTTTGTTGTTGTTATGGCATCCGAGACATGGCGATGTCTTCCTGTTTCGACGATTACAGTAATAGTATCCTGGCGACCGCCCGCAGTCCTCTCGTCTTCCCTTCCACCCTGTCACTCCCGGTTGTCGTTGACAACACTGCTCTCATTGTGCACTAGTCCCGTTTTTTCTCCCTCTCTGCCTTATTTTAAAATATTTTTCTGCTCCTGGATCCATGCAATGAACTCATGGGCTATCATCATAACATGATTAATAGAGCCAGGGGACTGAAGCCTTTTCCAGGCTTGTTAAAGTGATACACGAGAGCCTACCTTGCCAAAGGGGTTCAGATGAGTTTTCCCTCTCTTTTCGGAAAAATGGCCACCCCCATCCCCATCAACCCCCCACCCCCCCCATTAACTATGACTGACTATCACTGGGGCGTTTGTGTAGTAGACTACAGTGGGGGGGAGCGGCCCTTATATCCTAAGGGCTGTCAGTTTTCATTAAAATCCACTAACGCCCGCTCATTCCTCGCGGCGAGAGAGTTACCGTAGGTGTTAAGTTTTTGATATTTTTTTTGCGCCCGCCGCCAAGTACTTGTGTGTTCCCACAGCGAACGAAGACGACTTTGGTAGCGCCTGCCACTTACTCTTGACTTTTCTATTTGACTTTCTTTTCCTCTTCCTAAAACAAAAACAAACGAACGCCGCCATACATTTCGCCCCCACTCCACCACCATCTCGTCTTCCCCCGTCAGTCCTGTGGTGTTTACAAAGGAGGACTTCAGGGAAGACCTTCGGAGTACTGCCGGCTGTGTCAGGACCTCAACAGAGAGGACCACTACTCCTCGATTTGACTGCGCCTGCCAGCATTCACCTGTGACCTGTTATCTTTTCAGGTGCTGTGTGTGTGTGTGTGTGTGACAGAACGCCAACAGTGCTTCTCATGCCTCACTCTTTGCTTTGCCCCGGTGTCCCATTACCCCGGCCCCAAATTCTAACGAAAACACGAGAGAGAGAGGCCGAGAGCGAGCGAAGGGGAGAGAAAAGAACAATGTGTGGAGGTCGGTTGGTAGCTCCACTGCGTGGGAACGGCGGAGATAGCACTGGGCTCGGTGGCATTAGCGCCGGACTGCAGCGCTATCTCAGGTGTCTTGAACACATAAACCGAGCAAAGCCTCGACGAAGGCCTTGTGTGTGCGCGTGATGAGCTAGCTAGCTAGCTAATGTGGGGCAGGACGGGCTAACCAAACAAACGCTCGCACACAAACAAACCGATCTTAGTGTCTGCGCGCTTTGATCTCGAGGGGCGGTGTGGTGAAATCTTCTGGCGGGGATTTCGGGGTATTGGATGATTTTTGTCAAGCCATCGCAGTGAAATAAACTGTCAGCACGAATACAATGGGCTGTGAACTGAACACAAACTCCAGGCCCAGGTTTTTTCATCCCAAACAAGGTTACACAAGGTTACACAATCCACCATTCCATAATGAGTTCCTCCAAAATACAGTAGTCCACAGCCATAAGTTAGAGGGTAGTTGTTTGTAATGCATTCGCATATTTCCCATAAGCCCCAAGGAAGAAAAATCATAATCATCAGGAACACAGTCAGAACATGGCGCCGCAGATTCATTCTTTCTTCATCAGAACTCTTCCTTCTGGGAAACCTCGGCCACGTCGAGAAACACACCGGCAACGACTATTACCCGGAGAGACCTACGTTTTGGCTCATGGGGCGAACCCACGGCCCCAACCGACCCCCTGGTCCTCTACAGCTGGGTGGGATTCTATCTTTTTCCTTCGTCTGCCAGCTGATTGAAGCTCTGGCTCAGAGCGGTGGCCCGCAGTCAAACCAAACATCAGCCCCTCGCTCCCTACGGCTCGGTGGCCCGTCGCCAGAATATATTGATTGCTCAGATTTCTCCATGGCATTCCCGTGCCTTTAGGGCGGGGGGGGGGGGGGGGGGGGCCTTTGATGTGTGGTTGGAGGACAGGAAGGACATACTTGGCTTTGATACGCTATCGTTGGAGTTTCTCAGCACGGCAATGCAACACACTGGAGTCTTTGTGTGTTAATGCGTGAGTGTGACTCGTTGCTTATTAATATACAGGGCTTAGCTTCTGCCATTATGATATTGATAGCGACGCGCGGAGCGAGTGACTCGACCGGAGCGGGCCGGAGGGATTAGGTGATTCCCGGCACGGCGGGATCAGGTGGCGCGCTCTGGTCTCGAGTTTTCCGTCATTACCGAGTGAGTTGGTGAAGAGCACTATAAAGCCTTCTTCTTCTTCTTCGTCTTCTTCTTCTTCGACTGCTGCCGGTTAGTCACACACACACACACACACACACACACACATTAATACACACACACTTACACAGGCACACACGCACACACACATTAATACACACACACTTACACAGGCACGCACACACACAGACACACACACACACACACACACACACACATTAACTCACACACACTTACACAGACGCACTCACACACTCACACACATTAACACACACACACACACACACATTAACACACACACACTTACACAGACGCACTCACACACAACTGTTTTTCTTTCTCCTCGGGTGGCATATGCTCTGGGCTTCGCAATCCCATTAAGGGAACATCACACAACGCGTTTCCCCTGACACAAGCATAACAGCTCCAACACGCTGCCCCTCTCCCCAGCCTCTAAACCCCCCCATACCTAGACCCCCCCATTGGCTAATGGGCTGCCCCGAGTCGTCTTCGAATAAACACACCTTACCGCGGGTGACATGGGCCAAGGCATGGTTTTAATAACTTTAAGTACCCCCCCCCCCCCCCTCTCTCTCTCACCCCCCTCCCTCCCTCTCTCTTCATCTTTCCCTCTCTCTCCCCCCTATCGCCCCCTCTCTCTCCCCCTCCATTTCCTTCTCTCTCCCCCTCCATCCCCCCCTCCCTCCCTCTCTCCCTCCATCACTCTCTCCCCCCCTCTCTCTCTCTCCGCCTTTCTCTTTCCCTCTCTCTCCCCCTCCACCTCTCCCTCCATCTCTCTCTCTCTCTCTCTCTCTCTCTCTCTCTCTCTCTCTCTCCCTCTCTCTCTCTCTCTCTCCCTCCCTCCCTACCTCTCACTAACTAGGTTTACACTGGCTTTGACCTAATGCCTTTCAGATGTAAAAGCGTGCTTAAGCATCATTTAGTGGGTCGAAAAAAATGTAGCAGAGAGCGTCTAGGGGGATGGAAGGGCTCCCGGTATGAGATATTAACAGAAGGAACGGGGAGGAGGAGAAGAGAAGGGAGGGGAGGAATCACAGAGAGCTTCAAGGTTAATGTCTCGCGTTGGCCCGGTATCGACTTCACCCGTCTGCCTCCCAACCACACCCACCCTCCCACCAACCCCTCGCTTTATTAAAACCTGATTCACCCGGCGTACTCAGACAGCAGCTCAGACGCACCAAAACAAAAGAAGGAGAAGAATGGCAACGAAAAACGGAAACATACTAAAAAGATTGCCGGGCGGCAACGCAAAAGTGTGTGTGTTTGTCTTTATCGGTGCATCTGTATATCTGTGTAGGTGTGTGTCTCTGTGTGCCTGTGTGTGTGTCTTTGAGTGTGTGTTTGGGTAGGTGGAGGGGGTGGAGAATATAAAATCTCATGATGCGTGTTTTGCACCCTCAGGAGATGAAGGAAGGTTGACTCTGCTCGGCATAATATACTGGAGCTGGGGCTATTGGTTGTGTTTGGTCCGGAGCCTAGCCATACATCAGCAATAGGCCTCATCCCCCCCCCCCCCTCCCAACCCCACACACACCAGACAAACAAGAGCAGGTAGAAGAGGCCCACACTAGTCGAGCGCAGAAGAAAAAATCGAAACTCCTCAGCTATTACCGACCAAGGTGGAAGAAGAGGGCATCAAACAAAGACTTTTCTGTGTGTGTTCCTCTACTCTCCCCCCCTCACCCCCCTCACCCCTGGCCCGCTCGGGAGCGAGTCGATGATGGGGGGCTGGGGGTAATGGCGGGGGGGAAGGAAACATCTCGTCTCCAGTGGGAGGGTGTGAAGGGGTGGGTGAGGAGGAGGGGAGGGGCGGGTTGGGGCACCAGCCTGTTGGCGAAGGAGCAAGCGATGGGAGAGTCGAGGGGAGGGGAGGTGAAAGAGGTTACAGTGTTCTCCTCCTTCTCTTTATCACACTTTCCACAAACACACACACACACACACACACACGCACACACGCACACACACACACACACACACACACACATGCAGGCACACACACACACACACACACACACACACACACACACACACACACACACTCTCCCCTAGGTAAACACACAGGTGGGCGAAGGCTATCAAAACAGCTGCCGGCACGTCCCACAAATGAACACATTTTCCGTGCTATTAGAGGCAAGACGCTCGCTCGCCCACCGAGCGCGGGGACTCGTGTGTGTACATGAACGGAGCCAACTTCTGAACCCCCCTAAAACGTATCGCAATCTTGTTTTTCATAAACACAGTACTTTATTTATTTCATTTGTTTGTTATTCATCAGGATTCCCCACCCACACTCCTGCACTGTCTTTAGAGTGTGTGAACTGTATTGATTGAAAAAGCATGCTTTATGGGGACCGTGCGAGTCCCCACAATGTTGTATACTATTTGAGTCATGTGTGTTTTCCACAAGCGGGGATGTCGTTAATCACACAACAGACAGGTAAACAAACACAAACCAGCGTCTTTTCAGGGGGACTTACATTCTGTTGCTCAGGGCGTCAATGGGTCGGCCGTAATGAGGCACCGGAGAACAGAGCAGGAACAGCGAGAAGCACCATTGTTGTAGAGCTCTCCTGGAGCAGAACATCTTGGGACCAGCTTTCTGTGGCAAGAGGAGGGGGGGGGAAAAGGTCAGACAGGTCAGCGACGGTGACTCAGACGGACCGACCGTCCGCACTCTCAACATCGGCGTCTGAGAGCCTTGTGTGTGTCAACCTACACGGCGCTGGTGGTGAAAAAGTGTTTGAAAGAAAACACATTTTAACTTCTCTCTTTTCTTTTTGAAAGAAAAAAAAAAGCTAAGCCAAACAGGCTCCTGTTATTTCTGGCCGGTATCTCCCTACACAGTGTGTAAGTGTTTGTTTGAGCTTCAGTTGAAATGATTAGCATACCCAGCTTCATGCTATTACCCAGCAGACAGACGCAGTCATGCCAACATAGACGGAGCGACCACAGCCTTAATTGAACTCAAACCAATCCAACATGTTTCGGGGGAATACACAAATTCCACGGAGCCCAATTTGCCACAACAAAAGTCAAAAGAAAACCAAACAGGCCATAGAAGAAAACAGCCATGAACTTACTTTCCCAGGCAGATGTGTCTGTCATGCAAATGACAAGACACAAAAAAAGTATGAAGACTGTAGAATTGTTTTTTCTTCTATCCAATGTTATTAGTGTCCTGGCTCTTAAGAAATAACACGGGCAAAGGGAAAATAATAAAATATCCAAAAGTTGTTCTTTCTTGTTCTTGACTTGTCTTCAGTCCATTCAGCTGAACTTCATCTCTCTTCGCCTCCTGCAGTAATGTCCCAAAGTGAACTTAAAAACCACAAAAACAACCCCAAAAAGCCAACGATCCTGAGAAGAATGAAGCGAAAAAAGAACGAATAAAGAACAAAAACGTAAAAAGTCGGCTGGGGTTTGAGTCGGGGTTCGGGTCTGAAGCGAGCGGCGCAGCGGAGGTCCTCGTCTCCCAGACCAGGTGTGCGTTCGGCGGCTTCTTGTCCTGTTCTGAAGAGGAGGAGGAGGAGGAGACGAAGGTTCTTTGGAAGTTCTCTGAGTAGCTGGGAGGCTGACCTCCTCCGTCACACACACACACACACACACACTCACACACACACACACTCACACACACACACACACACACACACACTCACACACACACACACACACACACACACACACACACACACACCAGGGCTGCTACGGCAACCAGTTGAGTGGGAGTGGCCCGGGAAGATCAACCACTGGCGCTGATGGGAAAGTTTGCTGCATGCTGTCTGACTTTGTGTATGTGCGTGTGTCTGTGTGTGTGTGCATTACGTATGAGTGTCTGTGTGTGTGAGACAGAGAGAGAGAGAGAGAGAGTGTGTGTGTGTATGCACCATGTGTGTGTAGGCACACGTGTGTGCACAAGTCCATGTGTGTGTGTGTGTGAGATAGAGAGAGAGAGAGAGTGTGTGTGTACTGTGTGTGTGTGCAAGAGAAGGAGGGCTTATCGTAAGGGGCAGGGCCCTTAGGATGCCTCTGCCCCCCCCCCCCCTCCTGCTTTGTGAGAAGCTCCTTTCTATGTGTGTGTGTGTGTGTGTGTGTGTGTGAGTGTGTGTGTGTGTGTGTGTGTGTGTGTGTGTGTGTGTCTGTTTCTGTGTGGGGGTGTCTATGTGCTTACGTGTGCGTGTTAAACACCATTGCTTGCTCCTCTTTAGCAGTAAGAGCACTACGTGAGAGAGACAGAGGCTGTTGTGTTTTTCCCTAAAGAAGGGACGTATAAGTTCGGCAGGTAGGTGGCGCCCAAGCAACAGAAGTCTAACCCAGACTGGTTGGGATCCCTTGAAGTTGTGAGTGTGTGTTCACGTGTCTAAGTGTGTGTGTGTGTGTGTGTGTTAAATATTCCCACCTTCCTAGTTCGACTGCTGACACCCCAACAAAAACGCCTTTGGGTGAAAGTAGAAGCATTCTTTACACCCCAAAGCGGTGCTAGGGTGAAACGTGCAGAACCACCTTAAGAAACATCGCATAGCGCTAAGACTCCATTGCACTCTGAGAGCGAGGATTTAAACAAAGCGCCTTTTAATAGACCGACCATTCCGAAGAAAAATAATCATACTTTATCAAAAGCGATTATTTAATAGGTGCCCTCGTGTTTTATGATGACCCCGGGGGTTGGGTTTGGCGAGTGCAGTCGGAGGGTTTTCCACTTGGCTCTGAAACAGTCAGCGGTGCGTCACCCCGCGTTCCGGCGTGCGGTGACGCGCTGTGACGCGCAGGGCGCTCCGTCAGGCGGAGTGACGACTGTGGGCCATTGTTGGTCTTTAAGTGCCAGCTGTAAACGGGTCTCCTGTGGACCCTCGCCTTCAGCGGGGCGTGTTGACACATCAGCAACCGCCTCGTGAGTCGTGGCGGCTTCGTAACATTCTCCGGCACTCTCTTTAGCCTGACCTGTTGGCTGGTTGTTGCCGGCGGTGACCGCGGTCAATGAGAAAAGGTACGTCCCCTTCAGACAAAAGTCTCTCCAATAGTGGATGTAAGGCACCCCGAATGCTAGGCTGTGTAGGAAACATAGGGGGTGCTTTAGGCTTGTAATCGGAAATAAATTGCAAATGAAACTTTGGGGACCAGTTCAGCTTGAAGTAAGTAATTCGACGCCAGGCTGTTGTGTGACTTCGCTGTCAAATATCCAAAAAATACTTCTTGGTCAATCAAGATGTGTTGAATCATTGAATCATCCTACTGGACGATCTATGATGTGG